>NC_142103.1:91224093-91546139 GCF_054644295.1 Miniopterus natalensis | reverse complement strand
GAGGATATTTTTTCATCACTTTTCAGAGAGAGTGGGAGGGAGAGAGAGAAATAGAGAGAAACATCAATGTGCGAGAGACACATCGCCTGGTTGCCCCCGCAGGCACCCGGACCAGGGTGGGGACTTGATCCTTGTGCCTGTTACCGAGGCACATGCCCTTGTCCAGAATCAAACCTGAGACCCTTGAGCCCTTGGGCTGACGCTCTAACCACTGAGCAAAACCAGCTAGGGCTACTATCCCTTCTTAACACATATACCAGATATATATTTTGAGTAACTTAAAGAGATAAATATAATTAACATAAATATGACTCGTTAGTTATCATCTTAGATATTTGAGCAACAGATCAAAAAAATGATAAAAATCTAAACACGCCAATATAAATATACCCCTAAAATTCTAAATTCATTGTGAATCTTAGAGAATTTAACTGCAAATTACAAAGATAAAGACAAATAGAGTGACTTGATCTGTGATGCAAAGAAAGCATGGTAATATCTACAGAAGGACCACCTTGTAAAATATGTTTCAGGTTCTATTTAATAAAAATAAATAAATACAGAGGGAAGTAAAGTATTTTCCTATAATTAAAATAGAACTATATAAGTCTTGGGATCATCATAGAAAAACCTATTGTAGACTATACAGACATCAAATTATAATGTTGTACACCTGAAATTTATGTTATTAACCAATATTATCTCATTAAAATAAACAAACTAATAAAATAAGGGGGTGGAGAGATGTCTCCCTGTTCTAAGAAGAAGACCTTGATCATAATATATTAGCTGGTGATACAACAACAAACTCTGTTTTAGAGGCTTACATATATTTGTGCATTCTCTAAGTTTCATGAGGAAATAATTATCTCCACTTTGCCAATACAGCTTATTGAGATTTTCAGAAATTTAATTATTTGCTTAAGGACTCATTAGGCCTCAACCCAAGGTTTGGGGCCCTTGCACTGTGGCTGCAGGTAAGTATTATTACCACTATTCCACCAAGTCTGGATGGTTTAGTTCATTCATAGAAAAATTAACTATAACAAGTTTATAAAATAGAAAATAAAACTGCAAATGAGATTATAAAATGTAGTACACAGTGTTCATAACTGGTCTTTTAGTGTATTCAAAACAAGTAAAATAGATCCAGTTTCCAGCAGGCATCTCTTCCAGGTAAATGAGCTAAAGCCAAGCAGGTGAACTATATGTCATAGTGGTGAGATGGTCTGCTTTTCTTTATAGATTCTGTTCGTGTATGTGTGTGTGTACACTGAAACCATGACTACAAATTGGAGGTGGAAGTGGGCAAAGAGGGGGGAAATGGGGACAGAAAGAGACTTTGCTTTGGGCGATGGGTACACGATACAGTGTGCAGATGATGTTTTGTTGAGTTGTACACTTGGAACCTGTATGGTTTTGCAAACCAATGTCACCCTAATAAATTCAATTTAAAAACACACACAAATTATAGGATGGTTAAGAAAGTATTTTATAAACTATGGGGAACTACGGAATTATTAGATTCTTTCTATTCAATAAATATATGTAATATATATTATGTTTCTTTATATATTTAAGGTTTTGATTTGATTCTTTTTCTCAGTATTTATGCAAAATGATAGCAATTTAGGAATAAACAAAACTTTTTAGTTGTCAAAAAATGAGTTATGCAATGTTACTGAAGCAGTATCGGTAGAAAGAAACAGGGATTGAAATAGGAACAGATCATGAGAGAAAAAACAAAAATGCCACTACATAGTATCCAGCAGTGATATCTAAGCTCAGAAACAAAGCATTATTTCTTTCAATACCTTCAACAATGACATATTTTATCCCCTCTAAATTTTACCTGTCTCTAATAGTTAGCAATTATTTCCTGGGCGTTCATCCTAGATTGTTGCTAAGCAAAGACTACAAGCTTGTAACTTCTCAGTTTACCACTTGCTACACAAAATTTCTTGCATAACTGTTTGCTAAAATATTTTTTTTATTCTAGTAAAGTATGCTTATCTTATTAGAATTTAATATAAATTCTATTCAACAGAATAATATTGGCATAAGGAGTCTAGAACTATGGCCAGTTAATTTTGAAAAGGGCGCTAGAGTAATCTAGCAGAAGAAGGAAGTGTTGTTACAATACATAGTGTTACAACTGAATAACCATATGCAAAAATGTATTTGGACATGAATTTCAAGCTACATAAATGAGCTTGAAATAAAGCTTAGACCTCAATAAATGAGACTGAAATAAAGCTTAGACCTTAGTATAAAAGTACAATCTATAAAACACATAGGGAAACAATTTTTCAATACTTGCCATAGAGAAAGATTTCTTAGACAGCGTTTCAAAAACAGAGAGAACCTGTATTTCATCAAATACGTAAACTTCTCTTTTTAAAAGCTAAGAAATGAAAGACAAGTCACAGATCTGGAGAAAATATTAGCAATAGATAAATCTGAAAAGGGGATTTGTATCCAGAATATATAAAGAACTATTCCAATCAATAATTAGAAGACAATTTTAAATATATGGACAATTATCTTTAGCAAATACTTAACTAAAGAATATTCAATAAACACAAGAATAAATTTCCAACATCTTTAGTCCTCAAGAAAATATAAATAAAATCCACAATCAGATACCAATTCAACACCTTCTATAATGGCTAAATTTTAAAAGGGCTACAAAACCAAAAGTTAGCGAGGATATGGAGCAACTGGAACTTCATCCAATGATGTTGTGGCTGCACAATGGTACAGCAACTTTGGAGAACAATTAGGCAGTTTCTTAAAAAGTTAAACATACCCCACTATATGATCCAACCCTTCTACTCCTTTACAAAAATGTTCATAACCACTTTATTCATAATAGCTAAAATCTGGAAAGAACTGTAATCTCCATCATCTCATAAACAGGTAAAAAGTAAATGATACAACCATACAAGGAAATTCTAATTCAACAATGAGAAGGAACTGATTTCTGATACCTGCTAGAACATAAATGAACCTCACAAACATTATGCCAAATGAAGGAAGCAACGCATATCAGACCACATAGGGTACAACTCTATTAACATGAAATTACAAAAAAAAACAATTCTATAGCCGGGACAGGCGTGACTCAGCAGTTGAGCATCGACCTAGGATCCAGGAGATCAAGGTTCGATTCCCAGTCAGGGCACAGGCCCGGGTTGCGGGCTCCATCTCTAGTCAGAGGCCTGCGGGAAGCAGCCGATCAATGACTCTCTCAAATCATTGATGTTTCTATCTCTCTCCCCCCTCCCTTCCTCTCTCTGAAATCAATAAAGATATATTTTTAAAAAAATAATTATAAGACAATTCTATAGAGACAAAAAGCAGGATCATAAAATATTTCAAAATATTTAGCCCTAGCCACTTTCTCAGTGGTTAGAGCATGTGCGGGAGGCAACCAATCGATGTGTCTCTCTTACGTCACTGTTTCTCCCTCCCCTCCCCTTCCACTCTGAAAAGCAATAGAAAAAATATCCTCGGGTGAGAATTAAGAAAATAATAATAAATGACCTTTAGTAATAAGCCATCATGTGACTATTTCTTTGGCTTTTATATTATTAATTATAAATACAGCATGTACTCAATGTAAAACTTCCAAAAAATGCAAATGCATGACCTTTTGCCATTAAATGTGCATATTAGTAAATCATATATGTATACCTTTACATAAATAAAGTATAAATTTGTGCACTTATCTGAAAGTCTACAATTTGCTTTTTTTTATTAGAAATGTCTTGGAGATGTTTTTGTAAGTATAAATAGATTAACCAGGTTGACTGTCAAAGTCGTATAGTAATCACAGTGTGGATACACTATAATTTATTTCACTATTATTTTGCCTTTTATGTATCCGCACTTCTTTTTTATTAGTTCTCCATTTAATCAAGGGTACAGAGGTGCTGCACTAAATAAAAAGGCCCCATGGAAGGTGGCAGGGCCCCACAGGGAGCATTCACTTTCAGCAACTGTATAAAGGAACAGGGCATAACCAGAAACAACTTAAGGCCTTCTGGGCCCCATCTGGACCTGGGAGGGTAAGTGAGGAGGTGGTCCAGGTGACTGACCCTTTTCTTTGGATCCGTTTGTCTCCACCCCCTGGGTGTGGGAACATCCCCACTCCCACTGTCTTTCTACAGATAATTCCTAAAGGTGCACAGGAGGACACCCAACCAACTGGGCCACACTGGCCAGGGCCTCTTTGTGTGTTTTTCGGCCTCTGTTGGCATTTCTGCCTTGATAACTTCTGCACTCAGGTTGGGATATGTAGGAGGTGAAAAAAATCCCTAGCGGACTGAACTGCGAGTCATTCCTTGAATACCAATGTCCCTAGCTAGGTCAGCCTTTTTTTCTCTACCTTTCACACTTTCTCTACCTTTCATACCTTCTGCTATTTGTTTCATTTGTCTTATCCAAGTTTTAGGTAAAAGCAGCAAAAGGACTAAAGTGAAATATCGTATTCTCCAGGATATGTATTCTCAAAGGATGGCTCCTGTCTGAGTATGTGTAGTGTCATGGTTAAGAGCACTGAAGCGTTCAGAAGCCCAGTAGCATGAATTATGAATTAACTCCTGGCTCCACTATTCGAGGGATGTGAAACCCTAGACAGGATAGAGTCTCCTGTACTCAGTTTTTTCAGATGTAAATTTATACTGGTATTAATATACAATTCATGGTTGCGTGTAATTTAGTCGTCGGTTAAATAAGTCACTACATATAAATAACATGGATCAGTGTTTGTCATATAGTAAATGCTTACTATGTATTAGATATCATTAGTATAAAATTTTTTTAAACCTCACCAAAGGATACTTTTTCCATTGCTTTTCAGAGAGAGTGGAAACGAGAGAGAGAGAGAGTCAGAGAGAGAGAGAGAGAGAAACACTGGTGAGAGAGACACATCGAATGGTTGCCTCCAACACGCGCCCAGGCCAGGCCGGGGATGGAGCCTGCAACCGAGGTACGTGCCCTTGGCCGGAATCGAACCCGGGACCCTTCAGTCTGTGGGCCGACGCTCTAACCACTGAGCAAACCAGCTAGGGCTCATTAGTATACATTTTATTATAATCATCTGCAGAACCACTGACAAGAAACACCATGCCAATGATTAAATGATTATTAACACCGCATCCTCCCAAAGTGAAAGCAAGAATCATCAAAAAGCAGGTTTTTCAAAACTGGAAGAGATCCACTTGAATTTGAACTAATTTAACACGTTGTTTTAAAGGGCTCGAAAAGTGGGGCCGTTGGTGTCTTAAGGTATTTCAAACCACAAAGAATTTCGATTCTGGAACTACAAGGACGCTATTACAGTGTTTTTCTTTTAAGTAATTCTTTTCTCGCTTCAGGGACAGAAACAGAGAAAGGACTAGTGTTTCATTAGGCTATACCCACCCACTCTCCTCTCTCAGAACATTTGCCTTCTGTGCAAGGGCACCCAGTCATCTCTCTTATGGAAGGACTTTCACCCCCTGTCAGCCTGGAGAGGAGAGGTTCTTTCCACCCGTCAGAATTCATCACGTCACCTAAGGTTATAAAGCTAAACACTAGAACAGAGAAGCCTATACCCACCCAATTCACACAGCTGAAGACAGAAAACAAAGAGAGCCCTTGAGTATAAAGCATAACGTAAAATAAAATTTAAAAAATAAAATAAAATAATAAAATAAAATAATAAAATAAAATAAAATAAAATAACGAACACCAAATGTTTGTATATCAGTAAGTCAAAATGGGATAAGTTCACATACTGGAAGTAAAAGGCTGAGCAGATAAAATAACACTGTCAGATGAATACTGCATCTTAATAAGTGTATCGAAAATGATTTTTTAAAAAATGTATGGGCCCAGTGCACCATAATATTAATCCCAATGTAGAATTTTTAAAGAAAAAAAGGCATGCCATAATGAGAAAGAGCACTATTCACACTGATAATAAAACTTTGTGATTAATATTTAGGTATTGAATAACAAAATGTAGAAATTATGAAACACTGGCTACATGAGCAAAAAAAAATGAAACGATAAATGAGAAACAGAATTTAACCCGCCATAAACAGCCAGTGAGTGAGTCACATAATCTTTTGGAGTAGTTTACCATATAGTCTATCAGGGGGGAAAATGTATTGATAAGGTTGGGATTGTCTTATTTTGAATTCCCTCACCAGCAAGACAACAATTCCAGTGAAATGTGTTTCTTAGGGAAGACCAGGAACACAGGTAAGGAAGAGAGAAGTTCTATGGAGGAAGGAAAGCACCCAGTAAAGGCGCAGGATGAAACTACCTATCACAGTTTAATTACATGGGAAAACTCTGCCCAAATTTTCGCAGCCAAGGGCAGGGGGCAGCTGGATCGTTTCTCTGTGGTACCCCAGCAGTCACGGGTTGGGAGGTGCTGGCCTGCCGCGTGGGAACAGAACAGCCTCCCAAGATTTCAGCAAAGGCTTCGTGGCAGGGCGGTGCAGACACTGGCAGCTGCAAGTCCACAGGCACAGACTCAACACGCAGGGTATAAGGGATATGGGCAGGCTACCACTGGCATCTGCTATTGTCATGTATTGTTATAATATACAATACAGTATAGTTGAAAAATTTTACCTGATGATAAGGCAACTAGTAAAATTAAGCACGTTAGAACACAAAAAAAATCATAATACATTTAAGAATGTAAAAAAGAAAGAGCCATTTTTCTGACCAGAATAGTGTAATATTTAAAGAGAAAAGAAAATCTAAAATTATATCAAGATATTTTAAAATTATAAAGAAAACTGTTATACAAGTCTTATATAAAAAGTGAAATACAAATCAATACTGCATAATATAGAGAATAATGATTAAGGATACACATGTTCTCAAAATGGATAATGCTGAAGCTATCCTTAGTGGAGAAAAATCCACACATTTTAACTCATAGATTTCTAAACAAGAAATAATATTTTTTAAACTGTTACATTTTTATATTAAAAATTTTGGGGAAAAAACAAAATATAACCATGAGAATGACAAAGAAGAAAAATTTTAAAGGCTTAAATCAATAATATTAAAAACCCACAGCTAGTTTGTTTATATATTGTTAAAAATGATGATATAAATTTACAAAAATAATGAAAGGCAACGCTAGTAAAATTGGAAATGAGGAGAGAAAAAACAGAGAGAAAGGAAATTAAAAGATACATATCAAAATTCTTTAGTATAATTTGTATAAAATTCTTTGAAAACAAGGATTAAATGTATTATAGAAACAGCAGAAGTTACTAAAATTAGCCCCATATCTTCTATTTTCCATAGAAGATATGGAAAATCTAAACAAGTTAGTAACTAAATGAAATTAACATCTAAATATTGATTTTTAAAACCTCACCAAAAATTAAAAGGCCCAGATGGTTTCATAGTAATTTCAAACTAAGAATTTAATTCCACTGCAATTTAAAATTTCCAGAGCCATAATTAAGCTAATGTTTAAAAATATTTTTATGTCAGTATAATACTGATAATAAAATTCAATTCAGTATAACAACTTATCAATAGCCAGGTGAGAAATCAATTGTAAGAAAAGAGAAGATACCAATGTATTAAAATAACTGTATAACTTTAGGGGAAGGATTTGACGTTTTGTTTATTCCTGAGTCTCTAGCATGTGGGAAAACGCCTGCCACATTTTAGGCACACAATACATATTGATGATATGAATGAATGACAGGAACATAAGGGTGGTTCAAAATCGGCAATGTTAGTAATAGATATAAAATATGTATAAGATATACATGTATATGTATAATATGTATATAAATTACATATGTAAAATTTAAGTAGATCGAAGAAAAAAGTTGTGACTAGCAATTTGCATTATAAACACACATAGGATAAGAATCCTAATTTTTTATGGAGATATCATTGACATATAATATTGTGTAAGTTTAAGGTATATGACTTGTTGATTTGATACATTTCTTTATATAAATGTAGCTTAGCTGACACCTCTGTCACATCACATAATTACCATTTCTTTCTGGTGATGAGGACAACTGCAACCTAGTCTCTAAGCAACTCCTGTACTGTTGACTATAATCACTATGCTGTGCTTCAGATCGCCAGGGCTTATTTATGTTGTGCAAGAATGCAAACTTGGGACAAGTACGTAAACATGCCCTGGAGTCTTGATTTTTAAAAACAGCTGTCTATATCTATATTGAAAATTAAGGAAAGTACAACGGTTAATGAGAAAACACTAGAATAATTCCATGAAAATTTAGAAAAACTAAAAAGCCCTGAATCACAGTAATATTATTATTAACTTGTTCCAAAATCCCAAGTACTTTCAAATGTAAGCAGCATGAATGTGTGTGTGTAAAAGATATCAAATAGGAAAAATGTGCAAAATTTATGATCACAGTTAAATAAATATAAATGACTAAAATTATAAAAGGCTGTTGAACTTGAAAATGCAAACTACATAGTTTCAACTGTTGGTAAAAATTATAAAATTAAGTAAAATTATGATTTGGCACAGATGTGGAAAAACAGTCAACTTTAAAACTACTCGTGAGCATCTAAATAAGTTTAACATTTACAGAAGGCCAATTTTTCAGTGTCCAACAAAATGTAAAATCCAAAAACTCTTTGATCTGGCAATGTTTTGCTGAGGAATTACCCCACAGCCTTATTCAAATAGTATGACAAGAGCTCATTATAATGTTATTTAATTTTTGTTTTAACAGCAAAAATCAAACCACATGTCCCACAACTTAGAAATGATTAAAAACTTGTGTGCATCCATTTAATGGAGCAGAGTAAAACCTTAAAAATAAAAAGATTCAGAGAGAGTTCCACATGCTACTATGGAATGTTCTCCATTACAGATATATATAGAAAATGTGAATAATATCTTTTGGAAAAGGAGCTAGGGGTCCTTGTAGTGAGGCATGACAGAGAAGCTTCAAGTTTTTCATATATATTTTCATTACTTTTTATCCTGTGCTTATAACATCTATGTTTATGCCTATAAGTGAGTTGTATATCCATCTACATAGGTATATATTGTTTTTAGAAACTGGAAAAGAGCTGACTATGACAGATTAATAGAAAAAGGTTAACTGCACATTCCATTTAAAATACATGAGCTGGTATTGATAACAAAGCAAGTATACCACAGCATCCTCAGGATCTTCCATACGTGTATGTAATCATTTTGCCACAACACAAGCAATCTCAAATTAGCTAGGTCTGGAAAACCGCAACGAATTTTGCTTGGTAAATTTTCTAAGGGGTGGAAACTGGGACAATGTTTGTACTGTGATGACGGGGAATTCATTCTTTTCTGTAGCAACTGCCACTTATTTGAAGCGTCACATTCTGAAGTTTCGGAGATTGTGCAATGTGCAGCAAGGTCTTACTAATGTATACAGGCCAATGGTTTTTTCAGATGTTTCGGCAAATTAGACGAATGTGCAGTTACTGTTTCTTAGCAAACCCATCGATGTCTTATAGCTTTTACTGGAAGATTATACTGAATTGCGAAATAATATTCCTGTGATACATATAACTGAGCTCCTAATTTTAGTACAAAAGGTTCAGAAATTTCACTGTGCATTTGCAGAAGTAACTTAGAGTAGGGACAGTCTGGACTTTACTGCTATTTCAGTATTTATTTTTCCATTCTCTATTCTAATTATTGCATTAGAAATCCAAATATTAGAAAGAGTGCACAATATAATAATTACAATCTCATTTATTTTACAAAATGTATTTAATTTAATGTCTATTACTTAACATCACTGATATTATGGTTATTATCTGCCTTTAAAATATTGTTGAATAGTTTTCTCTAACTACAGTTGAAAACGATAATTGGGAACCCTGTCCTCAGATTAAATGCCCCAAATAGTTATTTGCCATTCATGAAGAAAGCTGACAAGATATAGAATTGAGTGAGACCTCAAAGAGGAATTTAGAGCTACATCCAGTAGGTATGAAATATGAATGGTGGCTCTGACTACACTCTAGGACATATAGTTCTAAGCAAACAACTGATAAATATAAAAGAAAACCAATATAATTAAAGCAAAAATGTAGAGTACAGATAGGCCAGGAGAAAAACATACATTTCTAAATATCCCCCAAAACAAAATACTAGTTAGACAGTATAACAGTATTTTGTCTCCTAGAAGTATTTCTACTCAGTAAATTTAAGAGGTTGATTTAGAAATGATTCTGCTCTCCTATGTTCAATGCAAATAGCCTTGTGTAGTTGAAATGATAAGTTATTACTAAGAAATCAGCATATTTTGATGTCTTCTAATTCGAGAATAATTTTTGCTATAGATAAAACCATTTTATGATTTTGTCAACCTTTTCTGCTATCAGTAGATTAAAATACTATCAATAATCCTAAAAATATCAAAACCATAGACATTAACTACAAAATATGTGAGGCTCAATATTATACTGTATGATAAAAATGAGTCCATATTTTTTAACATTCACAAGAATGAATAATAATATAAGTTAAACAGGTTTTTCATTCAAATTTCTTGCCCAAATCAAGTCATATGAGGCACAACATGCCCTTTGGGGGCAACTGTACTATTAAAACTATGTTTGTCCAGATGTATAAATACGTTTAAAGCACTACCATAACGTGTTTATTGCTGTGTCTATCAAAGACATAAATAAGTCCTGAAAACCTGGTCAATATCACATATTAAGCTCCATGAAAACATAAACCAGATGAATATTTTCCAATGCATTTCAAAAAGCATGGTGTATAGTGGCTGATTCAATGCCTATTTGCTGATCAAAACATTGAGTTACATATATTCAGCAATTACATTCGTATCCCAATGGCCTTAATTATGTGAAATTTTAAAAAAGAATCTGCTATATTTTTAAGCAAATAAGACCAAAAATACAAATGAATTCCATATTACACTCAAAGCAATATTTGAATTACAGCACAGTGAGGGACTTACAAATCTTTGTACACCCACAGCATAGCATAATTCCTGCAAAGGGAAGACATTTGTTGGATGGATGGATGGATGGATGGATGGATGGATGGATGGATGGATGGATGGATGGATGGATGGATGGATGGAGGAATGGAGGAATGGAGGAATGGAGGAATGGAGGAATGGAGGAATGGAGGAATGGAGGAATGGAGGAATGGAGCCTGGATCAAGAATCAGAAAAAAATAGCCAAAGATTGTTGTAGCACAAGAGTTATTCGGATAAGTCACTATAACTTGATAAATTTAATAGCAGGTAAGTCAAATGTGCTAGGGGACACCTGTGAGAAGTGTTTAAGTGAGAATGAGGTTCTGGAAACCTTTCCACCAGAGGGATATTAGCATGAACTAAATTTTGGTGAATGAATTTAAAGAAGAAATTCTGAGAAAACAACAGTGCATTTGAGAAACTACATTTGTTAGCCATGGCTATAGTAGATAATTTAGTAATCACCATGCAGAAGTTACATATTTTTTAAAAACCTGTAAAAGATCCAAGAAATATGGCAATATGGAGAGCAGTGGTAAACAGTCTTTCTTTTTTTAAATAACTATAGACTCAATTGTGTTAAACCTATAGATCAATTTGGGGAAAATTAACATCTTCACTATGAGCAGTCTTCTAATCCATGTATATGGTATATCTCTCCACTTACTCAGATCTTTGATTCATTTCATTAGGGTTTTGTAGTTTCCCACATACAGATCCTGGACAGATTTGGTTAGTTGTACATAATATCCCCTTACCCATCTGTAATGACATCTACTGTTTCCTTCCTGATACTAGTACATTTTGTCCTCTCCGTTTTATGGTTGTTATAAGTTTTATGGATGTTTTATCCAATGAACCAGCGATTGGTCTCATTGTTTTTCTCTATTGTTTCATTTTTTCAATTTAGTTAATTTCTTCTATTATCTTTATTATCACTTTCCTCTTGTTTTGGATTTATTTTGTTCTCTTCTGGTTAATTGAAATGGGTGGGTGGATCATTAATTCAAGACTTTTCTTCCTTTGTAATGCAAACATTTAGTGCTATAAATTTCACTCTCAGTACTGCTTTAGCTGTGCCCCACAAATTTTGGCATCTTGCATTTTCCTTTTCCTTCAGTTTGATATATTTATTTTACTTCTCTTGAGACTGCCTCTTGGACCCATACATCATTTAGAAGTGTGTTACTAACTTATAAGTGTTTGAAGATCTTCTTTTTTCTTTCTATTATTGATTTCTAGAGTTTGATTCCATTCTCGTCAAAGAGCATACTTTACATGATTTTTAACTCATTTACATTTCTTCAGATTAGTTTTATGGCTCAGGATATGGCCTGTCTTGGGGGGACATATGTGTTCTGCTATTGGCTGGAATGTTCTAAACAATGTTGGTTGTACTCTGCTATTTAATGGTCTTGTTCAATGAAATAATAGACCCGAAATGTGTTACTCAGTAGGTGTCCTGATGATGCAGGCTGACTGATTAAGGTTTGTTTTGCTTTACAATTTGAAGTTTGATATATAGTTTATGACAGCAAGGCAATTTACTATGATTGTCATATTCAGGCTCTAGTTTGAAATACCTATAACCAATATACACTTTGTTTTGCTATTTCCATATCCTATCCCTACTTCTACATTTACTACAACTTTTGGCAAGACAGAGCAAGAAGCAAGAGGCAAGAGGCAGGGTTGCACAGGGCAACAAATCATTTTTCCATGAAGTTCTTCTACTATTCCAGTGGATATCATCAGAGGAGGCTAGGAAAATCATAAGGGAATTCATCTTTGTCTCCATTTAGTGGCTAGTATTATCTCCCTCCCCAAAATGTGTTTGCACAAGATTAATTTTGTTCATAGCCAAGAATGGTTAATTAAGCATGTCAAAATAAACTGTATTATACCCAGGTTGCTCATAATAATCAATACACAGAAAAGGTTAACTAAGCTAATAATAATTGGATATGAGGATAAAAAATACTGAGAGAAATGCAACAGCTTGAGTCTTCAATATGTTGGGTGGGATGAAAAAAAATTTAAATTTGACCAAGATGTTACACCTTTAGAAAAATATGAAACAAAAGGTATCATTTATAACTGAGTCATAAATTTATCTAGTAGCTTTCTTTGGCTTCTGTAGTTTTCAATACAGTCAGCAAAAATTGAAGAATTCAAGGGGTTGCATTCTATTGCCATGTCTCTTCCCATTTTAAACATGAGCTTAATTATAAAGCTCCTCAGGAAATACTATAAAATACACTGAAGGTTTTATTTGGACTAAGGCAGGCCTATAAAACAGATAAATCTGTAATAACTGTTTGTACATTAGTAGTACTGTTTATTAATATATGTAGTTGCAATCAGCCATCACCGTAGCTTTATTGAAATAAATCTGCAGTAATATACAAACTAAGGGATAGTACATAAGCCTTCTTAATCAATTAGAGTTTATGTGGTCAATAAAGCACACAGGACCACAACAGCACATTTCATTTTTTCCCTAGGAAATCAATATCCACAATAGAAAATAAATGTCAAATTGAAGCCTTAAATTCTGTGGTCATGAGGTATATTGGAAATAGCTCTGGGCTGGTGCTCACGACACCAGGGTTCTAATCCAATTTAGTGACCATCATTGACTTTGAAAAAGTAACACCTTTTTAAAGACTTAGTTTCTCTTCCTAATTTAATTCTTGGTCTTGTTACTAAAGTGTCATTGAATGGACATTGCCAAGAGAGGACCACAGGATTTAACCTGTAGGAACAGATTCACCATAATTATTGCTTGTAATTTTTCAAAGTCCTGGATCTGTCTACCAAGTTGTGGGATTTTGTTATTGTTGCTGAACTCAACAGTAGAAATATGCATGAAAGCATGGTCAGCATATAAGAATCCATTCTATACTGCTAGTGTTACAGGGTAAGAGTAAAGAATTTCTGTGAACTTAAAACCAAATATATATTTCAATAACATATTTTTAAAATTCGGAATTAGGTATAAAAATAGGTCACTTGCCCAGCCAGTGTGGCTCAGTGGTTGAGTGTCATGGTTCAATTCCCGGTCAGGGCACATGCCAGGTTGCAGGCTCAGTCCCTAGTATGGGGGCGTGCAGGAGGCAGCCAATAAACGACTCTCTCATCATTGCTGTTTCTATCTCTCTCCCTTCCTTTCTCTGAAATCAATAAAAAAAAAATTTAAAAAAATAGGTCACTCTTTCTGCCTATATACTCACTCCAACTTCCCACTTTCCTGTACATAACCTGTGATTTTAATTTTTTGGACCTACTTCTTTGTTGCTTGGATTGCTAACCCCCATCGATATGATAAACTTCTATTAATCTTTAACACACAAATCAAAAATTCTAGGTTGATATTAAGATGTCTGAGTGACTGAAAACTTTACTAATCTTATTCTTAATTGCCCAACAAAAGAAGTGTTTGAAACCAAAAATAAGGAGAACATATTCTAAAACCAGAAGTATTTTATGACCTCCTATAACAACAGAGATAATTAAGACAAACATATGTTAACAGTTAATTTGATATTAACCACCCAAAGTAAATTTGTATAATTTGGACAACAATATTAACCAAGAATACTATTAAGCTTTTTAAATATCAGCATGTGCCCTATCTTAATAAATAAATTTTTATTGGCCTCAGTGATTGGGAAATAGCCAAATTCAATCAATGTATTGTGACTGTTCAAACACTGGGTTTAGACAGATTTTTGCTATTGATTATGTTCAAGGATGAGTCAACAAACAATGAATAAAGCATGGGTCCTATGAGACAATACTACAACTGAAGTAAAAACAGTCTAGAAATAGTCATAAATAAGTATGTAGAAAAAAGTAATATGTAAGAACATTTAGCATTCCATAAGAATTGATATATACTCAAGTTGCCATTCAAGTGTGGAAATATTTAAAAAGTTATTCTTAGATTTCTGGGATTTCAGTATATAGAGCCACCAGGTACTCGTGCTAAGGAAGTTGATTGAAAATATTTTCAAAGGTCACCAGAAAAGAAAAACAAAATAACAACACAAGAATTGGAAAGTGCAGTTGAAAAAGTACTGGCAGTTATTAATAAAATCACCCTGAGCCTTTGACAGACTTATATATCCAACTGTCAACTTGACATATCTACTTGGATGTTTAATTGACATCTCACGCACAACACAGCCCAAACTAAATTCCTGAAATCCCCCCACAAAGAACTTCACTTATATAACCTTTGCCATCTCAGTTACCAGCAACTCTATCCTTCTGATTGCTCAGGCCCAAAACCTTGGACTCATCCTTGATGCCTCAATTTACCTCATGCTTCTCAGGACATTAGTGAGAAAATCTTTTGCTTCTATGTAGTGAATGCTGTCATATACCACCTGGATTCCTCTCAGGACAGGACTTATTTCCCAAGCTTCTATGAGTGGTGCTGATAGACAACCCTAATCTACCAACCCTCTTCAAGATTAGTCTCCATTGATGGAGTTACCCTACCCAAAGTCATTCTCATGGTCAATACAAGAGTATAAAGGCCTGCCACCCTTGCCCCAACTCGGGACAACTTTACAGGGCCATGACTCCCAGTTCCTGAGCCTTCCTTTCAGTTGTATGAAGCCTCCATTGACACTGTGTCCCAGACACTGCTCAAAATGGAATGCAGTTGAGCAAAAACTGAGCAAAGTCCTGAAACACACTACTGCATGGATGAATCTTGAAAACATTACGCTAAGTGATAGAAGCCAGTCACTTAGGACCATATCTTGAATTTTTCAATTTGTATAAAATTACTAGGGGGCGGAAAAACTATACCTACCTAAAGCAGATGCATAGTTGCCTGAGGCTGGGAGTGGCAGTGGAGATTGACTTCAAATGGGAAAATGGAAACTTTGGGAGATGGTGGAAGTGTTCTGAAACTGGATTGCAGTGAGATTCACAACTGCATAGATTCACTAAAAATCATTTCATTGAACACTTATAATAGGTTGCATCGATGATATGTAAATTATACCTAAATGAATTTGGAAAAAAATAGAAAAGCAAATCCAAACTACAGAAAATCAAAATGAGAGAGGAGGGGGGTGAGATCAAATGTGAACACTTCATGTGAATTTTTCTCTGACCACCTCTGGCTGTACTAGCCATCCCTCCTCTTGGTTCTCAGACTTCATTCACCCATTCAAAAACCATTTTATTGAGAACTACGAAACATCAGTCTTACACTAGTTATTTGGAATACAAAGAGAAAAAGGTTATGATTTACACTCTAAAGGCATTTATAGACTAGTGTGGGAGACATTAAAAAAAAAAATCAGCCTGTGTGGGAGAGTGTATTATATTCTGTGATATTGGTATACACGGGAGTAAAAGGAGACAAAGGAAGGTTTTTTTAAACAAAAACAAAAAGCCTATTATTGCCACTAATATACTACTGTAACTTTAGTGTGGCAGTGCATGGGAATTATTTTAGAAATAAAATTGTGTTTTATTTTTCCTGAGACCATTCCAATAGGAGAATGGCTTGAGATAAGGCATTCGATTTGAGAAATAGTAAGCAAAATCCATGTGGACACATTATCATCTAGGAAAGAGCTGTGTGATTTTATATATCTATGAAAATATATTTATATATTCATACATCATAGCCACATATCCACAACACTATAACATTTCGTTTATTCTAGTTTCACACTTCTTAGATTTCATCTTCCTGGAGCTCAACCAGGAGTCAGGAAGGAGGTAAACAAACAGTAGAAGATCCAGATCATGCCAAACGAAACTGACACTTGACTGCACTACTTCTGCCTCTTGTCTCACACTAGAACCTTGAAATTGCAGTTTTATTTATTGAACGTAAAAATTTCAATAAGCTGCTCAGGTAGTTTGGGGTTTTTTGTTGTTCAATTTTGATTTTTAGTTCCCAGCATATCAGAAACAGCAGGCTACAAGTAAGCTATAAGTGCAGGAACTGTTTCGAGACCAGCCCTAGGAAAGCAGGAGCAGTGACATTAGTACAATATAGTAGAAAGAAAGAATACAGCATAGCTGGGCCGGGCGTGGCTCAGCGGTTGAGCATCGACCTAGGATCCAGGCAATCGGGGTTTGATTCCCGGTCAGGGCACATGCCTGGGTTGCAGGCTGCAGCCCATCAGTGACTCTCTCATCATTGATGTTTCTCTCTCTCTCTCTCTCCCTCTCCTTTCCTCTCTCTGAAATCAATAAAGATATATTAAATCAATCAATCAATCAATCAATCAATCATAAGGAGAGAAACCATATTCCAGTGTAGGATGGAGATGAAGGTTAATAAGCAACATTTGCATTCTGGTTTTCAGGATCCAAATTAATTGCAAACTTCTTGCTCATTTAATCCTAACAAATGTCCTTTGAGGCAGGCATCATTATTTCACAATTGATGATTTGAGCCTCAGGTTGCCACATATTGCAAAGCCTAAAACAGGAGCAGGGAGCAGCAGGTCTAGGTCAAATCCAAGGTAAGTATTCTGCCCAATTACTGGACCCTAATGATGACCCACAGGTTGTTATGAAAAACTAAAAGCAGAGTAAATATTATATATTTATAGAGCACAAAATCATTACTACATATTGATTTGTTCATAAACAGGTATATTTTAGACACCGTATAAGTTTTTCCACTGCATAGCTCTTTTGCCATTATTGATAGACAAAGTGCCATGACAGAAATCTGAAGTACTTATTCATAATGCCAAAGAAAAACCATGATGTTGGCTTTTTATTGATTCACTATTTTTACTTAATCTGGACCTCTTAAGCAGTCATTTCTATTTTAACAGAACTTCCTTAGGGGCATATCAATATGGCTACAATTTATTTTATTCATCTGCCATGTGAACTCTCCAATACAGAGATTTCTTAACTGCTCTACAAAACATGACAACTAGTTGTGTCACAACAGAAAGATAAGCATGTATGTGTTTTTATGTTAACTGTGTGATTAAAGGTCATACACACAACACACATACATTCATAATAACAAGGATGGGAGATCTATCTGTAAACTGAAAAAAAATCATGGCATTTCAAATAGAATAAGACCTATTATGCAATTTTCTTTCCTTACTCTTTCAGATTCTGAATTTTTTTTTTTTTTTAATATGTCTTTATTGCTTTCAGAGAGAGGAAGGAACAGGGACAGGGAGAGAGAGAGAGAGAGAGAAACATCAATGATGAGAGTCATTGATCGGCTGCCTCCCGCACGCCCCCTGCTGCGGATCGAGCCCACAACCCAGGCATGTGCCCTGACTGGGAATCAAACCATGACCTCCCGGATACTAAGTCCATGCTCAACCACTGAGCCACACTGCCGGGCTGAATTTTTTTAATTTTATTTTTCTATTTATTGATTTGAGAGGGAGAAAGGGGGGGAGGGGAGACAGAGAGACAGAAAGAGACAGAGAGAAAGAAAGGCAGAGAGAGAGAGAGAGAGATCAGTTTGTTGTTCCATCCAGCTGTGCATTCACTGGTTGATTCTTGGGTGTGCCCTAACCAGGCACTGAACCAGCAGCCTTGGCGTGTCAGGACAACACTCTAACCAGCTACCCGGCCCAGGCTCAGGTTCTGAATTCTTCCTTCCGCCTCCATCAATGATAGATGCCACTACTTGATACCATTAACTTAATCTATGTTAAAAATGCACCTCTATTTTCTCAAAGTTCCAGAAATTATAACATAAAGTTTTATTTTTGTATTCCTTACTGTTCAACCCAACTTTTTTTCCCTCAACTGGTGAGCCATCTACATGAGAATTATTTGTATATTTATGTTCTTCCAATAACAAAAAAGGGAGGCCTATATTCATGAGAATAAAGGTCTGACCAAATTGTTGTTTGTTTTTGAAACAACAACTAATGAGAGTTAAAATTTTAGCCAGAATACTTTCTTTTGGATTCTCTTTACAGTGGGAAAAATGACTTAAAGATTATTATGATGACATCTTATGCAAATTACATTTTTACATTATCTTAATGTGCATATAATGATAGCTACTAAGTACTCCAGCTTGAAACAATTATACCACCTGCCCCTCAACACTGACTGAAATAAAAGACTACCATTTCAACTCAAAGATACACAGAAAGGACATTTTCTCTTGATATAACTTGAAAATAACACATTCCAATAGCATATCATTTTCTCTTTCACTGAAACATCTTGTTATCTACCTTGCTCCAATACTTAGAATATTTTTAAAAGAGTTGTAATCAGGCCAGCAGACTTGTGGAATTTTTTTGTGTGTTTCTTTTCTAAAAAGTATAAACAGAATTACTGCAGTGGGGCATGCATTCACCAGTTTATTGCAAGTCTTTGTTCTCTATTGTATTTGTGCTAGCCAGACTCTCAGACATTCTCTATGGATCCCCTCCTCCTGGTATTCATGACCACATTGTATCAGAGTTGCCTTGTGTGACCAATAAGATATGGCAGAAGTAATGGTATGCCACGTCTAAGATCAGATTCTAAAAGACTGGCATGCTCTCTCTTAGATAATTCACTATGGGGGAAGCTAGCTGCTTTGTAGCAAAGACACTCATAGAAGCCTAGGGAGAGACACATGGCAAAGAACTGAACTCTGCCAGAAACCACATGTGTGAGTTTGGAAGTGGATATTCCAGCTTCAAATGATTGCAGTCCCATCCAACCTCATGAGAGATCCTGAGCCAAAACCACCCACTTAAGCCACTCCTAAATTCTGGACCCACAGAAACTGTGAAATAATTGATACTGTTCGAAGTTACTAAGTTTCAGGGTAAATGTACTACGCAGCAATCAATAATGAATACAGGCCCAGCCAGCATGGCTCAGCGGTTGAGCATCGACCTAGGATCCAGGAGATCAGGGTTCAATTCCCGGTCAGGGCACATGCCCGGGTTGTGGGCTCGATCCCCAGTGTGGAGTATGCGGGAAGCAGCCGATCAATGACTCTCTCATCATTGATGTTTGTATCTCTCTCTCCCTTTCTCTCTCTGAAATCAATAAAGACATATTTTAAAATAATAATAATGAATACAGTGTTATACCTAAAATATTCACCTGCATAGTATTTAAAGGATTTTGAGAATGTAACCTTGTATTATTTAGGATAATTAATGTTAGCCGCCACAATACACAAACAGACTAAAGCTTACTTCTTGCTCATGTCCCGGTCCAATTCTGATCTACTGGTTCTGCTTGGCGATTCTCCCTCAAAAGTGCATTGTGCAACTGGAATTATTTTTGTAACAAAACCCACTAAAATTTATTCGCTTTCAGCTCTACTTGAGGGAGAGATAGTGAACATGGAGAACCTATATCCATCCTTAATTGCCTTGAGCCATAACTAAGACATCTCTTCTCTCATATGCTTATTGGTGAAAACACAAGTACATGGCTGTAACCAAACTCTAAGGGAGGCTGGTAAATGAACTCATCTGGATCCAGGAGAGGAAGTGTTTTACTGGTAACACTGTCTCTGCCACCTGGCTCTTGCTTTGGATCCAAAGTAGTGAAGGAAGAATGTCCAGTAAGTTCAAAGAGAGTCTCTGTACTAGGAAATACTCCTTAAATTCTTATTTTTTCTGGTTTATTGACAGTCAGAATATTTTTATCACTTTGTTCATTTAAAGAAACTGATTTCAAGTTTGTCACTTACATGAGAGTAACTTCTCCGTGTTTCCTCAGAAACTACCTTGAATGAACTCCAAACACAGAGAATTATAATGCGCCAGTCATCTTTTTCTGCATAACAAACTATAAACCCCACCCCCCACCCCACCCCCACCCCCGGCATAGAACTGTAAGCGTGTCTCACTCGTAAGTTCTGCTGGCAGTCAGCTGAACATCTCTGCCTATCTTGACTGGCCTCACTCCCATGTTCTGAGTTACCTGATGGTCAACTGATCTTGGCTGACTTCGACTGGGGTGACTTAGGTGACCTGGCAGTGCCCAAATGTCTCTCACCCACCAGTAGACAAGGTCAGAAATGTTTTCATGGTAATGACAGAGGTGCCGGAGGGTGCATAACCTGGTATACAAGTTCATTTCAAGTCTCTGCTTGCATTACATAGGCTAATACTATATCAGCCTAAGCAAGCCAGAAGGGGGAGGCTACAAATAACATAGCAAAGTGCACAGATATTGGCAGAGGTGACGGATCAATACACATCAGCGTAATCTACCACACATATGCATGCTCTGAAATATGAAGAAATAAACAATAAATCAATTAAATAAATAAAGATCGAGAGCACACTTAACCTTCAATAAAGGCAATCAGTAATTGTCCATTCCTAAAGATGCCATCTTTGGAATGGGGTGGATTTCTTCACATCCAATTTTATATATAGTGTAACTCAGTATCTTTTTTTTTTTCTCTCTGAAACTCAGTATCTGAATTTGCCAAAATTGAGGATGAGTATGTTCTTTTAACTCTCTGTAACAGTTCTGGTCAAAAAGAATATACTCACATTAAATTTGCCTTAATTAGAAAATAAATAATGAAAAGTTTATATGGATTTGTGATTAAACAAAAATAACATTTAAAGATATATTAGCCAGTAAGTTTCCCAATAATATTAAGAATTTCTCTTCTTTGTTTTCTTTTCCTCAGGAGAATTTAAGGAAATATAATAAGTTCTGTCTCCTTTGGACTATGAATTAATCATTGTCAATGACAACACCTACCAAGTCATCTAAGTTGTTTTCTTTCATTAATTAATTTGAGCTATTTTTATTGAGCACTCTATACTTGCCATTTTGATAGTTGTTAGTTTTTCAATGACAAGCAAGAAAGACTAAGTAATGCACAAAGCTTATAATCTAGTGGGAAGTGCAAAGAATAAATAAATAAAGATTTGCCATACTGTGCAATATACTGTAATTATACACAGATGTCCATTGTGCTTAAGAAAATAGGAGGGCAATCTAAGCCAGCCATGAAGAACGTTTTCAAGAAGAGATTAAAATCTCAGTTTGAATCTGGTCATAAGTAGTCAGCTCATGAGAAGGATGTTGGTTTCTTCCAGGCAGTAAATATTGATAAAAGAACGGTAGGTTTATAACGACATTAAAAATGTATAATCAACAGACTGGGTGATTTATTGAAAACCAGGCATAAAGTACAGAAAATAATTAGGAAAAATGCATATAACTTTATTGTTAGGATAACTGAATTTATTTTTCAGTAAGATAGATATACTTTGTGAGAAACAATTCTGGTGATAAAAATAACCCTATCATCTGGATACAATTGATTTGAGGTTCCTGTAAGAAATCCAAGTGGAAATATCTGTAAGGCTGTGGGCTTCTTGTATCAGATGAAGGGAAAGCCTTAGACTAGAGGTAAACATTTGGAAATGTTAGCTTATATGATAGCTTTATGCAAGATAGTCACTGAAGTCCTAGTGGAACTGCCCAGAAAGAAGGCTGTCCACCAAGCAAAGAAGAGAGCTTAGGACAGACACCTGAAGAACTCTAAAATTCAAGGGATGGGCGGCATAAAATTCATCCACAAGAAAAAAACAAAAGGAACAACCAGAACTGTAGAAAGAAAACAGAATAATATGTTGTGATAAAAACTGAAGGAAGAGTTTTTTAAATAAAAGAAAGTGATCAACCTTTTTGAATGCTTATGATTTATTAAATAAAATAAGGTCTGGAAAACCCACCGGCTATGATGGGCTCTTGATGAACAACTAATGGCTGCTGATGTCCTTGGAAACAGTAGTGGCAGTAGTGAAAATGAAAATTAAAATGTAGTTGATTGAAAATGCAAGGATCTTTCTGAAGTAGAGACTAAAAGCGTATTTAACTTGTTCAATAAAGAGAGAGAGGAAAAACGTCATGTGAACCAGGAACTTTTATTTTATTTTATTTTATTTTATTTTATTTTATTTTATTTTATTTTATTATTTTATTTTATTATTTTATTTTATTTTATTTATTTTATTTTGTTATTTTATTTTATTTTATATTATATTTTATTTTATTTTTAATAATATGAGAAATCTGAATGTTTTAAAACCCTACTGGTTTGTACAGGAAAAGGTTAAAGACCCAAATGCTGAATAAAGCAAAAAGTGAGCAATCTTTCAGAGAAATGTAAGCAGATAAGAGGCAGAGTATGGATGTAGAAATTCCCCATATTAAAGAGGATCACCAATTCCATGGCATCAGTAGTGAAACAGGAAAACAGTTGTGTGAAGCAAAAGTGATTTTATGATTGTGATTAATGAGGACACCTAAAAGCATCCCACACCAAGATTTATGAAGAAGAAAAAAGGTGTCCATTGTGAGTACTATTTAGTCAGTATTGCTTTGGAGGTAATAACCAAAGCAATTTGATAAGAGAAATGAATATGGCTTATAGAAAAATATTCAAAATGCTTTTGAGTTAAAAAAGGGGACATCTTCCTATAGAACAGCAATGAATTTCTCAATAAAAACAAAGGGCGCTAGAAGAAAATGAAACAAAAAGTGTGTGAGACAGTTATTTCAAACTATATTCAGCCAAACCATCCATCAAGGGTGAAAAGAGAACGAAGATATTTTAGACATACAATAACTCATACTATTTTTCTCTCTTTTTTAGGAAACTATATAAGTAAACTATGTAAGAAAGAAACCAGTAAACAGAAAGCCCAGTGGAGGGTGATGGGGTGATGATGATGATATTGGTAATAGTAAGAGGGAGACTACAAAACTATTTGCTACATTTGCCTATATAGGAAATAGTATTAAATAATGTTTTAGTGAGCGTGTGGACTATTTAAGAAGGATTAGCAAAAGGTACTTCGAAAAATAAGCGAACAGAAAAATAATAGAATATTAAAATGGTGCCAAGACTCAATTTCCAATGTGTGGAGGTGGGGGTTCCCCATACAGCACCAAAGAATTCTCTAGACACCAGCTGGGTATCCCACAATTCAACTCAATTCTGATGCTATCTACCATCAGATTCCACAGGTTGAAGGCTCAGTTCTACAAGTCTGCTGTCCCTGCCCCCACCTTCAGATGCCAGTCACAAGCTCAGGTTGTCATTTCTGCTTCAGGCCTACCAGCTATAGATCAGAGGTCCCCCCCAACCCTCACCCCTCAGGTTCAACTAATACAGTTGGTTTGAGAGTGACTCACAGAATTCAGAGAAACATTTTACTTACTAGATCACCAGTTGATTACAAAAGGCTATCAGGAACATCAAGATGTAAGTGATGCATAGGGCGAGGCATGGGGAAGGGGGTACAGAGTTTCCATGCCCTCTTCCAGTAAATCACTCTCCCCAAATTTCTGAGTGTTCACCAACTTGGAAGCTTTCTGAACCCTGTCGTTTTGGGTTTTTATGGAAGTTTCATTACATAGTCATGAATAATTAAATCATTGGCCATTGGCAACTGATTCAACCTGCAGCCCTTCTCCGCCTACCTGGAGGTTGGGAGGCAGGGGTAGTACTGAGAGTTCCAACCCTCTAGTCACGGGGCTGGTTCCTCTGACAACCAGCGCCCAGCCTTAGGTTACCTAATGGCTTTCCAAAAGGAACTCATTAACACAACAAAAGACACTTTAGGGCTCTAACTGCAGGAAATTGCAAGGGTTTTAGGAGCTCTGTGCCAGGAATTGGTGGCAGACCAAATATATATTTCTTATTATAAATCACAAGATCACAATTATAATGAGATGGTGGAGGCACAGGAGGTTGCCCTGAAATACAAGTAGTATGGAGGACTGAAGCTTGGTATTAATGGACACCAAGGGGGAATCAAGTGATGGATCAAAAACAAAAACTGGGTTTCTGGTTACCACGCTCTAAGAGTTAATTCCAGTAGGCCTAGAATTGCCCTGAGATGTTTTGCTGAAGTATGAGATGTATTTGCATGGTACTGACTCAGGTCAATGAAATATAATGATTAACAGTACTGTTTTGTAACCATGGGTCCAAGGCAAGTTTCAGCATGTTTTGTGCCAACTTGTCAGCACTGTTTGTAAAGTGAGATTGATGCTTTGCATCTGATGGTTTACACCTGATAACAGCAGCAATATTGATGGTTTGCCCAAGGGTTCTACCACTGGGGTTGGTCATGTAGCAATAATATGACCAGAAAGGTGCAGGAAGCTCTGGCCAAGGCTCCATCCCGGGACCCGCGCAAAAGTTGGTGATACCTGATCCAAGTGATAAAGCAAGACCATTAAGGGAGGACAGTTGGAGCTTGCTTCCAACCTTTCCAGTCCCTTGCTGTGATGCGTATCTGGACTTTAAAGCTTTGACTTATCTATTGTCTCCTTGCAATAAATGGTAGATTTGTAAACCTTGTCATTTTGGGTCCTGTGAACCTTCCTTAACATTCTAAACTTGTTTGACTGCCATCATTAACACAACTATCGAAAAGTATACGTAATTGATAAGATTACATATACTTATAAATTACATAAACTTTTCAATTATTTATTTATATTCCTACTGTGTAGACTCTTCCAGTTAGACATCCCTTGTCTGAAGACTTGCATAGCAGCATTTAGAATGTGCACATCAGTTTTTCTAGTGATGGTAGATTAGAAAGCAAAAAGAGACTATTAAATAAAAGGACCCAAATACATTAAATTCTATATATAAGTTCTTATTTCAGTAGTTACAAGATTTTTTTTTAATGTGCAAGCATTTGATTTTAGTTATCCTTATTTCAAAGTTCTTATTTGGAGAACAGAAAGCCATTTCATTATACATTCATTCCATCTCTCCAAGGCTTCCGCAAGCTTCACCAAATTTATGTGTCAGAGCTACTCCAGGTGTATTTATTTGTAGGTTCATCATCAATCTAGCTACAATATTAAGATGAATAGCAGACTGTGAATTACCTAAGCAGATGGAGCAAAGTTCTAAAGGCCCATAGTCTGGTTCTTCCTGGTGGCTAGAGCCTTGAATTAGGCTTGCCAGCCAGTGGCAATGTCAGAGTCCAAATTTGTGTCAAATTTCCTAAGTTAATCACTTATAGGATCGAAGAGGCAAAATACATGTGACTTGTGGAAAATAATAGTTATAAAAAATTGAATAGGCACTTGAAGATATTTTCTCAAGTTTCTTAACTTTGCACTCATAGTATGGACATAAAAATCACTGGCATATCTGGCAAAGCTGAATATCCTGGCACCATCTACCAAAGAGCTTTGCCCAAAGACAAAATTCTAGGAGTCTCTTGGGTAAAGGCCAGTCATTGTTATACTCATGATACAGAAGACATCTGCAGATTTCTTTGCTTTTATGAACTTAAGGATGCTTCCCATATGAATTTGTAGCTTTTGTGTGTTGTCATTGAATTTAAATGAACATTAAGTTGCATAAACAGGAAACTATTCTAGAAGTTTTACTGTCAAGCCACATAAAAATGCTTCACAGTAGCTCTTGAGCTCTTTAATATATTCAATAACCCTGGAGTTCCACAGAGTTCTAATGGACTTTATATAAATATTACATTTCTTCATAGAGATTATTGATAAGCTGTTCAAAGTCTTTGGGAGGGGTGCTCAAAATGGAAAGTAATCAGATCTGATTGTCAATGCAAGGTAATGGGGTCAAAGAAATTACTCTCTGGCTGAAAGCCTTTGTTTACCAATGGTTCCCTACCATCTAAGTTCTTATATACAACATAAGCACTGGAATCTTTGAGATGAGGGCTGTTTGTAATGTCTGTTCAAAGCTATTCGTTGTTTGCATTAGGACAGAAATGTTGCACTTATACTATGTTCCTAAGAGGTTTCATTTTTTCCAAGAATTTTAATTTTGATAAAATCCACACAACATAAAATTTACCATCTTAACTAATTTCAACTGTATAGTTCAATGGTATTAAGTACATTCATACTGCTGTACAACCATCACCACCGTCCATCTTCAGAACTCTTTTCATCTTGTAAAAGTCTGTACTCATTAAACAGTGCTTCCAACCTTCAGATTTGGGAGACTGAATATACAAAAGGACAATGGCCAGACCATACCTGAAAACAAAGCTCTGACGCACAACCTACAGCAACCAGTCCAGGAAATCAACCAACTCTTTATCTATAGTAACCAGCCCAAAAAGCCAGCCTGTTTTCCATGAGTCACACTTATGGGAATTCAAACCACTGTCTCCATCCAATCAGGGAGGGCATACCTGAAGCCTTCCCCTTTTTCCACCATAAAGCTTTCCCGCTCCTCTCTCTGCCTGCTTTTGAGTCTTTACCAAAACTCAAGCAACAGAGGCTGACTTGTCTGCTGTAGCAATCTCTGAATAAAAGGCCTTTGAGTGTTTGCATTCGGTTGGTACTTGTTCATTTCTGTTTGAATGGGTTAAACAGCTGCTGTACAAGGTTTATAAGGACCAGCATATTTGAACTTGTTCATAAAAGTGGTCTGCAGGGTACCTTCATCTGCCACTAGGCTCAAGACAGCCCATCCACCACTAGATTATTATTTTTTAATCAAGAGATTATCTTCGAACATGCATTAGAGTTCCTCAGGGGCTTACATGTGGAAATGAGCCAGAAAAAATAAAGGGAGAGAGGGAAATAAAAAGAAAGAAGAAAATCTGTAAGAGACAGTGGAAGGAAGAGAGGGAGGGAGAGGAAGGGAGGGAAAAAGCTTTGTTGGATCTTGGATGATGTTTTTTGTAGTATAAGTATTGACAACCAGTGGGCTTTTTGAATTAGAAAACTGCCTACATTTCAGAATTTTTAGTCACAGAACATTAACTTTTAGATATAAACTCTAATATCTTCCTTGAAAAATGAAAAGTTAATATCATAATGCATACTTACTTAGGGTTTTTTCCTAGGCTGGCAAGTTACTTCAATTGTATTTTCAGTACATTAGAATTGGTAAGTTTTTCGTGTGTCACAGCTTAGAAACAGATTGTTCCTGTTTGAAAGAAGAAGAAAAAATTACAAAACCTCAAAACCAATCTACCAACTACATGGAAAATCTCCTTATTGTAATTTTCAATAAGAAAACTCTGCTTATGGTGAAATTTCAATTAGAGATTGAAATAAAACAAAATCATCCAAAACTCATTAATATAGGGATGAAAAATGGATTGCAGATAGTTCCATTCTCACTACTAGAGTATGATGATAAAAACGGATTTAGGAATTAGCGGGCTTTTTTGCAATGTTGCTTCATGATAAAAACTGTATATAACCTGTTGCATATAATGGTTTGATTTTCTTCCCTTTTAAACATTTCCCTATGAGAAAAAGGGGAAATGATGAAGTAATTGCCCATGTACAATTCTCATTTCCCCCCAAAATTAGTGACCATAATTTTGGGAGGAAATTGAGAGTAAAACATTTTTAAACTATAGCTGAAATTAAAAGAATGACAAAACCGAGTATCGATGGGGTTGTCAGCAATCATAACTCTTATTTTGTTGGTAGGGGTGTGGAAGAGTACAATCATTTCAGAAAAAAGATCTGGCGGATTGTTACAAAACTAGCCATACATCTATCTAGAACACTGTACTTCTTCTCTCAGGGATTTAGCCAAGAGAAATGAAAACATGTTCACAAGAAGATGTAAAAATTATTCACAGGACTTTTATTTATAATAGCCAAAACTGAACACACCAAGTGTCCATCAACTGGAGAACGGCTCAACTGTGGAGATTTAGTCACCTTCTTCCAGGTAGAGGGAGAGACACCCTTACAAATTGAGATTCCCTTATTACTGTAAATGTCTCTTATAAAAGGGCAACTTCTACGAGATTTTCAGAGCTTCTCCTTGGCCACTGTTTTTTTTAAAAATAAGCAGCTCAAAAGGTAGCATTAACTGTGAAGGGGTTTCACAACAAATCTCCTTATGCCAAAGTGGATATTTTGGGGGTGGCAAATTCTGCTCCCCTTCCAAAGCAACTGGTAAATTATGAAAATAAATTTCAGAAGAAAGATAATAACATTGCAAAGCTTAAACTAAATTAAAAGCATAAATCAGTAGTATCAAATATTTTATTAAAAACTGAAAAATCAGTGATATTTATGGTATACTACAGAAAACAATATGAATTCAGTACGGAAGGACAAAAATGAGAATACTCCTAGGGAGAAAAAGATATGAAAACTAGTATTCCTAAAGAAGAGACTAGGACAAATGGAAATTTTTCTTTCAATTACACAGATATAATGAAAAAACTTTCTTAAAATGAAGAAAAACATAAATATGCACAACTGAAAGTCTCAATGCTTAGAAAGATTATTTAATAAACATTAACTACATCCCAAACTTATATTATGAAGTTATGCAACTCCAATATTAAAAAGTGAATACTATAATCATGCAGAGAGAATCATGTTAACCAAGGGAGGGATAGAAAAAAGGTAGCATTAACTGTGAAGGGGTTTCACAACAAATCTCCCAGAATGTGCTACTATTTTGAACTGAAGACAATCAAGGCCCAAACTGACTAAGGAAAAGCTTTTACCTCCCCCTTAATTGCCTAAAAGAATTTAGGTAAAGGGCCTTGTTCAGGAAGAGAACTGTCACCAGAGATAACTACAAAGAGTATGGGCCAGGTGTATTAAGGTGGTAGTGGTGGTGGGTGGGGTGGGACTCTGCAGGGACTAGAGATCAAATTTCTCTTATGTCCCTCTGTCTCTGCAGGGCATGACAAACATTTATTTAGCAAACATTTGCTATTCCCATCTTCCTGAAAATTGTCTTCCTCCCTTTTGAAGTGCAAGACCCTTACCCCCTTTTCTTCTTAGCTCAAGATGGCATATAAGCCTCAATTGTCTGATTGCATGGAGGTCTCATATTCTTATGTGGACTCTATATGTGCATAATTAAATTTATTTTTCTCCTGTTAATCTGACTTATATTAATTTGATTATTAGACCAGCCAAAGAACTAAGAAGGGCAGAAATAAATCTTTCCTCCCCAATAACTCTAATTCTCCTGTCTGTAACTGTAACTGGTTAAATGAGAGTGAAGTAGTTTTTACAGCGGAGTCAAAACAAGAAAGTTTTTATCAGGAAATTCAATTCTAACTCATCTTCAACAAATTAAGGAAATTAATAAATCATCTTGAATTGCAAAGATTCACGAAGAGCTAATTTTAAAAGAAAGACCCAGAATTAAAATAAAATGAATAGCAATTGTATAGATAAAAAGAAACAGCTGGCTTACTTTAAACAAGAATTCATTCTTAATATCTGGAAACCAGGGATACCAACCAGGATGTATGCCCTAATTCTTTTAAAAAATCTGTGTGTTATAAAAATATAAAACCAAAATTCACATAATGTAGAGCACCACAAAATAAAACAAAGGAAATTTAAAGTTACAAAATAAAGTAAATGGATCTTTCAAAAGTAACACCAGTCATATCAGTTTTAGCAGTAAACACAAAGGAGATACAATTTATATATAAAAATTAATATGACGTTCAAGGTCAAGGAAAACAAAGCAAAAAACTAAAAGGGCAAACCTATATTGTCTCAGTATTTGTCTTGAAGGAATTGACTATAAATGAAAACAATAAAGAAACACCATTCCAACATAACAAGAAGACATATTCTTAACATCAATAAAGATTTCAAGGTAGAATTTATTAAGTGGGAAAATGAACTCATTTTATGACGACAAAGGGTTCCATATGCATTTATCATTACATTTATAAAATAAAGTAGCTATAAATACAAAAAGAAATTGATAGAAACATTAAATTTTTATGTGATTTTATACCAAAATCTCAATACGTGATAGATCATAAGCCAAATAAAAAAAGAATATAAAATCTAAGTAATTTTAAAAATAACTTTATACATAAGACTTATGTTTAAAGTCAATGCCCTTGAAAAGTAGAATTATTTTTCAGACAACAAAGAGATATATACAGAAATGAAAGAGCATATCATATGTCGAAAGACAACTGCAATGAATTCCAAAATGTAAACATGATACAGATAAAACTCTATGATCACAATGAATTTTTAAAAATCAACAATCATGAAAAGAAAGAAACCCAAGAAACAGGATCCTAAAGAAATAGTTAAGAAAAATGTCAAAACTTCCAGTGAAGAATATGCTAAAAGTAGTGGGAATAAAGGCAAACATAGTAATATTTAAGAGGATGTTGTTCTTTTTTTTTTTTAAATATATCTTTATTGATTTCAGAGAGACGAAGAGAGAGCCCGAAACCCAGGCCTGTGCCCGGACTGGGAATCGAACCCCCATCTCCTGGATCCTAGGTTGATGTTCAACCACTGAGCCACTCCGGCTGGGCAAGGATGTTGTTCTTAATAAAGAAGAAAGTTAAACCACTAAGCACTTCCAATAATAATAAACTATAAAAATCAATAAGATTTCATTTGAAGTCTTAGAAAATAAACAACAGAAGGATAATAAAGAAATTAGGAGAAAAGTAGTATACAGACTTAACACATATAAAAGTGGAAATCGTCTCTTTACAATATACAAAACATAAGCATTAAAAAATTATTTCTACACAGACAACAGTGTGGTGAAGGCCTGGGGAGGGAGTCGTGGGGGCTGGGGGCAGAGGGCAGGAGAGAATCAATGGGGAGAAAAAGGGGACATCTGTAATACTTTCAACAATAAAAATAAACAAATCATAATTTCCAAGCAAAATGCATACGCTAGTTTAATTAAACTAGCTTACTCAAAGGAAAGAAGCAAAACTAGACTAAACTAAACTATAACTTATAATATGCTAATATACTGGCAAGCCCAGGTTAGAGTTTTCCATTATCTCAAGTACACTATCTTTTCCTATAACATTTAAAGAAGAACCAGAGTAATTTAGAACCAAGGAGTGGTTGGATATTAGTTGTTCCTACATATTACTTTTAGTCATTGAAAATTTAAATTTCCCTAAGGGTATTATTGTTACTATTTGCATAATCTCTTTATCAGAGAATATAGTTTTAGTGTTATTGTACACCAGTCAAAAAATCAAAACAAAAATTTAACTGAGTAAATGTAAAGATCAATTTGCTTTTATCAACTTTTTTAACAATTTCTTAATCAGACAGCATCCCATCTAGCAAGTCGAATGCAGCTCCAGGAAACTACAAAATGGGAGGTTTTATAGGCAGAAGGGGGCAGAAAAAGAAACTTACTAACAAAGAGTGGATAGCTTCAGACAAGGTAGCCTTCCTTTGGGGAAAGGGGTGGGGGTCTATTATGCAGATTACCTTACTAGTACTGATCAAGTAATTCCAGATTGACTGGTTAATGGTCACGTTCCTGGGAGCGGTTGGAACTTCAACTAAGTTAGATATTAAGTCTTGGTCTGCTGACATGGTGCTTAAGTACAAGTGACTCCATTTTGGTCCTGTTGTCTCTTTTTTTCTTTAACACCATCAGTGGGGGGGGGAAAGTGGAGAGGTGGAAGAGGTTTTGTAAAGAGAGAACTCTCCCCTCCCCTCCTCGTTGTTTTGCAATCTCTTTCCTAAGAAACCTATTTATCATTAAGTTACGGCTGATGCCTGGTAACTTCTGACAGCCTAGGAAAAGAGTCACAGCAGGGATAACTGACCCCAATCATCAGGTGGAGGTAGGATCCTTTGTCTTGAGGTTTTTATTTCTCTCTTGCATATTAGTTCGCTGAAAAGTCAGACACCCTGGTGACAAAAGATGTGACATGACAAGAGTGGGGTTGTCAGATATGAGAATACAAGGAGAAAGTGTCTTTGTGGATGTGTTTACCCCGTGCCCTGAAGGTGGTCCTACCAATGACTGCGAATTTGACTAGATGTCCCTGGGGATGGATTTAACCCACTTAGGCAGGTACTTAATCTGAAAACCTGTTTGAGAGAGAGAGGAAGCCAGTTTGACCCGGTGTTTTCCTAGTGCCCTGAAGGTGGCCTTACCAATAACGAGGACATTAGCCAGATGCCCTGGGAATTGATTTGTCCCAGTCAGGCAAGGGACTCAACTCCACACCAGTCAAACAAGCAAGAGAGAAGGGGTCCCCTCAGACATCAGGGGTGATGACGTCCTGAATCACTAGACCCATCACCCAGACATCACCTGGGGATGGTCCTGTGGACGGGTGACTCCATGTCCAGAGGGCAGGTTTACCTTCCACATCAGCATCGACTAGATGCCTTTTGCTGAAGGATTTACTCTGAAGCTGTATAGGTTTCCCCTACACAGACAAGGGCAAGGGAGAGTGCAATGACAACTCCTCCAGGTCCTATCGGAGTCAAATAATGTCACCAGAGAGAAATCAGGTCAGAAAAGGAGGACTGGAGCCTGACTAGGGGTTTTCTACAAACTTAAAACTTTCACCAACTTTTATAACCTTCACAACCTTTCATAAATCTTTTTACAATTTTCACAAACCTTTTTACCCTTTCAGAAATAATTATTAGAATTTAATTTTAATCCTTTTCCTGCAAAAATGTATCTCCATACTTTATGCCTTCTATTATCAAAACCATACAAGCTCTTTTAAATTTAATTGGAACTTTTAAATCTTAGAAACCTCAATTTCCAGTGATAACCAAAAAGTTAAACCACCAGCATTCCTTAGATTGGTGTTTATGAACACATTTCAAACACACTCTTTCAAGAAACAAACCTTCAACAAAGCACAATATATTATATCAACAACTCCAAATCCACTTTACAGACTTTTTGCAATACAAAGCCAAATGCAGACAAACTTAAGATTTGTCTAGCAATCAATGTTTCAGTATTTCATATTATTTAAAAATATCCAGATATTCAATAACTTTAAAATTCATTAATTTAGAAAGAAATAGTAGAAAGGAGATGATTTGCTTAGGTGGTTACATTTTTTTTCCCTTTTGATAAGAATCACCTTCCAAATATTTGCATTTCTAAAGGTCGTCGGATTTTGGTTTCGAAAAGCCAATTAACTGTCTATAAGTCTCTTGAGATAAAAAAGGGGAGGTTTTGGAAAGGTCAAAGGATTTAGTGGGCTTTGCTGTTCTGGAGCCACACCTCTGGCCCGGTGAAGACTTCATTTGTAAAACAATGAGTCATTTTCAATACCTAAAGGACTGGGTAGCCACCCAGGTGTTGGCAATCGATTGACAAATCAATTCACCCATTTTTGTATTGTTTCATTCTATTTGGGTATATTTTTCTAGTTTACAGAAAGCATATAGCTTAGGGTCGCCTCTGAAAGCCATAAAGGCTTGGATATATGGGACCTCCATCCATTTCCCTAGGGAATAGTAAAATAGGTCCTAGCTTCAAGATAGTGTTAGGGGCAGAAATAGAGTAGTGGGGACTAGCTGTAGGTATAAGAAATATCAATCATTCTGTTAACCATGATTGTTCTGTTCTGATTAGAGAAGGCACTTTCTAACCTGGCTGAGAGTTGTAGGCCATGGGACATGGGAGATAACCTTGGAATTCAGTCCATTCTCATTTTCTGAGAACTGCCTATCATCATGGAAAGATTAACAACCTTGTTCTCCAAACAATGGAGTCTCAGAGGCGCCACCCCTTTTGACCCCCAGCCTGCATTGCCTATAATCTGTTAGCATTATATCTTACCTACTTCCCCATGCCTATAATTCTTACTTTGTCATGTAATTGTTTCCTTCTGCCCAATATAAAGAGCTGGCTTACCGGGGGGGGGGGGGGGGGGGGGGGGGGGGGGGGGGTAAGAAGGTAAGAAAGGTTTTATGTGGAAGGATCCTGCTGTTCTCCCCTACTGCCAGCATTATTGGAATAAACACTCATATACGATTCAACCCTGTCTCAGCTTAATTGGCTCAAGCGGTGACAGGCAGCCAAGATTCATTGTTGTCCTGTTTCAATAGTATTAAAATTAATGATGCCACTTTATATTGGGGCCAGGCTGTGTTGAAAAAGATCAGTCTTTTCCTTGAGGGATGCAGGGTCAAATTTCTCCCAGTGGAGAGCACGTACCCCAAAACGGGACCTTGAAGAGTTGTGGACTGGTTCCCCATCTATAGACAGATGTGTAGCAAGCTGAGAGTTAGAGGCATCTCTGCAAGTCTCTGGGCTGTTTTGGGCTATTCTAAATAGGGTGGATACCCTGTTAAGCCAGCTCTCAGGCTCTCATGGAAGTTAATATTGAAGAAAAGAGGGTTAGCAAATGTTCAGTCAGTTTCAAAATTAGTTTCCTCAGGTTCCTTTAAAATCATTTTTCTTTTTGGTTCAGTATCTGGTTCATTTAGTTCTAAATACATATTACCCTTCTGAAAAAAAGCATATGTGGGCATCACGGATTTAAAAAAAACTCGCCCTACCAGGTGAATTGGGGCAGATTTGATTAGCAAAAATATATATGTAAATATATTTGTCCCATAACATTCCCTAGTTGGAAGGAAACAGGTTTTGATTTTAAAAGCAGACATTGATTAGCTATCCCTGACATTTGTATAGAAGCTTTACTCAGAAGGAGAAGGCAGTTAGTTGGGTGTGGTTAAGAACAAATAAAGTAGCCTCAGTATCTGGGAGGGCCTTAATGGCTTCCCTTTTTTATGATAATTTCAACTTCTCCCAAACTATCAATGTAAAGAAGGGGAAACGCCCTTGGAGCAACTCTAAGCTTGCTTCTGTTTTTTCCCCCTCCAATTCCCATTTTGGTTTTCATCAATCTTTTTTAAGGTGTCCTGGCTTTCTACAATAGGAACACACTCTAGTTTTCCAGCAGACCTCATTTAGCAATTCTGTTGCCTTGGTCCCAGAAAGCAGTAGGTACATTCATTGGAATAGGTCAGAATAGCCAACACTATATTCTTTAACAGTAAATAAAATTTATTTGCAAACCCATCAGAGTCTTGGAGAAAGGAAATGTATACAATCACTGGTCCCCTCATGCCTGAAACCAGTCTTTCCAGTTTTCTAGGTAACTGACCTGAGCTCCTCTAGGAGCTTCGAATTTGCAATCAAGATAAGCTTCCCACTCATTGTTTTCATTCTAAAGCCAGCTTTTTCTGATTTGCATGCAAAAAAATTAATTAAGGTATCAAAAGAGCTACTTTTTGGCCATTTAACTTCCAGTTAAATCTTCCCATTTCTTTAAGTCAGGAGTGTTAATGGGGGCTTCGAGTTTCTGGCCTTGGAGGTGCAATTTCCCCTGTTGACTTTAGTTTTATTTTGAGATCTGCAGAGTCCGAAACAAGCCTCCATATACACTGTGTACTGGGTTAAAGAGCGCTGCCATGTGCTGAGCTCCAGGCCATCTCAAACCTTCCCACGTGTCTCGACCTTCCCTCCTCCCTCCACAAAGATTCTCCGTCGCCAGGAATGCCTGAGATTTGAGCTGGAGGGAGTAAGCACCCCTCTCACCCTCGGAGCCAAAGAGCCTAGGCTCACATTCATGCAGTAAAAGATTTCATTCAGGCCCCTAGAAAGCAATTTCAATTGAAAAGCCAAAGTAAAAAACCAGTCATCCATTTTTCTCCTGTTTCTGCCTTAGCTTGGATTTTTCACAACCTTAACCTTTAGCTCTACCTCGAAGATTTTAAAAGATAGATTAAAGAAATTCGGCCTCTTACCTTATAACAACAGGGGGGGTCCGGAATTCCAAAGGAATTCACCCAAGGTCGCCAGATACAAATTGAGGAGCCAGGGGGGCACAATGCGCCCCTGACGAGGTAGTCCTGGGTGGGCTCCTCTCTGGAATCCTGCCATTCTGCACCACCATAAGACAGTCCAAGTCACTGCAAATGAGCCAGCTGGGCTGCACAGGCTCAGGAAAGAAAGTGCAATCTCTGGTTGCCAAAAATGGTGGGTCTGCTTAGGGCCAGCCAGTAGTGTGTGGGTTCTTCGTGCAGCAGAAATTTTACAACACGAGTCCAGATAACTATGAGGGAACATTTATTAAAGCTGGGGACAGTAAAACAAGGAAGGGCTTAGCATAGAAGCAGCAACAGGAGAGCCTAGGCTGGGCTGCCCTAGCTCTCTGGGAGGGAAGTCAGAGAAAAGGGGCCTTGGGAACAGGTGCAGGGGCCTAGCCTGCTATGATGAGCTGCCGCTGCCCATTGCTGCCCTGGTTGAAAGTCTCCTGGGTCCCTTAGAGTTTAGGACATGCATGCCCATGGGGGAAGAAGGCAAAGGGAATGGCAGGGGTGGGAGGGTTGTTCCCCAGAGGGAGAGCATGCATTGGGTCCTTTGTCTTAAGGTTTTCATTTCTCTCTTGCAGGCTGGAGTCTTAGGGGAGGTCTCAGGGGAGGGTTTTAGCAGAATATTCATCAGTTTTCTAGGTGCGCTCCTCCAGGGCCCTGGTCTCTACTAATCGGTCAGTGTCAGGGCAGGGGGTCGTCAGTGGTCACAGCTGGTCCTGGTGTCGCCCACCTGGTTTTGCTGCTTTTCCGGGTCTGGAGTTGAAATACAACTGAGGCCTAGATGTTATTTCTAGGGAGGTGACCTGTATCTGCTGTAAAATTGCTGTCAGTTTGTTCAGCTGTCTGTCTCAGTTTCCCTGTTCCATTTGACCTGGCTCACTGGCCCGTCTCACTGACAAGAGCATTTCTGTCTTGATACATTTTGCTCTATATTTTAATGAATAACATTTGTGATCAATTGGGTATATAATTCTTATTTTTTATTATAAAAGTTGTTTCTAAAATATAAGAAATTATAATAATGAAAAACCATCACACAAAATCCCACCACCCAGATACAATCATTTATAAATGCACTCATCATTTTAGTGCAATTCTTTATTATCCTTATTATTGCATCTTTTTATAGAGTTTACATCACTCAAAATATATTGGACTTTCCAGCCCGGCCGTGGCTCAGTGGTTGAGCATCTACCTAGCATCCAGGAGATCTCTGTTCGATTCCCGGTCAGGGCACATGTCCGGGTTGCGGGCTTGATCCCCAGCAAGGGGCGTGCGGGAGGCAGCCCATCAATGATGACTCTCTTATCATTGATGTTTCTCTGTCTCTCCCCCTCCTTTCCTCTCTCTGAAATCAATAAAGATTTTTTTTAAAAAAAAGAGATATTAGGCTTTTCAAGAGTCATCTTGGGGTTATTCATAATCTTATACTGAAGATTTAATTTTACTTATTTTTTTAAATATGTTTTAAATGATTTTAGAAAGAGAGGGAGAGGGAGAGAAACATCACCCTGTCTGGGGCTCAAACCCAAAACCTTGGGATATACCCTGACTGGGAATAGAACTAGGGACCTTTCCATGCACAGGACCATGCTCAACCAACTGAGTCACCTTGGCCAGAGCCTATTAAAGATTTTTAAATGGTAGATACAACAATTAATTAAATAACAAAAATGGCTCAACTTATGCCATACAATATCTAAAGCTTCAGGAAAGCATTACATATCTCTAACAAGAGTGAGGCTATTATAATTTTCTATTCAAGAATGCTTTTGTGGATAGAGAGCGAACTCATTTGGGGTGCAATTTCATCCAGCAAAGTCTCCAAAACAGTTTAGTCATTATTACCAATTACTGATTTAGGACAGCAGGAGTAATTAGTTTATGTCATCCTAAAAAATGACAAGATTTTCCCACTAAACTGTGAGATGAGAGACACATGAGAAATTGAAGAGAAGGAACAAAAAGCTTTCTAATACTCCAGCAATCCTGTAATTATTGTGGGGAGATAACTTCAGCAAGCATTGAGAGACACTCACTTTGCGCTGCAATAAATCATCCAGAGATACATTGCATTCGGGGCATTCAGCCTGTTAAGGAAAGTCAATTTATGTCATGATTTAACTAGTCTAGAATTTAGTATTAATTAATTTTGGAAAAAGTCTTCAAGTAGTATTTTGAATAAAGATGCATGGATAGTATATTTTCTAAACTCTTAACTTTTTAGGGATTAAATTATTTGTCTCTGTGAATGAAAAACAATTTATCTTAGTTAGGAGATTCTCGGGTCACCACACTTTCCTCCTAGGAAGTCTAAAATGTATGAACTGATTGTCTTCTAGTATTTCACACTGGAAAAAAAAGTCTAAAGGCAGTCTTGCTTTCATTTTTTTCTAGGTAATCTTTTTTTCTCTCCTTGTCTTCCTGGATGTTATAGACTTTTACATTCAACTTTGTAAGGTTTCCCATTTGACAAATATCTAGATGTAGCTTTCCTTACATTGATTTTACTGGTGTTCGGTGACTGTTTTGCTCTTCACCCTCAAGCCATTGTTTGTTGTTTTGTTTGTGAAACTTTTTATCAGTTGTAACATTGGTCAATTGGTTATTGTTTCTTTGTTATTTGTCTCTTAACTATTTCCGTATTTTGTATTTACATTATCCACCATCGTCAGCACAAGGTCTCTGTGTATAGTAATCTTTTTGTCTTTTTCTCAGCCTTTTAGAACTTCTCAAGCAACTCATGAATAATAGAGTATCGCACTGAAAACCTGGCATGACCGGTCATCCACACTGCCTTGGTTCATATTGCTTAATTCATAGATTGTTGTGAAAATTAAGTAACACAGCAAATACAAACTAAAGGTGCTTATCATTGAATAAATGTGAATATGCACAATATTGTATATTCTGTTTTTTACTTTTTTCTAAAATAGATTTGTAAACTAGTACTCAATTTTACATGCCCTGCAATCTTTTCTTATTTTTTAAAATTTATCTTTATTGTTGAAAATATTACAGATGTCCCCTATCTTCTCCCCATTGACCCCCTCCCCAGGCTTTCATGGGTTATGAATATATACATATAAGTTCTTTGGTTAACTCTGTCTTTTTCATCTAATTTTATCTATCTCTACTTTTAGCTAATCCTGTTGTCTTTTCATCTGAGCCTGGTGAATCCTAGCTTTCTTATACTTTAGCACATAGCATTTGTCTTCTTGTAGTCTTTCTGAATATCAAATATTTCTGAAATGTTGGTTGAATTAATGTGAGCTATTTCCAGATGTATAATCTATCTTTGAACTTTCAGGATTGTTTTCCTTCTTCATAAGACTATACTAATATAAGGACCACTAATCTTTGCTTTCCCCCCACTGAGGTGGGTTAAATTAGAGACAAGGAACTTATATTTAATTCATCCAGAAATTCTTCTTCCAGATAGATTAAGCTGATACTCCTCAGCTCTATTTTATAGCTCCTTTTCTAACAGGAACAGGGAGTCAAGTTTTTAAAAATCTTTAAATAGTCATGATTATTACCCTCTAGAATGGTGGTTCTTAATCAGTGGTGATTTCGCCCCCACCCCTGTCCCCCATGGAACATTTAGCAATGTCTGCAGACATTTCTGGTTGTTTCAACTGGGTGGAGGTGGGTGCTACGGCCATTTAGTCAGTAAGGGTCAGAGACAGTACTAAACTTCCTATACAAATAATTATGTGGCCTCAAATGTCAGTAGTGCTGAGGATGAGAAACCCTGCTCTTGAGTTTATTATTCTCTGCTACCTTAATTATTTTAAGGAGAAAGTTCAGGAGTTTAAGATACTTGTTCATGAGCAGGAACTATGACTCCACATAGATTCTTTTTTTCCTTGGGAAATTTTCAGCCTGGTTGTGCAGCTTCTGACAGCAATTCAGTCTATTTCAAACTGTCAAAACCTTTTGATCAAATACTTTATTGAAATCTTCAACAGAGACAGGGTTTGAGAGATCCAAGTTCACTTTATTTTAAATAAAATTTCTGTGATGTATCACAAAATTAGGCAGGAAGTTCTCAAAGAACTGAAATGCCAGTTAGGCTGGAGAAAACATTTCAAAAGTGACAAATAACATTTGAGCTCAGACATGCTAACCTGAGGGAAAAAGTGAAGTCTTCTCTGAACTTGTTCTTTTTGAACAGCTGAAGTTTGAAAAAGAATAGCATGACTTTTATCTGCTAAAAAGATAAAAAAGCTTTTTAATGAAGTGATGAGATGAAATAAGTAAAACTATTAACTGATAAATAAAATAGACTTACTGAAATCATTTGAGGCAAGTCAAAACTAATGGCTGCTTTAAAAAAAAAATTCCTTTTCCTCTATTTGCTCAAACATTAGTTAGAACGGTTTGGCATTAATTTAAGCAAAGCAAGCCCAGAGGGAGGGCAGGAATAAAACATGAGGAAAACACGAGGCTATGATGTCAGAATTTACATGGCTTTAGAGACAAATAATTTAGCAAAATAAACACTGAAAGCACCTGACTATAGCTAGAGACAAAAAATAAATGACACAAGGTGACTTATGAAAAGGAAAATTGCCCAAAAAAATCCCTTTAGCAGACAGAAACACTTAAATTAGTCATTAACAAGGAAGACTATACAAAATGGATTGTGAGAGTCTATGTTAACTCAGAATTGGCCATGTATTGGGATATCCAGTATTATAAGTGCATCAAGCCGCCCCAAATTGATCAAATGGGGCTTCGTCTGGCCTTTAGGGAATAATTTGTTTCAGTTGCAAATACATCAAATATAATTTTGAAAGTCAGTGAGTTCATAATGCTACTCAAAAAATCCTATAATTATCATTGCATGCCAGGGCACAATTCCATTCCTCTGAAAACTGATAAATTAAAGGAAATAATCTAAATTTACCCTCCATTCCCCATACAAAATCTATGCCAGAATAATCAAATACTTGATGAGGGAAGTTCTTCATAAGAGAATTTCAGCTAATAAACACACAAAGAAGGACAATATTATAAAATTGGAATTTTAAAATCTAATAAAGGGATGCAAGTAGCTCATAAACTTCAGTGGATGCTCAATCTTGAAGGTAAGGTTGTGATGGCGACATCTCTACTGGAGGGGGTAACACTGATACTGCATAATGAGACCCCGGTGATTAAGTGATTAGTCTTAGTATAACTGGTAGCTGGACACTCCTACATTACATGTCTGCTGATAAGATACAGCCTATAAGTCCAAATATTGTCCCTGAATACAATAAAGCTTAGAGATCTATCTGAAGTTTACAGGAAATACAAGGGGTGATGTGTAGAACAGAAAGTGAAAGTACACCATGAGGAAAGTCCCATTTAGAATATGGGTCTTTTTACAGAACACATGAGTGACCTGGTTTATCCAACAAATCAACGGCATTAAAAAAAAAAAAAAATGATAGTGTTACAGATTAAAAGAGACTTTAGAGACCTAGTAACCAAATGTAATGTATGGAACTTATTTGAATTCTAATTTAAAAGAAAAATACTTAAAAATCACATTTGAGATCATCTGGAAAACCTGAATATGGATTGAGTATTAGCTGATATTAAGGAATAATTAGTTATGTTAAGTGCGATAATGGCATGGTGAATGCGTTATCATCGCAAAGGCCCTGATTTCTTAAAGAGGCCAAGTGAACAGCTTACAGTCGAAATGACATATCTTTCTTTTACTTTTTACTTCTCCAAAAAAGTTTTGCTTACACATATATACACACATCATATATATGGGCATTGATCTCCACAATATCACCAGACAACCTGTTAATTTGCTCAGAATCATTTCAGTAAGGGAGAGCACCATATCGACATAGTCTTAGCAGTGTCTCAAACTCGAGTGGTTTAAGGCAGGGAACTGAATGGGACAGGGCAAAATTCATAATATACTAATTCAGGACTAGTAGATGCAGTGAGGTGGCAAGGGACTTAAAGCAAGTTTTCATAAGGAAATCGTTATTTAATAAGTGAGCTCTTTGCCTTGATGAACGGATTAGGATTTTTGATAAACTGATCTGTAGGAATTTCCTGAACCAAATAATACAGTTATTTACTAATTTACAGTCTTACCTTTCCAGAGCAATGGTTTCCTGGAAAGAAAATAAAGCAACTAAGTCATGTTGATATAGATGATCTTAGTTCTCAGGAAATAAAGAGTGGGAAAATGTTAATAATCATTTTATCTTTATACCTCTGGGTATAAAGAGTCTGTTATTTTTACTTTTCTCTATAGTTCTTCATTAATTTGAAAATTCCCATAATAAAAACCTTTTAAAAGCAGCAGTAATGTGCAGGTCCTCTTCTTTCATAAAACCTAAGGAAACCACTTGGTTACAGATCAACATTTAAAGAGCTAAAGAAAGAATTAGCTACAAAGAAGGGGACTGGATAAATATCAGGCATAAGAAGAAACTCCTTACATACTAAAGAGATGGTTAGAAAATAAAATAGTTATCTGATGTGGATGTTTTTTGTTTTGTTAAATTAAAACACCTGCAAATTGGTATTTTAACTAATTTTTAGGAACTTAATATGTATGTTAAATGCACAACATATATAATGTCATTTGATTCTCACAAAGCTCTGTGAGATAGGAATTCTTAGTAGCAGCATTTTATGGTTGACTTTACTGACCCTCAGCAAGGTTCAATTATGTGTCCAAAGACATAAAGCTAAAAACAGATGGAATAAAGTTCAAAGACAGTTTTTTCTGGCTTCAAAAAGTGAGAGCAAAACTGATGCAATAAAGTAGTTTAACTTCACATAATGGAATGGAGGGTTTTTTCCTAAATTATTATTTTCCCTTTTTAGGTCCAGCAACCTCATACGTCATGTGGAAGCCAGTGCTTCTAAATGTGTCCAGCATATTTTGAGAAAAGAGTTTGACCCCCAGACCTATCTAAAGAGAACAGAAGTAACTCCAGATAAATGGAGTTTATGCCTAAATGCTCAAGCTGGACAAATACACTGCAGCTGAATTTCAGTTACAGTCTTGATAAATGGATGAGGGGCCCTGACTTTGAACTACCAGTATACTTAGAAGCACCTGCGAATGTGGTCATTTGTCAACATTACTGCTTACTTTGGTTTTAGAAACACAAGCAATGTGTTCATGCACTGACATTAGTGCATACAAAACGTGCCATCTATCATCATCATCAACAAATATTTATGGCGCGCTCGCTGTATGGGAGCTAGTTTCAGAAGTTGCGATGGGAACTTATATGGCATGGAGAAATCATCCTGTGTTTCCCCTTTCTTTCCTACGTAATATTTCTAAGAACTGTGAATGCTGAGAACATACACTCAGCCATAGTAAATCTGATAATTTTAGAAAACTGAAAATACCTTTCTGCTCTGTTATACTTTACACTGAGTTCAAGCTATCCCAAAGTCACGGTTCTTTGGCAAACAAGGTCGGGTTTGAAAATCTGACTTAAAATGGGTGATCGTTCAGGCAGTAGATTGGTAATCATCACTGTTTTGCATTTGGGAAAAATGGAGAGAAATGTAAGAGCTGTTTTCACTTGAAGATATTGCCAGATATAGCATGCTGTTTCAGTAGACATAAAGGAAAATGCTTGTTCGTTTGCCTATGGGCACTTAAATTGTAAATATTTCCTGAATCAGTACTCAGTTCTGCTATGGTTTAGCTCTCACAAACTTATTTATTAAGTAAATATTATTTTTACCTGATGGGACCCCTATACAAACATTTTTGTTTAAAGTATGTTGTAATTTTGTTTAAAGTATGTTGTAATTCATCTACTTTTGAGCAGAACTGGTATTGATCAAGAAAGATAACTGTGTTACTAGGCAACATATGTTAACTAATAATTTTAGTTTTATAAGTCATTAGCAATTAACTTCCTTCACTGTATTTTAACTAAATTGATTGTCAACTCATATCTAACATTTGAAATTAGAGAGAGTGGAGCAAAAATTTTAATGTGTATTTTAATATTTCTTTATTTCAAGATGCTGTTAACTTTAACTCAGTAAGTCTTCTGTGCAGTATAAACACCACCGAATTAGTGATTCACATTGATTAAAATATTCTTTCCAAAACAGAAAAGTTAAAATATACAACAATATGACATATACGGACTGTACCAACATTTCTTATTTTGCATAAGGCCAGAGGCTTAAATTAAAATGTCATAGTCTGTTAGCTTTTGAAGGCTACTTTTGACTAAGACGAGTACAGTGGAGAAAATCAGCAATACCTATACCTGCACTATCAGATAAGGAATAATCACAGCTATTATTTATTGAGCTCTTAGCATGTACCAGTCATTTTTCTAAGTGACTTCCATTCACCCTTTCATTTAATCTATGATCATGTGGGGTAGGTACTGTTTCTCCTAATATTCAAATGAGGGATCCCAAAGTTCAAATGTCAGTAAGTAGAGGAACAAGGAAGTAAAAGTAAAAAGATGTAACTCCAGAGACCGTTTTTGGCCACTTGCATTATTTCCTTATGGATCAGCAAGGTGGTACCTAGAAATCAGAACAACACACACTGGCTGGGCAGGCAGGGACCAACATGACATGAGAAACCTTTAAATAGGCATATGACAAGCGGCATTTACGTTTTCCAGCATTTAGTTATGAAAAATTTTAGGCATACAGAAAGAATCTCACAATGAATGTTCATATGTGCGCCACCTAGATCTTACAAGTCACATTTTGCTATATTTGCTTTATTACATTTCTGTCTATCCATCAGTCCATCAACCCATCTTATTTTTAATCCATTTTAAAGTAAGTTCAGATCATTGATTTTGTCACTATAATGGTGCAGAAAAAAATGGAAAGCCTGTTTAGAAAGGATGTTAGAAAACTAATTGATTTTTTCAAAATCATACCACAGATGGGCACTTGTTCTAATTGTCTATTAAATACCAGTCACTTAACTTATAAATCTATATTTTGCCTCTAAATATGCAGTTGTGAGGATTTAAAGACATAAAAAGATATACAACACTTACTACTCTACCTTGCACAGAGTAAGTAGGTGTTCAATAAAGTATAGCCGAAATAATGAAGCTAATGGGAAAATACAAAAGCAACTAAGCTTACACTGCATCAAATCTTATCCTAGGGCCTAGGATAAGACAAAATAATCCTTCAACCAGGGAGAAGAGATACTGGCCAGATGTTTTATATCTGTATTTAGAAATGTTTGAAAAATTTTAGGCTATTAGAATTAATCAAGTAAAATAAAGATGAAAATAAAGATCAGAATCTATTTAGAATAATGAGAAGAAAGTACTAGGAAATATTATCAGACGAATATGTTTGCCTAATTCTCCATGAAAACAAAAGCATTTCTTCAAGCAACTGAGTTAATATAGTCCAAGTACATTGCTCTTTGGGGAATCTTAAACTGGAACACCCAGAATAACCAATTATCTCTTAAACTGTCATTATAATGTGGATTTTGTGAACAGTGCTTTTCTCAAGTCCTTAAGGACATCAAGTAAAAGCTATACATGTGCCTAAAATGCAAAGAAACAATTATTTACTACAAATACTTTAGCTCTCCAAATAAATAGGTAACAAATATCACTTTCTCTTGTGAAAACTGAAGCACTTCACACATTTCTCATCCAAAAATTTACCATATCCTGACACAGGAAAATGTTGCAAATATGATTATAGGTAAAGACAACAATATCCCTAAAAATAAACTTGGATTTCTGTCCATGCAGGTGATAATACAGCATAAGACAGATGGGAAAAACATGAAAAAGTCAATTTAGCCTTCCTGATTTTAAAAAGCAAGTGAACAAACTGACTTAATTGAAAATAAAAAAATAGAAAATCAAAAACATCTGACTTGGTGTTGGAGGGCATAGCTATTGTTGAGATATCCTTTTGTAACAAACTTTGGTAAAAGTGAACCGAAATCTGTTCCTTACGTCATTTATTGTTGTTTTGGGATATTAAGAGCCAACCCAAAATAATGGGACCTTGGGAATCATTAGCTATCATCAAGTTTGGACTTAATGTATGTAGCTGTAGATAGTTTGTTTTTACGCTCTGTCCAGGAATAATAAATGATAAATTATTTATGTGAATGAAAGGCTAATCTTAACTGTATACATAATATTAATTCTATATTTTTCTCATGAATAAAATTCCAAATAAACAGAATGAAATGTCCTTCAAAATGGAATATAATTGAAGTTTCCTCCGATAACTTTAAACATGCATTTATATTAATCCCGATATAAAAAGTTCATGACATGCCCGGCCAGGTGTGGCTCAGTGGTTGAGCATTGACCTAGGATCCAGGCAATTGGGGTTCAATTCCCGGTTGGGACACATGCCCAGGTTGCGGGCTCAATCAATGACTCTCTCATATTGATGTTTCTATCTCTCTCTCTCCCTCGCCTTTCTTCTCTCTGAAATCAATAAAGATATATTTAATAAATAAATAAAATAATAAAATAAAATAAAAAGTTCATGACCTATTCCCACACCTGCCTATCTTTCATTAGCACACACAGAGTGCACATCTGTCCTAACAAACATTCTAAGGAAACAATCCAGATAAACAGCACAAATGCACGTATAAACCTGGCAGAGCCCCAGTTCCAAGTGGTTTTATATTATTAAGAACATAAAGTGCTTAGGTAAGTTTTGCTTCTACACTTATGTACATTAAAAAGATGGCCTTTAAAAATATTTATCTTGTGAGGCAATAGGAGAAGGATAGCTATCTCTAAATATTGATGTTACGTGTTTTGACCAACAGCCCTCTATTATTATATTGATCTTATAAAAGAATAAATCTAACCTAAGACATAATGAAAATGGAATGAAATGAAAATATGTAGGACACTGAGAAAATCTAATCTCTCCTGTTGAAATTCTGTCTCTCTTACATTCCTCTTTTCAGACAGAGGAAGTAAATTCACAGTATTACAAAGACTCTACTGATAGACTATCTTCCTGTGTAAATTTAAATTTGGAGAATGTTTCCAGAAAATTCCCCAGCGACTTCAATAATGATGAAAAGTTTCTCTAACTACATTGGGGGTGGAGGGGAGTGCGTGGATATGGAACATGAGAAACAATGTAATCTAGGTAGGCCAAATATAAGAATAATAATGAATTTTAGCTACACTAAAGAAGAAAACAAAAAGTTATGATTTTACCAAATCATTAATCAGAAATGAGTAGATACACCAAGAGGCCTAGGAACCAGAGACTTTATCAAGCTTTAAGAAACATGGTCTGAGAAGTTCCTGGCACTTAATAGTAAGAATCTAGACTGGCTATTTGTTAGGCGAATTTGCCAGTAGGCAGTAGGCAGAAAGCTAAGCAAGCAGGCAGCCTGCCATGTAATCAGCAATGTCCACTGGAGGGCAGCCAGTGGATGTTCTGGCAGGAAAATGGTGTAAGGGAAATCTGTTGACTGGTAATCAACAGAATTACTAAAAGGCAATGTTCAACATGACTGCGGGTTAGCTTAAGGTAGTACCACGGCAGTTAAAGGGACTGAGTACCAAGACGTCTGCTCAGAGGTAGGGAAACACCGAGGATCTAGTGAGTTAACCAGAGCAAGAAGGAAAGGCCTTTTTTAAAAAATATATCTTTATTGATTTCAGAGAGAGGAAGGGAGAGGGAAAAAGAGATAAAAACATCAATGATGAGAGTCATTGATTGGCTGCTTCCTGCACTCTCCCGACTGGGGATTGAACCCGCAACCCGGGCCTGTGCCCTGACCTGGAATCGAACTGTGATCTCCTGGATCTTAGGTTGATGCTCAACCTCTGAGCCACACCCAGCTGGGCACGAAGGAAAGGCCTTTGCCAAGAATATAGCCAGGAGTCAGTTATTAGAAACAAAAGCAGAAAAAGCTGAACTTGAAGCTGATCAACAGAATTACCAACTGAGACAGTAAGAAACCCTCTAATAGAAAGATTATTACAGAGAATATTGATTTGACCCTGAATTTTAAAATTAAGCAGCCCCAAATGAAGGACCTTGATAGATGAAAGATCAAGGAACCAGGCAATTTATTACCATCATCTGCAAGATTATGATGAAGTATGATGATTCTTCTAATATGATTGTAATGTAAGCCAGTGTGAATTGAAAACAATGGTATCATTAGGCATGTTGCACACAATGGTATTTTCCTACTGAATTCCCTACTGAAGAGTTTTCTTGCTGCATAATAAGAAAAGTTTCCATTATTCAGCACCTAGGAGTCTGTTTTAGTCAGGTCAGGGTTCTTTGTTTTTTTTTAAGACAACAGAAGCTGACTCCAAGTAACTTTAGCTGAAAGTAAATATATTGGAATAGCTGTACCCTCAATAGGAAGGCTTAAGAGGCAAACTCAGGAGATGGGTAGAAAACAAAGGGACTCTGGACAATGTTGTCACAATCATTGGCATGCTACAGAAGCTGCCAGGATACAGTATTGATTTGGCATCATTTTGCTGGACTTACATGCTGTCAGCATATCATCACAGGCATGACTTAATTCTCAACTACCCTGCCATCACCATACCGTTTCCTTAGATTCGGGTTCCTGAGCGGGGAGTCCGTGATGGGGCAAACCTAAAGCAGGCTTACAGGCGAGCTTCCAGAAGGTGGTTTTCCTCCCACTCACTCTCAGCCTCAGACAACCACTGGTCTGTTCTTGGTCATTATAGATTATTTTTATGTTTTCTAGAATTTCACACAAATGGAATCATATGTATTCATTTCCATCTGGCTCCTTTTGTACAGCATAATGTTTTGGAAATTTTTCCACTTTGTTGCATGTGTTAGTAATTCATTCCCTTTTATGGCTGTAGAGAATTCCATAGAAATGTCAAACTTTGGTTATCTATTCACCTATTGATGGGCTTTGAGTTGTTTTTGGATTTTTGCTTATATGAAAAAAGTTGCTATACATTCACATGTTTATGTGGACAAATGTCTTAATTTTTCTTGGGCAAACAACTTGGAGTGCCATTGATGGATTATATGGTAAGGGCTGTTCTGCCTATTAACACTAGGTATATTCCATCATTTATTTATTTATTTATTTATTTATTTATTTATTTATTTATATTTAATAAATATGTCTTTATTGATTTCAGAGAGAGGAAGGCAGAGGGAGAGAGATAGAAACATCAATGATGAGAGTCATTGATCTGCTGCCTCCTGCACTCCCCCTGCTGGGAATCGAACCCGCAACCCGGGCATGTGCCCTGACCGGGAATCAAACCCCAATCTCCTAGATCCTAGGTTGACGCTCAACCGCTGAGCCACACCCTGCTGGGTATAGTTCATCTTTTTAATTAGCCTAATTCTAGTGGGCATGTAGTAATAATTTACTGTGGTTTTCGTTTGCATTTCCTTGATGACTAATGCTGATAGTCTTTTCTTTTTATTATTGGTCCATTTGTATATCTCTTTGGGTAAATTGTCTATTGGCTCTGCCTGTGCCAGATTGCATTTTCCATGAACAACCACAATGATATGCTTTCCTCAGAGTGTAATTATAACACTCCAACCATCAAAAGATAGGGTCTATTTCCTTCTTCTTTGAATTTTGGTAACTTCTGAGAAGATGTCATTAAAAGTCATAAAAGGGATACTTGCTCTTGGAATTCAGGCACCATGCAGTGAGGAAACATAAGGAACCACGTGGAGAAGCCAAGTGTAAGTGTTCTGGCCAAGAGCCTAAAGTCCCAGACAAAAGCCAGCATTAACCACTAGACTTGTGAATAAAGAAATTTTTTTTGTTTTTCTTCACAGATGACAATTTTTAATCATTTATATAAATTCCTCCAAACCCCAGGCCCAGTGACAATTCTGGATCTTTTCCCCAGACTGTGGTGGTTGAATGAAGAAACTTTTAGACGATTTGCAGCCTCCAGGTGTGGATTCATCTTGCACACTGAGGCCTCCGACATTATGGAACAGAGGCATGCTGACCCTGATGTGTCCTTTCCAAATTCCTGTACCACAGAATCCATGAGCATAATAAAATAGCTGTCATTTTGCACCACTGCATTTAGGATGGTTTGCTATGCAATAATACATAAGTAAAGCCCAGCTTTGAGATGTAATCAAGTATTTAAAGACTCCTTGAACAGAAACACAATTTAAATTGATTTTTTTCCTACTAGTAAAGATCATTTTTTTGTTTCATAGTATGTGGGTACCATTAAGTTTTCCTAAAACTTGACCCTGTTAATATATATTGTACATATAATATACATATAATATGTAATGCTGTATATATAAAATTTTTTATACAGAACTCTCACTTCAAGTGTTATTGGCCATTATTCTGTCATTATCACTTTTTCCATCAACTTTCAGGAGGCTCATGAAGTTCAAGTAGATAGCTATTTTGAGGTAATGAAACTGGTAAATGTCACTGGCACTTATTGATTTCTCATGAACTATTTCACAGCTCTGAATAAGATTTTCCTGTGGTCAGATTTGCAGGTACACAAGGACAAAACAAGAAAACCAAGCCAAACAAACAAAAAACATGCTGAATTTTATTTTTATTAACTCAGAACAGATATCAAGGTAACGGGAGCCCAAAATCACTACTTATCTAGCCAGGTCAGCACACATCCATAATTACATCAGTAACTCAGGGTTACAAATGTGCTTGTATTCAAATTATCCAGGACAATAAGATAAAGAAGAGGTATATTTGGATATATATATATTTTAAAAATATATCTTTATTGATTTCAGAGAGAGGAAGGGAAAGGGGGGGAGAGAGATAGAAACATCAGTGATGAGAGAGTCATTGATCAGCTGCCTCCTGCACGCCCCCCACTGGGGATCGAGCCCACAACCAGGGCATGGGCCCTGACCGGGAATCGAACCGAGATCTCCTGGATCCTAGATCGATGCTCAACTGCTGAGCCACGCCCGGCCAGGCATATCTGGATATATTTAGGTTGGCTTAAAGTATCTTGGTCATTGTGGATTAATGGATATGAGTTCAGTTAGTCAACATCTCAAAACTTATCTACACAAGCTTATATGTCATAAAAAAACCACAACTTTACATATGAAAAAAAATCCTCTTGATCTCACCAAAACTCCAGTCCTCTTCCAAAGGTATCTACTGCTATCAATTTGGTATTTATACTTTTAGATCTAGTTGTCATGTAAGTAGTTTACTGTATTAAGCTTTTTAGAAAAAGTGCTATAAGAAAGACTCTTGTATATGCCTCTTGATGCACTTGTACAATACTTTAAGATAATATTCTGTGTCAAGTACAATGTTAAGTGAGAAAGGTATTATCATCTCCTCATTGCACTAAAGGTAAAACGTGACTTGTCTAAGTTCACATACCTACTAAGTGCTAGATCTGGGATTTCCACACATTCTATCAAGTACTAGGATCAGTGTTCTTAACAACTGCTCTCTACTCCTCACTTTTGAACAGAACAACGATGCCGGGTCAAATTGTATTCACACTTACATTGAAATGTGTGCTGTCCATTTGTCTCTAGAAAGGCGATAGCAATTTACACCCACACATTTTCATTGATATTTCCCTGGCATATCCTTCCAAGGGCAGAAATTGGTTTTGAGTAAAACATTATTGAAGAACTGAATACAGATCTTTGTTTACTGGTGATTATTAGAACCTGGGCTTTAGGGCTATTGTAAGAAAAGGCTTAAGTGGGTATTGTCTCTGGAGGAACAGATACTAGTGTCCAGTAAAGTGAACAGGAATGCATTCCACTCTCACCCACCCCATATCTTTTTAACTATGCTTTTACGATTTTATAACAGTTTTGACTAAACTATCTGTGTACTTCTGTATTGTCATTTTCCCCTGATTCTGGTATATAAAATAAGAGGGTGAGCACGCCCTCACAGACTGAAAAGATTCTGCTGTCATATATGTGTACATTTTGTTGTCATATATACATATGTAAGTGCCTGTAACAGAAAACTGGATCCACTCTCTAATTACTGTCAGAAATAATGGCTTCTGATGAACTATTCCTAAACCCAAATCACCTTTCTTGTTGGATGCCCTCCATCATTTAACTACCTCATAAAAAAGGTCTATAAAAAACGGAGCAATTTAGTCACCTAGTTATATATATTGCTCCTGGTTAAAATATAAGTTTGGGTGTTAGGCCTTTCTTAATGGTTGAGTTTGGCATTTTGTTATTTGGAAATAAATTATTTATACTTCTGCTATAAATGAAATTTCAGTTAAAAACTTAAAATAAAATTTTAACCTAAAAGTAATGATGCTGTTTCTCTGTTTCTAGTTCTGAACCACCATGTACAAGACAGAGGTTGTTTCCTTGAATAATAACTAGTATAAAATTATATAATCCCAGTACTTTATTCGAATGGTTCATTTTAATGGATTCACTTTTGTTTTTCTATTTTTACTCTGAGTTTCTTATTCTTTTGAAGTTAAATTTCTAAGCTATACTTTTATACACAATTTTTTCATTTTAAACTTTTAAAAATTTTTTTATTTAAGTAGAGTTCATATACAATCTTACATTGGTTATATTAGTTTCAGGTGTACAATATAGTGATTCGATATTTTTATACCTTACAATGTGATCACCCCACTAATATTAGTAATCATCTGCCACCATGTAAACTTAGCAAAATATTATTGACTATGTTACATTTTTGTCAAATGTATTAGCATAGTTTTTTATGGTATTCTTAATATTTTAAATGTCCATTATATCTCAGGTTACTAAGTCTTCCTTGGGTTGAGACATTTGACTCTTTTATAAGTCTTCTGTTTCTTTGCTGATATTTTCTGTTTTATTTGTTTTAAGCACTGCTCACTGAAGCATTCTCATCAAAGCTATTTTTAAACCCTTGTTAGATAATTCCAACATCTGACTCATCTTTGACACTGGTATCTCCTGATTATCTTTTCTCATTCAAGTTGCAGTTTTACTGGTTCTTGGTGTGACTTGGTGATTCTGAACTGTATCCTGGATATTTTGACTATTATATTAGAAGATTCTGGATCCTATTTAAATCTTCGACTTTAGCAGGCGGTTATCCTGTTTATCAAGTGGGTCCTGGCTTACTTTTGAGAGTCGTGGATCCAATGATAATGCAATTTTCAGAGCCTATGCAGTGCTATTCTAGTCTACTCCATTCATGAAGTATGCTACTCAGATACCACTCTGAAAATCTGGGTGTTTTTCCACACTATAGTTCAGTTCTTGAATCTTTTGGTGTGGTGATTTCGCTCAGTTTTACATGTGGATTACACAAGGGTCTCCCCAGGGCTCCCTATACAAGTTTAAAGAATCCCCTTCTCCTGTTTCTGCCTCCTGAGAATCCCCTCAACTCTCCAGGTGAGAAGGGGAGGGGCTCCATCTGCCACCACTGGGAAAAGAATGTGAAGGCCAGGCCCCCCACTCAGTCTCAACTGATCCAAGGGAGGGAGAGATGAGGGACATCCATGGTATTTGGCTGGTGTCAGAATATTTGCCAAAAATGTTTCTGTCATCCTGGCTTCCCCTTTCTGTGTCTTTTGGCTGAGAAATTGGCTTTTCTTTGGGAATTTGGGGTTATGTACCTGTTTGGTGTTCCAAATTAGAGATTAATCCACTTCCCACTAAGAATACATAGAATACTTAAAAAGAGAGAAATGAAAAGGAAAGGAAAAAATTAAGAACCTGATGTCACACAATTCCTCAAGACCTGAGATTCCCCAGCCTGTCTGTCCACATCATTCCACCTTTCAGAGTACTCTTGTGATCGTCTGCTATAATTTGTCCAGGGTTTTTAGTTCTACTTATCAGGGAGGAGCAGGGTGAAATGAGTCTATTCCACCTTAACTGTAACCAGGAGCCCAATATGTACCTCTTTGAGTCGTGTTTTTCACTTAGCATAATGCTTTTAAGTTTCATTCATATTGTGTGCATCTAAGATCTTGCTGTTATCAAGACTGATTTTCGAGTTCTATCTTCAGGTTCAAAAATTGACATTTAAATGACTATGGAATAAGATCACTCTCTTATTATATTTTGGTTCTTTACTCTTTGGTGATACTTGGGAGCAGATTTTTTTTTTTTTAATATTGAGATTGTAAAAATGTTTCAATTTTTGGAATACATTCCATCCAACATTTCTATGCGCTTGTAATTGCCAGCGGTGGAGGTACATGGGGGTCAAAGAACATCAGTTTAATCTGCTAAGATGGTCAGTGGCATCAATTCCTTTTATAATAAAAAATATACATAAACTCACAATTATTTTTATAGAGAAATGTATAATATGGAAAGTATGTCACTTACTTCAGTTCATTTAATCCACACCACAGTGATGTGAGGTAAATTAATGAGGGCAGATTTCTGTTGTTGCCAATTTTATGGGAAACTAGAAATCAAATATATTTGGGTAATTTGGATTAGACGTTTGATTAGAATGTAAAAAACCAGCAGAATATAATCTGGGTCTTATGCTTCTTACTTTGTATTCTTTTTGTTTCAATTTACTGCTAAATAAAATACAGCTCTGTTAAATTAAACTTTGAACACCGTGAATAAAAGCAGACATGTAAAATTTTAATATAAAAAGAACAAAAGAAGTTTAATTTAGCTGGAATACAATAGCTAGTTGAAATCTCTATTAAAATACTGTTGAAGATGTATATTAGTACATTTTACTTTATAATTTCACTAATTAAAATTTCTCTAACTGTACTATACAATCAGCTTTGTATTCAAGTTATTTTTATAAGGATGCATATTCCTCTTGGAGTAGCTTTAGCCTTTATCTTTCATGGCCTTTTGCTATATAAATATCCTTGTAAAGAGAATCTGTAAAATAGGGCAGTTAGGGCCTCGTTTGCATGTAGAAATACGAGAGACCCAGAGAGAATTATCACCTAACAACTAATCAAATGGGTTTGGAAAATGTCGTTTTCGGAGTTGCAACTCCCGCAGTACACACTATAGCATGGAAATGTCAATGAGACAACTAAGATCACAACACGATGTGTCACAGTTGGAAGGATGAAGACCATGTCAATGCTAAAGTTGGTTCAATGGCTTAGATAAAATAGACTGGTAATAATAATTTTGTATTAGAACATATATTGTAAACTAATAGTCGAGCTATTTTATTTATTTACTTATTTTTCTTTAGGTTTACAGTGGTGCCTCGGTTTTCGAACATGACCCATTCTGGAGACCGTTCGAGCTCTGAAACGTTTGAAAACCGAGGGATCCGCAGCCGACAGCTGGGCCTCAGGACCTTGCCCTCAGCGGGAGCCGTGGGTCATGTTCGACTTCCCAGGCGGGTTCGAAAACCGAAGCATTTCCTTCCGGGTTTAAGGAGCTCGTGACCCGAAATGCTCGTCCACGGAGATGTTCGAAAACCGAGGAGCCACTGTATTTATTTCCTTGTATCTTCTTTCTAAATTTAATTTATCAAGGTAACATTGGTTAACAACATTATATAAATTTCAGGTGTACAACTTTTTAATACTGACATATTTTGTACAATGAGTCTTGTTAATATACTCGCATCCGGATGCTTGCATTTGGATATTACAATGAAATTAATGGAGTTGGCTTATACTTAACACTCACATTTGGAAGAACTCAGTTTCTCAAGCCAAATAGTTTTGCTATTTTCCAGTTATTTATCCATAAAGATGATATAATAAATGTGTATTTTCAAAAACAACATCTTTGGTGTGGTTTGGAAACGTGTGTCTGTATATTTTTTATATGCCTATATTTTTGAACGTTAAATTAAACAATATATTTAAAGTGCTTAATACAGTACTTTTCCTTCTAGATTATTCTTATGATAGTATCTTCCCAATTTTATGAGACTAGTAATTGATCTTAGTTCAACCTCGTTCTTCCTAACTCTCTTAGGTTTTGGACAAGAAATTATCAAGTAATTATGTTTCCAGAATGATATTCTATGATTCCATAATCACTGATCAACAAAATGCTTCTTAATATAAGCCATCTCCAAGGGGTGGGTTGGGGCTTCGGGGCAAGTACATGAGTTAGAGTTCTAGGTAACTTTCTGATACATAATTCCCAGGAGAAAGAAGAAGAGAAAGTTGGAAGGCGAAGAGAATGTCATGGGAAGATGTAGCTTATAATCACATTACGGACAGTAGTTGTCTCTATGCAGCAACAACGCCTAAAGCCCTAGGATACATACTGCCCAAATCCTATATTCTAGAAAGTTTTAATTACTTTCCTACCATCTTCTTAGCCACCAGTGGCTATTGCATGTCATGACCTATTTCTAAAAAGTTAGGTGGGTAATTCTCAATTTTATATCCAGATCTTGAACAGATGTTTTTTTTAAATAGTTTCTCATTGGCAACCAACATAAAGTGTATATTTATTCTTTTTTTTCTTTTTTTGGTGAGAAAAACTTTTTGAAATATATATATATTTATTGTATTATTTACAAAAGCACGATATGATCACACAAGTTTTAAATTTTATGGCACAACCAACTGCACACGTTAAGTCATGCTCCTGCCAAATACACACAACCAGACTATGAAGAGATGACAAATCCAATTTAAAAAGTACTCTATTATAAAGTATTAGTTTTCCCAAGTTTGCTCTCCCTCATTTCCCACACAGTACCAAATTAACACTTCGTAAAACCATAGAGTAAATGTTCAGTAAATGTTTTCTCAGTTGACTCAAATTAATATTTCCATATTAATGCAATTCAAAAATGCTAACACGCATATACATACATTATACATGATTAGAAAAAACAAAGCCTTCTATTTCTCCTTCCCCAGTTCCTTATAAGCAGCTTATGTCTGAATGGGAATATTTTCCTAGACTTCTAAAGCCCAAATGAGTTTTTAATTATACATGATAGCAGACTATATTATGTGAAGAGATTTTCATTTCACTGATTTTATTCTTTCCTTATCTTAATGGGGTATTTTTGAGAAATTTATTTTCCTTTTACCTACGACTAAAATGTTATTTTAAAGTCATATTAGCTCTACCTCAAACTTGGATGTATGAAAGAGGTTTATGAGTATACTTTGAGGTGGTACAAATTAGGTGTATAATTTTAGAATAGTCAAACTAATAATTTCAAAGTACTTTAAACCAGGCATAAGATATCATTATTCTAAGTTTTAAATTTTACATGAAATTAGATTTTGTGAAATGAATGAAGGTAAGACAATTTAATGTTCTACTAATAGCCAGACAATAATGTTTCTCTTCCTTATAGCACTCATTATGTTTGGAATATAACTTTCATTTGAGTTGTACTTTCATACAGTTTTAAATGAAGTATACAAAATATTGAGAAATTTGTTTCCAAATATTATATTAGATGTTCTATGATCACCAATGTTGATGTCCACAATTATTCAGTAATATAGACACCATTTTAAAGATGTCTGTATTACTAATGTCAGAAAGAATAAATAACTGAATATCTTTATCACAGAATGTCTTTACTCTAAATTCTCTTAGCATTTCTACATCCTTTACAGATTTTTCATTTTAAAAATAGTTTAAATAGTCTCTGCTTTCCCAATCAATAATAGTTAATTTAATGAATAGGAATACTGCCCTGCCGGGTGTGGCTCAGCGGTTGAGCATCAACCTAGGATCCAGGAGATCACGGCTCGGTTCCCGGTCAGGGCACATGGCCGGGTTTCGGGCTCGATCCCCAGCAGGGGGCGTGCGGGAGGCAGCTGATCAATGACTCTCTCATCATTGATGTTTCTCTCTCTCTCTCTGTCTCCCTTCCTCTCTTTGAAATCAATAAAGACATATTAAAAAAAAAAAAAGTGTGCTATGATTAAAAAATAAATAATAAAAATAAATAAATAAATAAATAAATAAATAGGAATACTTAACATTTCATTTGTAATGGTTAATAGCACTATGTAGCAGTTATTAAAAGTCAGAACTTACCATAGTACAAACTGAAGCAAGAAAATGAAGTATATTATTAGATGCTTTTAATACAAGTGTGGAAAGAGTATAGCTGAAAATGTCATCATGATCTCAAGAGCTAAATTCTGAAAACTATGGAGTTGGTTTTTAAAATATTTTTATTGAATTTATTGGGGTTACATTGGTAAATAAAATTATACAGGTTTCAAGTGTACAACTCTATAATACATCATCTGTATATTGTATTATGTACTTACTACTCAAAGCTTAGTCTCCTTCCATCACCATTTATCCCCCTTTACTCTCTTCTACTTGCCCCCACCCTTTGCCTCTGGTAATCACCATACTGTTGTCTGTGTCTATGACTTTGCGGGTTTTTTTGCTTAATCCCTTCACCTATTTCACCCAGCCCCTCAACATCCCTTCCCTCTGACAGCTGTCAGCCTGTTCTCTATCTATGATTCCATTTTCTATTTTGTTTGTTTATTTTGATTAAGTGAAATCATATGGTATTTGCCTTTCTGTGAGTGGCTTATTTCACTTAGCATAATACCCTCTAGGTCCATCCACAGCTCAGTAGCATTCCATGGTGTAAATGTACCACACTTTTTTATCCACTCACCTACTGATGGGCACATGGGCTGCTTCCAAATCTTGGCTGTTGTAAATAGTGCTGCAATGAACATAGAGGTGCGTATGTTGGAATGAGTTTAAGCAGAGAGAGGCAATGATGGTTGAGAGTGGAGATTATGGAGCCAGATAACCTGGGTAAAAAACTATGCTCTTAAAAATAAATCCCTGTTTTAACTCTTACTAGCTTGGCAAGGTACTTAACCTTTCTATTCCCAGTTTTGTGTGAGATCTAAGTGAGAATATATAATATATATAATTTAGAACTGTACCTGGCACATCTTGAGCACTATAACCAAGCTCTTGGCTATTATTTCCTTTCCATTTTTAAATTTTTTTTTTACAAGCTTGAGTGGCTCACCGTGTTATTATCCCCATCACTATGGCCTTATAGTGCACTGTATTGCTCCTTGACAGTAATTTTCAGGACTGTAGTCAGTGGATTCTACAGTGGAGAGCTAAAGTTCCCCATAACTGGTACAAATAGAAAATAATAATATATTCAAGAATCTTTGGTTTCATCATTTGCCCACTGCTTTTCTCCACGTATAAAATTTTCCCCAGCCTCCATTATTCACCACCATCTACACGCCGAGCACATTCAAATCTCTTTATCCAACAACAAGCTATCCCCATAGCTTCAACGGAAATATCCAACTGTCTAATGGCCACATCTAGCCAAATTCACAAAATCCACAAAAGCATGTTTTTCTTACTGTAATCTCACTTATGAGATAATATCCAAAGTTCTTAGCATAACATATAAGACACGTGGTGATCTAGTTCGTGTCTCTCCCAGCCCTCACTTCCTCACACTGAATTGCGGTGGTGCTCTGGCATAAAACAGCTGGTTTCTGCTCCTCTTATCCTAGAATGTCCTTCAGGCCTAACACTGTTAGACAGACATGAGCAGAGCATGGACGATGGGCCAGGTATGAAGAAACTCAGATACAGAAAGCCACCAGGGCAGAAAGCCCGGATGCCTAGCAAGGGGCAAAACTGGGAAAATAAGAACGTTGTCCCCGGGGTGACCTCTCCTCCCCCAGCATACCACTGGTTATGCAGTTTAGACCCCTGAGCTTCCTCCCTAAAGATAACATCTAGGCCTTGGTTGTATTCCAGCTCCAGGCCCAGAAAAGCAGCAAAACCAGACCAGTGGCTCCGTGGCTGCCTGAGGATCAGCTACATTGACTAATGACCCCCTGCCCTGGCACCTACCAATCAATGGAAACGAGGACCTTGAAAGAGCACCCCTGGAAAGCTGATGAATATTCTATTGAGACCTTCCCCTGAGACCTCCCCTAAGATTTCCACCTGTAAGAAAAAGATAAATACACTCAGGACAAAGGACCCAGAGCACCCCCTCAGGGGAGTACGTCAACGCCATTCTATTCCCCCTTCTTTCTTCCAAAGAGACCCCATGAGATTTGCAATGGGGAAGCAATGGGCAGAGGCAGCTCATCCTAGGCTTACCCCTGAACCTGTCTCCAAGGCCCCCTCTCTCTCCGACTTCTCAGTGAGCCAGAGCAGCCCAGCCTGGGCTCTCCTGCTGCATCTTCTATGCTCTTCCTTGTTTCACTGGCCCAAGTATATTTTTGCTGCCATCATGGACCCAATACCCTTTGACTCAGTGCTATGTAGCCCTTCCCTTTGGATCCCCATTCCTTATCCCCTTTTCCTTAAATAAATTCAATTTTTCTTTATTCACCATCTGAGATGCTATTTAGCCTGCCTGCGCACCACCAACCTTAACCTTTCAAACACCAGCTGACTTCTCTAACTTCTCATTTCAGACCCAATGGCACCATTTAATTTTTCTGAAACCTTCAAACCTTCATTGGACATTATTGGTATGCACTTCCATTTTCTCTGAACCTACATATATAAAAAGCTTAAACTTAACAAGACATCAAGGTGGATCTGTTAGATCCATCTTTTTTTCCTTTGGTGATGAAAGAAGGTACAAGGAAAGAGCCCATGGTTTTTGAGGCACAATGATTCTGCCAATTCATTATTATTGCTCATCTAATGGGATGGGCCATTACATTAGCCATCTTCACTCAGCTAGTAAGTATATGGAAAGCTAAAAAATTGTGGATGATAGAAATTACACGCTATAACGAAAGGGTTAAGGAAACTCCACCCACCCTCCCAACACGCATACATATACCCTTGTTTTTAGTGGTAATGAAATACAAATGGAAAAAAAAAATTCCCAGGCTTTCACAAAACCCAGTTTATCATCAACTGCCAAGAATATTAAAGTTATCACTGAGGCTGTTTACATTCTGCTTTTCTCCTTTCAGACACATGGTACTTTGGCACTTCCATATACCCTTAAAGTTGAATGTAGCCATGTGACTTGCTTTAGCCAATTAAAAATCAGGGGAAGAGATGTATTTTTAAGTGTAATCTTTATAATCCCTCATGTTGAGAGATCTTGGAAACATTTCAGTTTGGGGTTTCCACCAGCCTGTGTCCCTGAATGACTATGATGTGCAGATCCCCTGCTAAACTACATTTACTCAGGCATAAGTTAGACATAAACTCTTGTGTTAAGCCTCTGAGATTCTAATTTGTCCTTCTTGATTTAATATAAATACTATCTGTGGATATAATATGGCATCACATATTACGTATCTCATGAACTCTTGGTAAGTTTTAAAAAATATATATTTCTGTAACAGTTTAGTTTGCTTTGGGGTTTAGAAGTGGTATTGACAAGATTTTACATATCAGTTTACATTTTTGTTACGAGTCTCCCTTATGTTTTGTTCATTTATCAACTCCTACATGTATATCTCAAAATGAGGCAGCTGTGTCAGTTGTATGGTCATTCAAATAGAAGAAATTTCCTGAGTGATAAGAAAGGTATTTGAAAATCTGTTTCCAATCTTTTCTTGAGTCCTTAAATTAAAAAAAAATGTTAGCATGATGAAGATAATGTATCCTTCCCTATTTTGTTCTTGAATTTGTGTGAATGTAGTGGATGAAGTAGTATAAGGGAGAAAAATATTCAAAACAGATGAAAGGAAAATGAATAATTATGTATATATGATACATTTTTAAGATATTAGATTGATATTAGTTTCTATATGTAACCAATTCATCCTGGTCTCAAAATAGCCTTTTTTATCTTGCTTAGAAAGAAATAGGTCAATTATATATTCTAAAAAAGCAATCGACAGCATTTCAAGTATGTGGGATGCTTTGTAATCTTTAATTTCTAAGGAAGAATTAGCATGTAAATAGGTAATTAAGAAAAAGCATAAAGGACTATAATAGAAACTAACATATTTAAAATAAGAATAAAAGTTTAATTTTCCATTTCTTGTAGCACAGAGAAATAACTAGGGTACGACATTTATATATCTGAGGAATAAATCCTAAGGCTGGGAATCTTGTAAGTTTTGTTTCCTTCTAACTTACAATTTTCCCTTTAAAACATGGTGAAATAATTAAGTGAGCCCTTCAAAATCTTGGTGAAAGTGAATGTATATTTGATGTATAACAAATGTCATTACATTGAGAGGCAGATGCATGGGACTGGCTGTGCTCATTCACTTACTGTAGGACTTGCTTCCACACATCAATTTTACAGAACTTGTAATTCAAATCTGTCATTCAGCTGTATTTAAATATACTGTGCAATGGATATTCAGATAGCCAAAGCCATGACTATTAAATCTATTAAATGTTTGTGTATGACCCAAGATAATAGTATAATATTTAAAGGTTATTCAAGGAAAAAGAGATTAGTGTCATTATAGAACTGATGGGAATTGTGGGGGGATGCCTTAAGCAATCCTCGAAAGGAAGTTTGGGACCAACTTGTAATGCATGTTGAATATCATGATGGTCCCATTGTTTAATGGAGAGATCAATTATTTTTAGTTTATATTATTCTGTTTTTATTATTTGGTTGACTTTTACTATAGAAGAGGTATAATGTTTTCGCTCGGTGTAAGAAATAAACTACTGTAATGTGGAGAAACTGGAAGCAGAGATAATAGGCTAAGTCCAAAACTAAGTTAAACTATGGGGAAAATCAGAAAGGGGTCATTTCTAAGGAACTGACTTCAGAGGGACATGCAAGAATTCTCTGGAGTGATGGAAATGCTTCATATCTTGATAGAGATTTGCATCTGTTTTATATCTTCAGGGGTTACACAGTGCATGCTTTTATCAAAGCTCATGACACAGTACACTTAAATTTGTTGATTTCACTGTGTGTCAATTTTGCCTCTAAGAATATAAGGTCTGAAAATAAATATTGAACTCTAAATAAAGATATGCATGTTTAGGGGTAAAATGCATTAAAAAGTAAGATGACTTTACGAATGGATGGATACAGGGAAGGAAAGCTATATGATAGGAAATAAAGCAAACATATCAAGATGTTAGCAATTACAGGATTTAAGTGGTAGTTATCTGACTATTTAATATGCAAGTATTTCAAATTTTCTATATGTTTGGAAATTTTCATACTCAAATTTTGAGAAAAAATAAGACAGATCACATTGTGCAAAATATTTTGCAAGGGGAAGAAGACTCACACTCTGTCTTGAAAATCACTTAAAAAATTAGTTAACGGAGACACAAGTCTGAAAAAGATCATACTATTGTAATAATAAACAGGTTCCATTACAATCTTGGAAATTTCTGTGTGGTTAATATACCTTTTTCTGGAAAAAAACATAGCTAGTACAACACGAGTAATATAAACATTTTCTGTATAAGATATATAATTCATTTAAAAAGTAAAACTATTTTATAGCTGAGCTAGGCTAAATATTAATTTACTTACATTCTTGATAGGGTGGGGATGGGGGATAGAACATAGTGGCTTCCAGAAGAACAAAATTATCCTAGTGAAAGATAAAAGAGTACGAATCTTATAGGTGAAATAGGATTGCTCCTGTCAGAAATAGAAGAGGAAAACAAAAGATTCAGGGGACTTCAATGTGCTCCTGATTTCTTTGTTTTAAGCAATTGCTTTGGAATACTCTCTCTGGCTGGGTAAGTAGAATGCCCTTAAAAATGTTCCCATGCCTTACAAATATAATGTTTGATCATTTGGCTGGCTCATCAAAATATTATCAATTTTTCCCTTACAAATGTGTACATATGGCTCTAGCTGGTGTGGCTCAGTTGGTTGAGCGCTGTCCATGCACCAAGACGTCACCAGTTCGATTCCTGGGGTTGCGGGCTGGATCCCTAGTAGGGGGCGTGCAGGAGGCAGCTGATCAATGGCTCCTCTCATCAATATTTCTCTCTCTCTCTCCCCCTCTCCCTTCCTCTCTCTCTAAAATCAATAAAGCATATTAAAAATGTGTACACGTTATTGCCTTTATTAAGATAATGTTGCTTGAAGCCAAGCCAATTTCAAAGATTTAGAAATTGGTGTTCTTTCAGGTTAATGCTCATTTTATGCAAAAATGACAAAGACTAAATATTAAGCAAATCCTAACCACTGACTATGATCCAAAATTAATTTATTTGGCAAGTATTAGGATTACTGCATGGATTATTAAATGGTAATTATTGAAAAATGTTACATTCGTAAATTGAGTCTCATATGCTTTGGGTTTGTTTAGATTGAAACATTTACATTTTAAAGTAGTGGCATTATGCTGATCTTTGGAAAACAAATTAACACTGTATCTGTTTCTAATACTGAACATGTAGAATAGGCATGAAGTATAGTGCATTTCACATATTTCATACCATATTTCTGTAGTCCTAATAAATATTTCTATACCACTCTACTTAGGTTTATTCGGAACAGATTCAGACACTTCAGGTAGAATTTCCAAAAACATTAGCTTTGACCTTCCTCATTCTAGTCTCTGCAAAGCCGAAATGTTTCATCTGGTGATTTTAAGCCGTTGATCTTCTTTCAAAAATCCCCAAAGAAACATATGGCAAAATTACATCGTACGAGCTTTCCACTGCATCGCCTCATCAAAAATTGAAACAGAGCATTAGGAATTCAGCCAAGAGTTGCCATCCAAAGGCCACGCTTTCTGTATGCTGACTCAACTCCCGCATTAATTATGGGTGCATATGATGGTTACTGATATATCTTTGGAACATCCAGAAATTGCTTGAGAAAATATAGTAAATTATCCTTGTCAAATTTAGAACAGGTACGCAAATCTTTCTGAAAGGGAATGTGAAAGTGAATGACGAAGAAACATCCTCTAATCAGACTCAGATTTGACTTTCAAGAGTGCAGCGCAGCTATATACTTTAAAAAATGAACTCGATGGTATTTCATGACCTTGTTTCATTGGAATTTTAATAAATACATATCACATTTGATTTAAGAAATATGTTTAATAGTTATTTCAGTTCTTTTAAATAATCTCAGAGGTTAACTGTATTAGATATGAGTTTTATAGAACAGTCATCTCTAGTAAGTATGATTACAAATATATACTATAAAGAATGTTTCACTTAGCCCTAGCCTTTTTGGCTCAGTGGTTAGAGCATCAGCCCGTGGACTAAAGGGTCCCGGGTTCGATTCCAGCCAAGGGCACATACCTTGGTTGCAGGCTTGATCCCCAGCCCTAGTTGAGGCACTGGGGTGCGCTGCAGGAGGAAAAATTAGCAGCAGAGCCTTAACTATAACTACTTCCTTATAACTGACAAGTCAAGGGCAAGTGAGCTAAAGGAATGCAGCCACAGCACGGTTTCCACATTTACTAGTTTATTTTCTATTATATTCACCTTTCCTTTATTTCCTTAATTGTGTTTATAATAACTGTTTAAATTCTTCGTTAAATTTATCATCTCTGTCAATTCTTGGTCATTTTAACTGATTTGTTTCCTGGTTATCAGTCACATTTTCTTGCTACATGTATGTTTAGTAATTGTGAATTGGACACTGGACATTATGAATGTTAATGTTGTCTATATTTTGTTTTCCTTGAAAGAACATTGAGTTTCATTTTGGACATTTATGTACAGTACCTATGTATCAGCATTTTCTTACTAAGACATTTTTCTAAGCTTTGTTAGGATGGGTCTAGGTTAGCTTTTATTCTAGGGTTAGTATAACCTTCCTCCTATAATGTGGCCTTTCTGGGGTCTCTACTGAATTCTCAGATGATCAATAGGCTACTCTACTTTGGTTATATTCTCGCCCCATGTGAACTTTGAGAACTTTTCAGTTCATACCTCTCTGACAGCTGTTCTTTTCCTGACCTTGTGAAGTCTCACCTTATGCATGTAACACTTACTCAGCCAAACATTCAAGAGGACCCCAATTCAGATATATGGGACACATAATCTCTCTGCCCTGGTACTCTGCCCCACAACCTGCAGCCATCTCAGCCTTCCAAACTTTTGTCTCTGTCTCTTAAGCCTGGAAATTCCTCTGTGCTCAGCTTGGGATCACTTTTCCTCTGCCAGAGTTTAGCAAATGCATCCAGTCTTAAATATGGGGCTATTGGAGGGCTCACCTTTTCTTTTCCTTTTCTCAGGGATCCTGCAGTTGTTCAAGTCTGAAAAGAGTAGTTTCACAAATTCTATCCAAACTTTCAGCTGTTCATAGCAGGAGGAGCACAATTTTATCAAGTTTTTCTGCTATGATAATAAATGGAAATGTTTCACCTGTGATTCTTATACTATGTAAGGAAATTCAGATGTTCATTCAAAGTTGAGTCCTCTGTTCCAGTTAACACTTAGGATACATATGAATGAATTTAATATAATAAAATACATGATCGTCTTATTAAAAATGTATCTATAATAATATAGAGTGGGGCAAAAGCAGGTTTATAGTTGTTTGTATGGAAAATAATACAATAATTAAATAATAATACAAGAATAAACTGTTTTGCGTACTCACAACTGTAAACCTACTTTTGCCCCACCCTGTATTGTATACCAATAATACTTTAATAAAAAATTTTTTTAAAGTATCTATAACCTTTAAATTATCTATACTTTCATAAAGATATAATATATATAGGCTTTTTTCCACTTGAACCTCTACTATTCCTTAGTCCATATGTCCTTTGTTCAATTAATTTATTATTTAACACAAAAGTAACCTAGTTTCTGACTGCTAATTTTCAGCTATAAAAATTTAATTTACATGCATCACTGAATAGCTTGGAACTAATTATTATGTAAAATTTTGTTGTGATTTTATGCCAATGGACTTTGCCTTGGGAAATATGCACATGACAAGCTACCCTCTAAGCCAGTGGATTGACAGCCCGAAGACCAAACCGGGACCATTGCCTGATTTTGTAAATAACAGGGTTTTTGTGGGGTAACTGAGCCACACTGATTTGTTTATGTGTGATCTATGGCCATTTTTATGATACCACAACAGAGTGAGTAGTTGACATAGAGACCAGATAGTCCTCAAACAGTAAAATATTTATCATCTATCCCTTTACAGAAAAAAAAATTGCCAACTTGTGCTCTAAACTCATATATTTGAATATTGGTCCCATTCAATAGATTGTAAGTTAAGACCCTAGAGATATTATTTATTTTTAATATTTATTTCATTTATTATTTAGAATACACCAGCACAGTAAACAGGGGAGGAATATTCTTAGCCCAGCTTCCTTCGTCTCCCTTAGTTGCATGGAAGCATTCTGGTGGGGGAAACAAATGTGCAAGAAGATGGGAAACAACAATGAAAACCCCCACTGGCGGTCATTCATTCAACTTCTTCCAGTGTTCCTCCTGTAAACCACACTTCCGCATGTAGGCACAGAGAGTATTTATCAAGTTAACAAGGCTTATTTGTACGCATTTAAGGGGATGCATACACACATATCATAGTGTATTATATTTATAAATGATGCTTGTAAAATGCCTCAAAATTAAGTACAAATAAAACGAAGATGAAACATACTAATAAAAAGGGCAATGATCAAAGAAAGCTATACATAAAATGATGACGTATAGTCCAATTATTGCATCTACTGGCTCCAAGCTGGGTTTAATTTAGAGGTAAAAGAGCTTCTGTAATTTGTTAATCCCACAAAATACTGAACAGGAACCAGATTTAAGGGCTTGACTCTAAAGCAATGTCTGAATATCAAAATCACCAATTACCTATAACAAGTGTACTGTATTATCAAAATGGTTTTTCCCCTCTCTTTTACATATGTTACATTGCGAGAAATACTGAACTACTAAAAAAAAAAAATTAAAGCAAAATATATTTTAATTAAAATGAATTTTAAATAAGCCCCAATTCTGCAGGGCACTTAAAAACTGCCACTAAATGTTATTTTTTCTTCTTCTTCCTCCTGGCATTAAAAAAAAAATCAAATTTCTATCTTCAGTAGTATTAAAATGAAAACATATCTGATTGACAGCAAATTAAATCATATGGTAACAGGCTTTCAAATATCCTTGTGATAATGAGCCTAATAAAGTAATCAGGTCACTGCTATGAATCTAAAATTACAATTTATATTAAGAAATTGCAAATATATGTTCATTGTATATTTGCATTTTAATATAGTCAATTATTATTGTATTCTTTTTATTTTAGTTGAGTGATTTAATGTACCAGGTACTATCCTCTTTGTAAGTATGATCTTTTAACCATTCCTAACCCACTATTGAGAGGTAGCTTATGTCAGGTTTTGGAGCAACTGTTATCAACATAACCAACTGACTGATTAACAGAATTTACTGTGTGCCTGGCAATGCAATCAGTGATGGAAATATATCATTTTGTAAGACATATGTGTTGCTAATCTCATGGAGCTTAGAGTTTATAGTTTTATTGATCTCAAGACAGTGGGGACCTCCATTCTCACTCTTTACCACACTTTCCAAGGGTCCTAGTAGGAAGTGAAGTGGAGGCATTAATAGTGAGCTCTTGTCTACTCTGTCATCATACTTCATTGTGAGTCTCTCCCTGACACTCGTCTCAAGGTGCTGAAAGATGAAAAGTGGTCCTCTCTGTAATGAAATATGGCACATTGTACACCTTGAACTTGCACAATGTCATATGTCAATTATGCCTCTACAAGGTTAAAGGGAAAAGACTCAGGATCCTCTGAGTCAGTAAAAGGGAACTTCTCATTCAGTTTTACATCCCTATGCTTAATTATGAACTCTAAACTATGAAGTGCAATACGGGAAGGTGGAAAAATGCTAATTTTTATGATAATGTAAAGTTATTTAGGAAAATGAAGATACCACTTATGTCCTACTAACCTCTATCTTTCAGTGCTATGACAACAGTGAACTAATAACATCAATTCTTTCAGTCCAAGAATATTATTTCTCACAAACATGTATCTTCACTACAAACCATTTCTGGAACTTTTCTACATTTAAATGAAGGGATAGTTCAGTTCCAAATATCAATGTTTCTCTGAGAAACGTATTTATTTTACTTTTTATTTTTTAATTAAATTTATTGGGGTGATGTTGGTTAATATGATCATATAGGTTTTAGGTGTGAGTTTCTATGTTACAAGATCTGTATATTGCAATGTGTGCTCACGACCCAAAGTCAAATCTTTTCCCATCACCATATATTAGGCCCCCTTCACCCTCACCCTCTTCTCTCTGGCAACCCCCACACTGCTGTTTGTGTCAATGAGTTTCAGTTTTATATCCCACATATGAGTGAAATCATATGGTTCTTGGCTCTCTCTGCCTGACTTATTTCACTTGGCATGATATCCTCAAGGCCCATCCATGTTGTGGCAAATGGCAGCATTTCCTCCTTTCTTATGGCTGAGCAGTATCCATTGTGTCCATGCCCCACATCTTCTCTACCCAGTCCTCTATCGCAGGGCACCTTGGTTGTCTCCATGTCTTGGCCACCATGAATAATGCTGCAATGAACACAGGGGTGCATATATCTTTGCGAATACATGTTTTTGAGTTTTTTGGGTATGTACCCACGAGAGGGATTGCTGGGTTGCATGGTAGTTCTATTCTTAATTATTTGCAGAATCGCCGGACTATTTTCCATAGTGGCTGCACCAGTCTCCATTCCCGCCAGCAGTGAATGAGGGCTCCCTTTTCTCCACAATCCCTCCAACACTTGTTATTGCTTGTCTTGTTGATAAACAGCCACTCTAACAGGTGGGAGGTGGTATCTCATTGTTGTTTTGATTTGCATTTCCTTAATTACTAGTGAGGCTGAACATCTTTCCATATATCAATTGGCTGTTTGTTTGTCTTCTTGGGAGAGGTGTCTGTTCAGTCCTCTGCCCACTTTTTAATTGGGTTGTTTGTTTGATGTTGAGTTTTATGAGTTCTTTATATATTTTGGAAATTAAACATTTGTCGAAGCTACTGTTTGCAAATACCATCTTTCATCCCATTTAATACAGAAAAATAGCAATAGGCGGTTTCTCAATAAATAAAATAAATATGTTTTTATTTATTTATTTTTATTGATTTTAGAGAGGAGTGAAGGGGAAGAGAGAGAGAGAAACATCGATGTTAGAGAGATACATTGATCTGTTGCCTCCTGTATGTACCCTGACCAGGAATCAACTGGGAACCAAAACTGCAACCTAGTTATATGTCCTGACTGGGAATCGAACCCTCGACCTTCCTGTGTATGAGATGACGCTCCAACCAACTGAGCCACATTGGCCAGGGCTGTTTTGATTTATTTTATGGTTAAAAATACTTCTATTGTACATGAACTCTGTTTCTTGGGAAATTCCTTTCGATCACTGCATTTTCTATTATGATGGTCCTACAAACATGTATACTTTTCTTTCTCTTTTTCTTTACATTAGGTTTTCTAACATTACAGTTCACAAAATTCTCAGAAATAAAAACAAATTGAAATTGTACAACTACTACTACCTTCAAGTGAAGTTGAAGTAGTTGGGAACAATTTCTGCTGAAGGGCTCACTGCTGACCTAGAAAACATTGACATAACCATTATTTCTATGACTCCCTCGATTTTAAGAAAATAGAAGTTTCATTATCTATTATCAGCTGTCTATATAGGTTTTTCCATGAAATCTTTTCCACTATATTTTCTTCTAAGGAAAAGATACTTGAGAAAAAGGATGATTGCTTGTAATTTAAAAAAATATAACGTGGAGCTACTCTTTCATCTTACTGTAACAGAATCAAATGGAAGTGTCCGATCATATATATAAATGATTGGAATTTTTCCTAGTGAAATACAACATGTCATCACTCCCAATAATCTAGTTTAAGAAGATATATTGTCATTAGCAAAGAGTATATTAAATTACTTTCCAGTATCACATATTGCTTACTGCCTGATGCAAAGGTATAAACCTAATAATAATAGTGTTAGGGTTATATCTGTTAAATTGGAACAACAGGAAAAAGGAAATAGGGCTATTGTGCTATCTTCAACAAGTTTTCTGACTCATGATAAGTTTTTAGATGATTAAATGTGAGGGTAAAATTTTCAACATAATTTATAAAATGGTATTTTGCATAAAACGTACAGTCCTTAAAATAACCTGATTTTGCTGCTCATCTGAAGAGGTCAATCCAAGGTTTTACAGGCCTTCTTCCATCAAGTCCCCAGACAGAATAATTACCTAAACTGGCTTTTATTCAAGGGAGTAGATTTCATTGTTTTTTCATATATAATATTTTAAATACTACTTAACTTTAGAGTTTAAAGTCATGGTGTTTTGTGTTTTCAAATTTTATTGTCTATTATATTAAACTGATTTCAAAGACATTTTTAAGGAATGAAATAATATTTTTGTTCATGCTAATTGAGCAAGTCAAATTCACACATATGAATTTGATAAATAACATGGTTTGGGGGTCGGATATAATTGCAAATCACACTACCCATAAACTATTTTTAATGAAAAAGAAAAAATTATTATAAGTAAAATTATTACCAAAATAGAGAAATAAACAATTTATGTAAAGGATAAGATCCTGGAAACAAAATAAACTTATGCTAAAACTCTTGCTGAACATTAATTTATGATAAGTTCAAAGGATATTATTAACTTTCAAAATCTTTAAAGGTATTACTTATGTAACTTCATGAAGAATTGATATTTTATATTTTAACCCATCTGCTACTGATTTAATTTCTTTTTTCTTTTTCTTTTTTTAAATATATCTTTATTGATTTCAGAGAGAGGAAAGGAGAGGGAGAAAGAGAGATAGAAACATCAATGATGAGAGAGTAATTGATCAAGCCTGCAACCGGGCATGTGCCCTGACCAGGAATTGAACCCCAATCACCTGGATCCTAGGTCGATGCTCAACCACTGAGCCACGCCCAACCGGGCCACACTTTTCATTAGTTGAAAAAACTTTCCCTTATTTAGAAACCAAGGAACTCATAAAGATAAAAATATAAACGGAATTTTATTTATTTTTACATATTCTACGTGCTCATTTCTATTCATTCTAATATATCAAATTGAGGAACAAAGGAATAAAATACATTTAATAAAATCAAACAAGAGCTTTCTAGGATATATGGTTGAGAAAAAGTATCTCCCCAACCCCATTTCTTTTATTATGCATATAAACATGCATCCATACTATCCACTGAACATTACAATTAAAATCACAAGCCCTAGGCATTACAAGAATCGCAAGTAAATATGGATTCAGTATTGGGCATTTAAAATGCATTCTAATTAAATTAAAACTTATACCCTTTTGATATTCACTGAATTTTCCAAATATTCATTCAACCAACCAACCAACCAACCAGCCCTGTTTATCTACTCACTATGTGCGAAGAGCAGTACAAGGTGCAAGGAAAATACTGATAGATAAGACATTCTATTGTCTGTCTCTAAGTTGACTCTAACAGGTCTCAATACGGTTATGGGCTCTATAAATAAAAGATATAAAAAGGGCATGTGGGGTTAAGAAAGTCTTCATACAAGTGCCATTCTGGACTTGACTGGGACTTCTCAAGGCAACAGGACCCAAAAGTGTGTTTGGAGGCAGAAGTACCATGAACAATTTTTTGGGGGGAAAGACCAGGGAGTGTTGTTGTGTGATGATCCTAAGAATCTGAGTTTGGAGCCACAATGATAAGTAAGAAGACTATTAAAACATTCTAGGGGAAAGTGGATGAACAGCTAGAATCAGGTGACAATGGTGGAACTGGTGAGAAGCACTTATGTAAAAGAAATACTTAGGGATATAAATGGAAGGAATTGTTCACTGACTCAATGTGAAAAGGAGAAACTGAAAATACCTCTTAGATTCTGAATTTTCTAAAGTAGCACCTCAATTAACTATCCCTGATAAATTGAATTGCTTTTTTTAAGTGCTGGATCAGTTCACTGTACACAAATTTCTTTCAAAATAATTACTGTTGTAAAAGAAGGCCTTTTACCAAAATATCATCCTCCCAAGCCCATAATTCCCCGGCATATATGAAATGTGACTGTATGTTCTAGAAGAGTCTTATAAATCAGTGATCCCATTATTGTTATCTCTCCCTTTCCTCTTTTCTCTGTGTAGGTGGTTCCAGGGATTTCAGGGCTGATCACAGAAATCATCTCTGTGACCATGACATATATTCAGTAACATTAGGAACAACTGGACAAACTACACATTAAATAACAAACAAGATAATCTTGTCTAGCGGTTGAGCATCGATCTAGGGTCTCTCATCATTATGTTTCAACTCTCTCCCACTCCCTTCCTCTCTCTGAAATCAATAAAGAAAAATTTTTAAAAGATAATTTTTCTAGTCTGAAGAGTTGCGTGAACACATGGTGAAATCTTCTGGCAGGGACCTATTTATATTATTCTACACAAGGCACCCACATTGTTATTGTGGGAGGCACTGTTATGGGAATATACAGAGAATTCATCTTGCAGTATTAGAAGTACAGAAACAGATTCCAGGGCATAGGAAATTTTAGGACTGAAAACCAACCTACAAATTGTTTACACCTTGACCTGATAAACTGAGTTTTCATGCCTGGCTGGTGAAAAAAATGAAGTCTATGCTTATTATTGATGAGTTCAGCAGAATGTGAATATGGGCAAAATGGGGTGAGAGGTTCAGGGAGAACCACCATTCAGCACTCATGGAATGGCAAGCTCACTTTCCTAATTCAGAGGGTATCCTGTAGGATGAATGTTCACATCCAACATCAGATCCTGGATGATGACTGCAAGGGCTTGTGAGCTGGGTGAATACAGGGCAAAGCCTTAAACTGAACCAAAGCTAATGGATTTTAAGCCCAACAACCTAATTGCCATACTCGCTAATGGCTTGCAATGGAACTTAGAGGAGAGCACAAGCTCCATGAGAAAAAGAGTAGCAGTTTCATGAGCATATAATGTGCCTTCAGGTTCATGAGAAATCTTCAATGTACCAATGAACTCACTCAAAGACAAGCCCTTATTCCAAACTTAGAAAGTAATTATAAGTTAAATTTGGTACAAAGTCTAGTAGAAACTGATTGTGGTCAAAAACTGGCAAGTGGTTTTCAGGAAACTACTGCCTGACCTTTCTAGAATGGTGTTTTTCTTTTCCTTACACAGAAGATATTCTGATGGGCACGTTAGTAATCCTACATCACATGAAGCATCATGACTGCAAATGGCCTTGAGTAGGGTGAACACAAGGCAAGTAATTCAAGTGGAAACAAATCAAATGACTTCTAAGCCCAGCAATTTAAGTGTCGTTCAGTAAAGGGTCAGGCCGTGAGAACCTAGAGAAGTCATTAAACACCTTGAAAGGAAGAAGAGTCTCATATAGTTCAGGCACTTGAGGAACTCCTGAAGCAGAAGTACACTGAGTATAAACCAGCAATTACTTCTGACCAGGAAAGCAATTGTACGGGGGTGTGGGTTGCAATGTTCACTACCAAGTGAAGCAGGTGAACATGAGGCATCGCTTTGAGGGTAACCATTCTACTTCATTCTACAGCCGGCTCCAAATTATCCACACCAGGAAACATCTACTTTGCCTTCTGTTCATAATCTGCAGCACATGCTAAACAGTGACTGAAAACAGCCTCGAATGGGGTAAATACAGGGCGAGTTAACCTAGGGTTAAGAAATAAGCTGCAATATAATGCTGGCGTTATCAGTGTCATCAAACCTGTGTCATCCACTGGGTGATGAGTTTACAACCAACAATGCTTGCTGGAGCATTGATACATTGGTCCTATTAGGAGTTAACAGAGAAAAAGTAAATCTGGGAAACATGACTAACATGCTAAGCCAGCCACATCGCTTTTGTGTTCATATCCTACAGCACAATGGGATAATGGAACAGGTACTAAGGGGGATAAGTCTCATCCAGTGGTTTCAGAGCACACTCCGTAATTCTACCATGCTGTTGGAAAGCACTGAAAATGTAAAGGAATAGAGATAAAAACACTTTTAAGAGAAATGAATCACCTATAAGCCTATGTCAACCTTTCACAATGTAGAGAACCAAGGAAGCACTAACACATTGAATTGAAATACAGGACAGTCTTGATGGGCAGAAAGTGGAGTGAACACACACTGAAAACTTCTAGAAGAAATATATCCCTATTATTCTAATCAAAGTATCTTATTATCACTCAAGAAAAACATCACACTATGGAAACATACCTGAGTTCCTAATGCAGTATGTAAAGGAAGACAGTCCCACAGGCATTCATTTTTGTCAAGCTAGAAACCAACAACATATGTAACTTGTCCTGCTACACAAGATTAATCCTAGGGAGATTAAAAAAAAGGAATCAATGCCCATAATAGGCAAGTTTAATGGAAAATAAAAGCAATCAACACAGGGTGAGTAGTTTGGAGGAACTATTCATGGACATTCATAGAATGACAACTTTGACTTCTTTACACAGAGGGTGTCCTGTAGGATATGTGTTCACATCTTATATCCCATGTAAAAAAAATAACTTGTCAGCCACTCTGAGTGGGGTAAAAAGGAAGAATGTTTCAAATGGGAAAGTATTCAATGAAATGACACCCAGATAAATTAAGAATTGTCTAGCAAAGAAACAACAAAGAAGACATAGAGAAGACCAGGAGTCTCATGTGCATAATATTTGTACAGGCACCTGACAAGCTTCTAACTGAGAAAAACAATGAATATAGACCACCAGTTATTTCAAACCTAGAAAACAATTGTAATAAGCACCTTGTGGTTCAATGGCCACCAGAAACTGAAGTATGTGCAGGCAGGGAGTAATTCTTAGTGAAACCGATCTCTTGCATTCTACGACTTGCTCCAAATTATCCTCACGCAGGGGTCAGACACCTGCTCTGTTCATATCTTATATCAAATGTTAGAAAAGAACTCCAAAGGGCCCTGAGTCAGGTAAATGCAGAGTGAGCTATTGAGGAAAGTAACAATCTAAGACCCTCAACATAGCACTAACACCAACACTATCAACAAACCTGTGTCATCAGTAGTTATGCTCATAGCTTTCAACACTTGTTGGACAATTACTACAATGTCCCACTTATGGCTCCCAATAGAAAGTATAAATCTAGGTGATCAATGAGTGACATGCTAAGCCTGACACCTTTACTGTCATCAAGTCATGTGACACTCACATGGTTGTTTCATACCCCACAATAATACAGAACAGTGAAAATAGGGGCCTGAAGGAATTGGGTAAATGCAAGTAAATAATTCTCATAAGAATCACTCAGTGGTTTTGAGTCCAAATCTCTGACTTTCATCCTGCTGTTGGAAAGGAATATAAATTTAAAGCAGCAGAGATCATTTTTTTATAGGAACTGAATAGCCTCCTTGACTATGTCATCCTTTCTTAATATAAAGAGCCAAAGAAGCACCAACACATTGCATGGAAATGCAAGACATTGTTGACTGGTTGGGAAGTGGAGTGAACACAAGCTGAATACTTCTGGCACTAACTTATCTCGAGTATTCTATGCAAGACATTTTCATTACCCTTCAACGAAGGTGTCGTGCAATGGAAACATACAAGAGAGCTCCTAAACAGTATGAAGTGAGGATAATTAGTCTCAGGGACATACCACTTTTCAGGCCTGAAACCAATCACTCTAACAGAAATGTCTTAATCTGGTACATAAGATGCAACAAGTGGCTGTGATGTTCCTTTAGAGGCGTGGTCAGAGATTACTTCTATGCACAGGTGCCATTAAGGTCAAGAGCAATATAACAAAAAGATCAAGAACAAAGCAAGACATTTTAGGTAAGAATATATTCACTAAAATTATATAGGAATTATGATAAAGCATATAAGCAAAAACGATGTCATAATTGGATTAACCCTGAAAGATTAATTAAGAAAGAGTGATCCTATAGTGGTTACAGATCTGCTCTGCTTAAATATTTGGTCCTGGTTTTCCCTGTCTACCATTTCTGCCTTGTTAGAGCCCAGGGACTCTGTAAGGACCAAAGGCAATAATAATTTTGGAGCTATTTTTAAAATGGTAAAGCAGCTTCCTGAACCTCACCACCACTGGAGGATTGCCGAAAGCAGTACTACCATGAAACGATAGACCAGCCATTCTTCTTAGGTCCTCCCATGGCAGACTGTGGCCAGTGCAAGTGTTAAAGGGTTTGAATGCAGGGTGAGTGAATCTTGGGAAGAACCATCTAAAGCACCACATGGCACCACCATTGCTATTAAGCCAGCAGGCATGAAGTGGTATTACAGGAGAGGTCAAGTGTTTTGAGCAGAAGGGATTCAGACTCATGCCCATGATGTACCTTCTGACCTGTGAAGAAAAACTGAATCAGCATTATGCTGACTTTATAGACTGCCCATTCCCACCAGGGCTGGTGAAGTTAATGAACACAGGTCAGTTGTGACCATCAGAGTTGCCAAGATTATTAGGATGGTTGAATCATTTTCGTGTCCACCACTTATTAAAGGGAGAGGGAAATATTTAAGAATACAATTAAGTAATAATTATAATGTAATACTGTAAGTGCTAAAATTGAAGATGTATGGAAATTGTTGTGAAAGCACAGAGAATGAGAAAAATGTTGTCCACGCATGTTTCTCAAACTTAGCCTGCATCTGAATCACTTCGGGGTCTTGTTAAAATAGAAACTTCCAGAGATCCAATTCAGGAGTTCTGTGGTGTGGTTTGAGAATCTGCATTTCTAACATTTTCCCAAGTATTTATACTCCTTGTCTGGGGATGACAAGGTGAGAATCACAGACCTATACTAACGAAAGACACTTCCCATGAGATCAAAGCTGAGCTGAACATATAGATTTCCAGTGTATGATTTTAGCAGAAGGATAATTGAGATAACAAAAGTACGTACTCTCTATGCCAGGTAATAGAATGTATGGAGGTAAAGGTCAGGAAAGACACTGCAGAAACATGATTTGACAATTGGAGATTAAGTGTATGTTTACAAGAGATAAATGAGTAAGAACATTCCAGGGGAAAGAAAAAGATAACATGTAGAACAGAGGAAAGGGAAGGGAGCTTTTTTAATTCAAAAATTTTCTAGTACTGAAATCATTTATGAGGGTGTGGCAGAGGTAATGAGTGTTTGAATGAGAGAAGTTCACGAGGTAAAAACTTCATGAACTTGCAGTAGTTAGGATGGAGAAAAAGGAATGAAGTTGTAAGACATCTGGACAGTAGAATCCTGAGAATTTTATTACCAATCAGATTAAGAGAATGAAAAAGCGAGGTACAGAGAGGAGTCTATGACAACTATACATAATACATTATATATGTAATGTGTGTATATATATAACTTACACACTGAATATAGAGAAGCTACTTTGAATTTTCATAGTTCTATATTTTTAAATAATAATAATTAAAAAGGGAAATATTTTCTGTTTTCTCTTCATATAGTTTCTCATGGCTTCTCTTCTTCAGAGTTAAAGAGAAAAGCTGAATTTTTCTTCCAAAAGGAATCTTCATTGCTTTTACGTTATAAATCTCTTAGGCAGTCCAAGCGAACCAAGCTACAGCTGACATAATAGCATAACACACAGCCAATTCTATTTGAGTTTTTAATTATTTGCCACATTATTGTGTAGGCAAACCTCATTTTGTAGAGAAAAATCATGCCCCAACATTCATACAGAATGGTGACGGTGATGTGATGAAAAAGGGCTGAACAGACAAGAAAGACAGGAGGAGAAAAGGGAGAATAAAATCCTACATGATTATCAGAGTGCTTTAGCCATAGTATCCTCACCAAAATTGCTGCTGACACCCCCCCCCCCCATCTGTGAACTGTGTCTACGATGAAGGTATAAAGAGAGGAACTTTTGGAGTTTGAAGTGTCTACACCTAATTCTCAGCTTCATCGGTTTCCACAGCCAAACTGTGTTCTTTTTAAACCCAGGAGCATCACTAAGACATATATTAATATCTATACATTAGTATTTGTGGAATTAAATGCAATAATTTGAGTTCTTTATACAGCACATAACACATAGTAAGCACTCAAAAATTAATCCTTGTTATAGTTATTAGTTCCTTTCCCTTTTCAACAGTACCTCTTTTCTCTTAGGTGTAACTCGCAATATTGACAGTTCTTAGGTATTTTGATTCTATCACTTCATTAGACATCCACTTAAGCAAAGCTAAAACACAATTAACATTTCTTTAAGCCTGTTCTGTGTGGACTTTAATCACGTAATTGTTTATTAATGAATGTAAGTGCCCTTTAATACTGAGAGTAGGGCATGTTTATTTCTGAATGGAACAAAATATGATATTCTTTTGATAACCTTGCTTTCTGTGACTGCCAATATTTTCATCATTTTACTTCTATAAATGATACAATTCGGCACCCAAACTCAAATGGCAAGTGATAGTAACACACACCTTTACAAATCTAAGGCAAGTACAGAAAATGGCATCTTACAAAGAGTACATTGCCTTATCCCTGGGAGTCCAGAAGGCTGTTTCCATGCACTGGACTGCATCCACTCAGGAGCTATTAGAGTAGGAGGTGAAGGAAGACTTGAAAGCTTTCAGAAATCACAAAGAGAGCCATCAGTGAAGAGCACAACTTTAATGACTCAAGGTACTTGAGTATAACTTCTGACCAATCACTGGCTAAACAACTAGGAAGCTACACTTAAAAGTAAAATCACACTCAGTCCCTTCTTTTGAATGCTGAAAGAAAAGATAAAACTTTGAACCCAGAACCATGAAAGCAGTCTCCAAGCCACAAATAGATCCAATGTTAACGGGTAAACATCTGCTTCAGAGGCTTAACTACAGCCTTTGACCAACAAACATCTTATGTTGACCAAAGCTGGACCCCTAGGATGTCAGGCCAAAAGATAAAAACATGGAGAAAGTCTGAGCAAAGATTTCAGAAGCTGTACACAGCAGTACAAACAAACTTCAAATAATTAGTTTAGTCAAGTCACTAAGCAAACAACAGCAAGCCTGTTGGGTATCAGTATCCAGATTTGCTACATTATATTATCTAATATGTCTAGTTTTTAACAACAACAAAAAGCTATGAAATATGAAAAAAAAATAACAACAACTCAGGAAAGTGTGACATATACAGACAAAAGGCAAACAAAGACTGCATTTGGGGGCACCAAGATGTCGGACTATCAGACAAAGACCTCACGACAGCTATTCTAAATATGTTGAAAGAACTAAAGGAAACTATGTTTAAAGAATTAAAGGAATATGTGATTATAATGACTCATTAAATAGAGAATATGAAATAAAAACAAATCCAGATTTAGATAGGGAGATGCTTTAACTAGAAAGAAAGACTATTGTAATGCAGAGAATTATCATAAACATATAAATGTCTCAAAATCAAAGAGAAAAAGGTCTCTCCATTACAAGGGGAAGAGGGAGGCAAGCACAGATAAGCAGGAACTTTGGAGGAAAGTAAGACAAACAAGGGGAAATGACCAGTGAGATTTGACAAGAAAAGGTTCATGCTGTGGTCAGCTTGTTCAAAATAATAATATCAACAAAGTATTTAACTATATATATGTCATACATGCTTATGCATAAGTAAAATAATTGACAGCAATGACACAAGGGACAGGAGAAAGGAATTAGGAATATTTTGTAATTATAAGGTACCTGCATTTCCCAGGAAGCAGTATAGGGTTATTTGAAAGTGAACTTTAGTTATATGTAAATGTATATTGCAAACTTTAGGGCAACCACTAAAAAAGTAAAAAGGACATATAATAAACATGCTAAGAAAAGAGAGAAAATGGAACATATAGAATGCTCAATTAAAACCTCACTTCTATGTGGAATAAAAAAAGAAGTCATACTCATAGAAACAGAGTAAAATGGTGGTTGACAGGGGTTGGGGTGAGGGAAATAGGGAGATTTTGGTTAAAGGGTACAAAGTTTCAGTTATACAGGTTGAATAAGTGCCAGAGATCTAATATACAGCATGTTGACTAGAGCTAACAATACTGTATTGTATACTTGAGACTGTTAAGACTGTAAATCGTAAGTGCCTCACAAAAACAAAAACATGATTTTGGTAAACATTTCACAATGTATGCATATATCAAAACTTCATGTTGTACACTTTAAATATATGCAACTTTTATTTGTCAATTATACCTTAATAAAACCAGAAGGAAATAAAAAATAAAACAAAGAAAGGCAGAAAATATGTGGAAGTTAAAAACAGAAACAAATTTCAAGGGCAGCAAATAGAAAACAGTATAAATATGGTAGATATTAATCCAAATATATCAATAATCACTTTCAACATCAACAGCCTAAATATACCAATTAAAAGACAGAGATTGACAGAGTGGATCAGAAAATAAGACCCTAACACATGTTGTCTACAAGAAACCACTTAAAATATTCAGAAACATATAGATTAAAAGTAAAGAAATTGGCTCAGTGGTTAGAGCGTTGGCCTGCAGACTGAAGGGCCCTGGGTTCAATTCCAGCCAAGTGCACATACCTTGGTTGCAGGCTCGATCCCTGGTTCTATTGGGGGCACGTGTGGGAGGCAACCAAATGATGTGTCTCTCTCACATCTCTCCCTCTCTCTCTCTGTCTCTTTCTCTCTCCCCTCCCTCCCACTCTGTCTGAAAAGTAATGGAAAAAATATCCTCCGGTGAAAGGAAAAAAAAGTAAAGGAATAAAAGGAAGAAAATGTTACCCTTTGAGACAGCATGGATGGAAATGGAGAACATTATGCTAAGAGAAAAAAGCAGGTCAGAGAAAGACAAGTACCATATGATTCCACTCACATGTGGAATCTAATGAACACACTGAACTACCAAACAAAATAGGGACAGACTCACAGATAGAGAGCAGACTGGCAGCTGGGGGTGGGGGAAGGTTGAGCAAAAAAGAAAAAAAAGAACTCATGGATACAGACATGTGATTGTAAGGGTGGAGGGGGATGCGTGGAGGTGGTAGAGGGCATAGAGAGGATGGAAAAAAATAAAATAATCACAATTTTTTTAAAAAGTAAAGGAATGGCCCAGTTGGGCGCAGCTCAGCAGTTGAGCATCGACGTAGGATCCAGGAGATCGAGGTCCAATTCCTGGTCAGGGCACATGCCGGTTTCAGGCTCGATCCCCAGCAGGGGGCATGCAGGAGGCAGCCGATCAATGACTCATCACTGATGTTTCTCTCTCTCTCCCTCTCCCTTCCTCTCTCTGAAATCAATAAAGATATATCATTTAAAAAATTTTCAGGGATAATCAAGGGCATTATATGATAAAAGGGTCAATCATCCAATAAAACATATTAATTCTTAATGTCTATGTACCTAACAACAGAATATCAAAATATGTGAGGATAAAGCTGTTATAACTGCAAGAAAAATAGATGCATCCATTATTATAGTTGGAGACTTTAACACACCTTTATCAAAAATGGACAGATCCAGGAGGCAGAAAATCAGTAAAGACATAATTGAACCCAACAGCACCCAATGATCAACTGGATATAATTGACACCTATATACTGCTTCCAACAACACCAGAATACATATCTTCTCAAACTTACATAGAACATTTACCAAGTTAGACCATATTCTGAGCCACAAAACACACATTAACAAATTTAAAAGAATAGAAATCACAAGTTTCTACTCTCAGATTACAAAAAAATTAAACAAGAAGTAAGTAAAAGAAAGACAGCTGGAAGTCATACAAAGTATGTTATTTGACCATAATAAAATCTAACTATCAATCAGTAACATAAAAACAATAGGAAAATCTCTAAACACTCAGTAATTAAACAATATGCTTCTAAATACTCTGTGGTCAAAGAGGAAGCCTGAAGGTAAATTTTAAAAATTACATAGAACTAAATGAAATGAAAATACAACACATCAGAATATGTGAGACAGAGCTGTACTAGTGTTGAAAGGGAAATTTTTAGTAAGGAGTGCTTATATTAATAAAGAGAAATGCCTCAAATCAATCATGTAAGTTACACTGCTAAAAATGAGAAAATGGAAGAGCAAAATAATCCCAAAGAGAGCAGAAAAAAAGGAACGATAAAAGAAAAGCAGGAAAACATGAAATGGAAAATATAGAAAACAGAACATAAAACAATGGGGAAAAAATAAATGAAAATGGGTAAACCTAAAAAGAGAAGATGCAAATTACCAATAACAGGAATGAAAGAGAGGCTATCACTATAAAGGAATGCTACAACACACTTTACACAAATAAATTTGATAATTCAGAAGAAAAAGATCAAATTCCTCAAAAACCACAAACACCAAAACTCAATCAAGTTGAAACAGTTAATCTGAATAGTCCTATTCATAATTTTAAAAGATGCCAAAAAAAAGAAAAAAATGCCTAGGTCTAGATGGTTTCACTGGTAATCTACCAAGTAGTCAAAGAATAAATACCAATTTTACACATTTTTCAGAAAATAGAAAAGAAAGAAATGTTCCCCAACTAGTTATAAGGCCAGTATTATCCTGTTGCCAAAACCAAGGACAGTACAATAAAAGAAAACTGCAGAGCAATCTTTCACACGAACATAGATGCAAAAATCCTCAATGAATAGTAAATTTTATGCAATGATCTATAAAAATTAATTATACAGCATGGCAAAACTGGATTCATTCCAAGTATGCAAAGCTGGTTCAACGTTTAAAAATCAATCAATATAAAGCACAATATAGCCAGGATAAAGAAGAAAAATATGATCATAGCATCTGACATGAAAAATGCACTTGAAAAAAATCCAACAATCATTCATGATAAAAAAAATAAATCTCAGCAAGTTATCAACAGTTTATTTACCGCAATTTAGTAAACAGCATCTTTTTAAAAATTTTTTATTTTTTCCCCTTTTTATCGACTTTATTGGGGTGACACTGATTAACAAAATTGGATAGGTTTCAGGTGCACAATTCTACAACACATCATCTGTACACTGTATTGTGTGTTCACCACCCAAAGTCAAGTCTCCTTCTACCACCATTTATCCCCCTATACCCTCCTTCACCTCTTACCATCATATTTAATAGTACAGATTGAATGCTTTCACTCTAAAATCAGGAGTAAGGCAAGCTAGTCTGGTCCCACTAATCTTGTTAAACATAATACTGGAAGTCTTGCTAATATGTCAAGAAAAATAAATAATATACATACATATTGTAAAGAAGAATTAAAATGATCCCAATTTGCAGAAGATACTATTGTCTTTGTTGAAAATTCCAAGCAATCTACTGAAAATCCTCCTAGAATTAATATGTGATTTCAGCAAGGTTGCAGGACACAAGATCAAACACAAAAAACAATCACAGTATATATACTAAATACGAAAATTGAAATAAAAAAAAAATGGAAATTCCTTAGTTTTTAGAAATATGTCAAATTACAGATCCAAGATCAATAGAACCAAAGGAGATTAGAACAGATACTCACGTGGGTACGTCATACTTAAAGTGCTAAGAGCCAAAGTACAAGAAAACATTAAAAGTGCCAGGTAAATAAAGATGAATTGCCTACCTAGGAATGATGACATAAATGCTGGCATTCTCAAGAGTATTTATCCATGGAGACCCTGAGAAAATGGGGCTGCATCTTTCCAATGCTGAAAGAAAAAAATATGGCTGTCAACCCAGAATTTTACATGCATCAAAATTATCCTACCAAACTGAGAATGAAATAAAACACGATCAAATTTGAGACCATGTGTTGCTAGACAACCTATAATGCAAGTAATACTAAAGCAAGGTCTTCAGGCTGAAGGGAAAGGTCACCTCATGGAAAGTAAAGACTACAGGAAGAAGTGGGGTATATTGCAAAGAGAAAATATGTGGATAAATATGACAATTATTTTTCTATTTATGAAGCAAAAATGGTAAATATTATTGTTTATATAAAATATATGGCAAGGATATATTTGTCATATTAGAAATATAATAAAGGAAAGAAAGAATTTAAGGAAATAAAGTGTTGTGAGGATACATTTAAATTGAGTAGTACCATCATAATTCTAAATAGACCAGAATAAGATAAAGATTTATATGCCAATCCCTAGAGCAACAATTAAACTTGGTGTATGGGTAGTAATCTCATTACTATCGCTATATAATGAATTCCTCCAAAATTTATCTTTTATAAAATACTCATTAATTACTGTGTTTGTTTTCCAGTGGATTGTACCTCATTAAGTACCACCATCATATGGCTTGTACCTGACACATGTTGGAAACTAAAGAAACATTTATCGAATCAATGAAATATTTAAATTGAAATAAATGATGTGAAATGATAAGAAAAAACTTCACTCCTGGGAAGATCGTTTGCCTTCACAAAAAACAGTTTATCTTATGGGCATATAAATTGTATTAGTTTTCTATAAAACAAAAAAAACCTACAGATCCAAAAGTATTTTAATAACTAGGGATTGTAGAGATAAACACTTCCACTAATGGCATACCAGCAGTCTCTTTAGCTCAGCTATACTGCTGAAAAAAATTAAGAAAGCTGAAAGTTATTAAAGACACTGTTTGAAGGCACCACAATCCAAGGAAGCAAGCATTTGAAGAGAGGGAATCTCAGAAGAGAAGCCTGAGAGGTGAGATCCACCCAAACTTGCTACTTTGTTCTTGAAGGCTTTCGCTGATTCCAAAGATGTGACTGAGGATCCAAGATACTGAACAGAAAATTGTAGCAAGCAGCTAAGCGGCTGAACAGAATTCCAGGAATCTCAACCAGCCCAAGGGACACACACTATACCTGGCAGTACACCAAGGAAGAGAGGCTCTGGGAAACAAGCCAGGGGTTCACTTGTACTCCCAATTGGCTATGCCCTAATGTCAATATGAACCTAAAGTAGAAAACACAAAACCTGAGATCCAGCTTCGAAAAGACTCAATCACTGCCTGTGATGAGATGAACTATCCCCACCCAAATTGCCTCTCAAAAGCAAAAGCAAATGCTCACTGAAGAAAGATAAAATCATCCAGAAACTTCAATTACTTCTGTAGTGTTTCACACAGAAAATGCAGCCCACAATAAAAAATAACCACACATGCAAAAAGAAGTGGGGAGGGAAAAAATACCTGTTTCATTGGGGAGTGAGGGGGTAGGAGGGTGGAATCCATTCTCTTCATTTACTGAGGATGTTAGAACAGACAGAACTAAGACTTGGTTACACCCACGCTATTTAGAGCAACAGTGAGATACCTATTAGATGGGCAACAATAAAAAATACTGACCATAACAAATGATGGCATGAAAGAGAGCAAATGTGACTCTCTTATACTAATGGTAAGAAGTATAATAGTATATTCCCACCACATAACTTTTTGGCATATTGTAAAATAACCGACATGTACAACTATCTCAATAGAAAGGAATGATAATAGAAGGAATCTTGGAACATCAAAAAAGAAAATGCACTGATGTATCAAATACACTGATGAGCACAATGAACTTTCTCCTTCTGAGTTTTCTAAATTAAGTTTTCAGTTGAAGAAACTGATATGGATCTCAAAGTACCCCCAGGAAATATTTAAGATAATTATATTAAAAACAGGAGAAGAGTGAAAAGGATATTATAGGAGGTAAGATTTCTACACTTCACTATAAGTGGTAAAGTGACAACAGTGGATTTTCATAATGATAGATCGATAGAGATACAAGATATCCAGAATAATCAGTAAAAAGAGGAATGTAAAAAGATACACTCAAACACAGTATAGATAAATAAAACTTGAATTCTAAAAAACTGTTCAAGTACCTATAGGAAAGGAGACAAAATGAAACCGAAAAATTAAAACAGGAAGAACAGAAAAAAAAACACACCTAAGTCCTAATATATAAATAATAACATTAAATTAAAATGACCTATATACACCTAAAAGACAGATATTGGCTGAGTGTACTTTAAAAAGACTCAATTATGTTCTGTCTACAGCAAAATCACTTTAAATATGATACAAGCAGATTGAAAGTAAAGGATGAAAAAGACACATTATACCAACAATAGTCAAAAGAAAACATGAAAGTATGGCAAAGGATGGTAACTAGACTTATTGTGGTGATCATTTCACCACAGTGTATACAAATATTGAATCATTACATTAAAAACTAATATGATGTTATATTATATGGGCTGAAATGCTATATGACCTGAAACTAATGTTATATTTACATAACTTAAAAGTATAAAGTTATACGTCAATTATATCTCAATTAAAAAAAAAATAAAGCAGGAAAGAAAATATGAATATCAGATAAAGCAGAATTCAGAGCAAATAATATTACCAGAGACAGAAATGGACCTCATATAATGGCAAATGCTCAGTCCAACAAGAAGATACAGTGATCCTAAAGGTATATTACATCCAACAAACAGGCTACATAAGACAAGAAGCAAAAACTGATACAACTGAAAGGAAAAAGAGATGAATCTACAATTATAGCTGGAAATTTCAAGCACCCTCTTTCAACACCCGTTAGAATAATCACATGGCCCAGCTGGTGTGGCTAAGTAGTTGAGCGTCTACCTAGGAACCAAGAGGTCACTGGTTTGATTCCCAGTTAGGGCACATGCTGGGGTTTTGGGCTTAATCTCCAGTAAGAGGCATGCAGGACATAGCTGATCGATGTTTCTCTCTCATCGATGTTTCTATCTCTCTCTCCCTTTCCCTTCCTCTCTCTCTTAAAATCAATAAAAAAAAAAGTATTTTAAAAACATAAATAAAAATAAAAGTAATATAAACCTGAATTTAAAAAAAAGCTACTGCTATTTGCAGTTGACGTAACGTCTACATAGAAAATCCCAAGGAATCTATAAAAATTTCTTAAATAAGTGACTCAGCAAGGTTATAGAATACATGATGAACATACTGGTTTAATTGTATTTCTATATACTAGTAATGATCATGCGAACACTGAAATAAAAAATACAATTTCTTCAAAAATGAGATACTTGGGGGTATTGGCAGTTTTAAGGTTTACTAAAGATTTAAATTCTCCCCACATTAACATACAAATTTAACATAATTCCTAAGTAAATGCTAACAATATATTTTGTAGATATTAACAAGATCATTCTAAAATTAAGTGAACAGAGAATGGAACTAAAACACTTAACAAAATTTTGACATAGTAGAATAAAGATGGAGGAGTCTTTCCATCCAATTTCAAGATGTATTATAGAGCTACAATATTCAAGACCCTGTGGAATTACTAGAGAGAGAGAGACATAGATCAATGAAACAGAAAGGGAACCTAGTAATAGTCCCATGCAGTATAGCCAATTTATTTTTTATAAAGCTGCAAAAGCAATTCAATTGAGAAATAATAGTCTTTTCCAAAACTGTGCTAAAGTAATTGGCTATCCATAGGCCAAATATTGAGCCTCAACCTAAACTTCACATCTCATACAAAAAAATCAACACAAATGTATCACAAATCTAGTTGTAAAACTTATATAAAAGAAATAGGATATAAACATTCAGGTCCTAGGGCTAAGCAAAGAGTCAATAGATTTGACACCAAATGTATAATCTATACAAAAGAAAATTAATAAATTAGACTTCATCAAATTTGAAAACTTTTTCCATGTTAACAGTTTTATCTCTCTTAAGCTACTGGAAAAGCAAGCTACATACTGTGAGAAATTATTTATAAATCATATAAACTCACAAAGGATGAGTATCTATAACATATACAGAACTCTCATAAAAAAATCTTTTTAATCTAATGGAAATGGTCGAAAGAAATGAAGAGAAATACAAAAGCATCTACTTACGGCAAATAATCACATGAAAATTGTTTAACAGTGTAGACATTAAGCAAATGAAAATTAAAATCACAATGCGATAGCACTACATACCTACTAGAATGGTTAAAATAAAAAATAGTTACACCATAAAATGCTGGCTAGGATGCAGACAGACTCATACATTGCTTGTTGTAGTGTAAACTGTAGCCACTCTGAAAAAGTCAGGCAGTCTCTATAAAAACTGAAAATGCAAATAGCATGTGACACAGAAACTGTACTTTGGAATATTTATCCCAGAGAAATAAAGACTCAGGTTCACAAGGAAACATGTACTTAAATGTTTATCACGGCTTTTTCTGTAAAAGCCAAAAATTGGAAACACCCAGGTGTCTTTAAAAATGTGATTTACACAAAGGAATACTACTCGGCTGTAAAGAAGAAATCTTACTGTTTACAACAGCATGGATAGCCCTGGAGAGCATTATGCCATGTGAAATAAGCCAGAGAAAGGCAAGTTGCATATGATTTCACTCATATATGGAACTTGATGAACAAAAGGAACTAAAAAGCAAAATAGACTCAAAGATAGAAAGCAGGCTGACAGTTTTGGGGGAAGGGGGGCTGCGCGGGAGGTGGAGGAATTAAGCAAAAAAAGGAAATAAAAGGGAGGAAAAACTCATGGACATGGACAACAGTGTGGTGATTGCCAGGGGCAGCAGGGATGAGGGGAGGTGGAGGAGGGTATAGGGGGGTAAATGGTGATGGAAGGAGACTTAACTTGGGGTGGTGAACACACAATACAGTATGCAGATGATGTGTTGCAGATTTGTGCACCTGAAACCTGTGTAATTTTGTTAACCAGTGTCACCCCAATAAATTCAATAAGAAGGAAAAAAATGTGAAAGATTAAATAAAATGTGGCACATCCATGCTATGGAATTCTCCTCAGTAATAAAAAACAAAAAACTATTTATATACTCAACAACCTTGATGACTCGCCAGATAATTATTCTAAGTGAAAAAAAAGCCAATCCCAAAGGTCAATAAAGAATGACTCCACTATAAAATATTCATTAAGTGAAAAAATATATAGAAATGAAGAACAGATTAGTAGTTGGCAGAAGTCAGGGATGGGAAAAGGGGCAAGAGGGGCTTGCCTATAAAAGGGAAACACCAGGGATTTTTGTGGTGATTAAAATGTTCTGTACCTTGATTGTATAAATGCTAATATCCTGGTTGAAATACTGTACTATAGTTTTGCAAGATGTTAAAATTAGAAGAAACTGGGTACAGGGTATCCAGAACATCTATATTATTTCTTTTTAAAAAAAATGTTTGTATTAATTTTTAGAGAGAGAAGAAGGGAAAGGGATAGAGAGATAAAAACATCTATGAGAGAGAAACATCATTGATTGGCTGCCTCCTGCACGTCCCCTACTGGGGACTGAGCTTGCAACTCAGGCATGTGCCCTGACCAGGAATTGAACCAGTGACGTCTTGGTTCACGGGTTGACATTCAACCACTCAGCCACACCAGCTGGGCTCTATATTATTTCTTAACAACTGCAAATGAATGTACAATTACCAAAAATAGAAATTAAATTAATATTGCCTATAGCGGGTTTTTGTGTGCTTTTTGCTGTTTTTTTTTTAAATATATCTTTATTGATTTCAGAGAGAGGAAGGGAGAGGGAGAGGGAGAGAGAGAAACATCAACGATGAGAGAGTCATTGATCAGCTGCCTCCTGCATGCCCCCCACTGGGGATCAAGCCCGCAACCTGGGCATGTGCCCTGACTGGGAATCAAACTAAGATCTCCTGGATCGTAGGTTGATGCTCAACCACTAAGCCACTCTGGCTGGGCTATATTGCTTATAGTTTTGATATAAAACTGAAATTGATTGGAATGCTAGAATAAAAACACCTATTAAATAGAACTTGTTTCAAAAAATAGTCTTGGGGAAGACATCTGCTTCTTGTAATACTCAAATAGCCCAAATATCCAGCTGAGAAAAATTGGGAAAGCTGGAAATATATGAAAGACATCTCTTCAAGGTATCACAAACTCAAGGAAGCAAGCACGGAAAGGACAGGATATCTCAGGAAGAATAGGAACCCTGGTAGTGAGATCCAAATTTAGTAACACTTTTCCCCACAAAATACTTGCTAATTCAAAAGAGGTGATTGAACACTCAAGATGCTAAGCAGAGAGTTGAGGCTGAGTAGCTAAGCACCCGAGCAGGTCTTGCAGCACTCTCACCATCTCAGGGGACACAAATTGAGCTCAGGACCCAGCAAGGCAGATCCTTGTGGGTTATTTTGGCATCCCTGAGGGGCTATGCCCTAAATACTTACATGAACCAGAAATAGAAAATGCCTCAATAAGACTGGAGACCCAGTTTCAAAAGTTGGTTTCAAGGTGAAAAGGAACTTCTCCCAGGTAACTGCCTCTGAATAGCGAAAGAAACGGCACCTGGATAAAGAAAATATCACCCAGAGCCTCTATAGTATTTCATACAGGAAATCCAGCATGCAATAAAAGTAACCATACATGCAAAAGTATAAAAGGATTAACATCAGACTTTTGATCTGTTTTCTCCGTTTACTGGGGGTAGGTACCTGGGACAAAAAGAACTAAGACTTGTTTACACACGTGCAATTCAGACAACGAAATACCACCGCATATCTATTAGAAGGACTACAGTTAAATATACTGAACATAAGTGCCAGCAAGAATGCAGAGCAAAGGAGAAACTCAATGCTGGTAGGATGTAAAGTGGTATAATCAAGGTGCAAAATATTTGTCAAATTATAAAATCGCTTAGAGATACCCAAACCATGTGATGCAGCAACCTATTCTTTGAAGTTTATTTTTCAAAAATGAAAGTATATGACCATGTAAAGATTTGTACCAGAATGTGCCTAGAATGGGAAAAGAAGTAGTGTTTGGGCAGGATCAGAGGGAAGAGATATGAATGTTCCACAAGGAAACCTGGAAAAGTGGGTGAGTTGGATATTTATATTATGCTGATTGTGGTGATGTTTTCACAAATATATACATATCTCAAAACACATGCTGTTCATTTTAAAGTTGTACAGTTTATTTTATTTATTTTTTTTTAATATCTTTTTTGATTTCAGATAAAGAGAGAGGGAGAGAGAGAGAGAGACAGAAACATCAATGATGAGAGAGAGTCACTGATTGGCTGCCTCCTGCATGCTCCCCTACTGGGGATCAAGCCAGCAACCAGGGCATGTGCCGTGACGGGGAATCGAACCCCCATCTCTCTGATCATGTAGGTTGATGCTCAACCGTTGAGCCATGCCAGCCAGGCTGTATAGTTTATTTTAAATCGATTATACCTCAATAAAACTATTAAAATATGAGATGCAACAAAATATGTGTCTAAAGGAAAATTTATAGCATTAATTGCACAAGTAAAAATGCTGAAAATTTAAGATCTGATCATCTACTCAAGAAATTCAAAAAAGTAATTTACTACCAGTAACTAAAGATATGAAACAACAAAATTAAGATCAGTTAACTGAATTTTAATGATTGCAGAATATTAACAAATTCTGAAGTTTCCTTTTCAATAGAATAAAATAATTAACTTGATTGTGGTAATCATTTCACAATGTACACATATATCATATTATCATGTTGTACACCTTAATATACTTTTGTAATATACTTAATACACTTTTGTCAATTATATCTCAATAAAGCCAGAATAATTTTTTTAATTCCTTGCAAGGCTTATCAAGAAAAATAAAAAACACACATTATCAATGCTAAAAATAAAGAAGGGATCATCACTACAGTTCCTGGAGACAAATATGTAATATTTTAAAAATGCATAGTAATAAATTTGAAATTATATGAGGTGATGGAAACTTTGTTAAAACCTTAGAAAATTACAATAGGCCTATAATTATTAAATAAAGTGTGTCTACAGTAAGAATCCTTCCTACAAATGAATTCCATGTCCTAGTGTCTAAATTCCTGATCTTTTCCATATAATGAGAAAAAAATAACAATCTTGCACAAACTTTCTCACAAAATAGAAAAACGCTAGCCAAAATGTACCAGGATATCCTTATAAACTTTACACCAAACTAATAAAAATATTTTAAGAGAGTAAATATAAGGTTTATTTCCTGTATGACCAAACTCAGAAAAAACAACTTAAGTTTGATAAATGGAATCAAGGATACATCAACTATAAAACATAATGTACAAATTGAGGCTAAGAATAAATTCTTGTTGGAATAACATTTTGAAATCAAACCACTTTAAGAAAACAAAGGGAGAAAATCATGTACTATCACAATAGATTCAAAGAAATCATTTGACATAATTTACCACCCACTTAAGATTGAAAATAAACTGAAAACAATGCAGCTAATATCATATTTAGTAATGAAATACTACAAAGCTCCCTCCTGAAATCAGAAAAGATACAAGGATTTCTACTATCACTAGTTCTACTGAACATTTTATGGCAGTCTTAGCCAGGGAGTGCAAGAAAATATTTAAAAGGCCTTAAACTGGAAAGGAAGAATTGCAACCATCATTATTTACAGATTATGTGTTTATGTTTCCAGACTATCTAAAAGCAATCTGTAGCTAATGTATTAGAATCAATAAGCTAAAAGATTTAGCAAGATTGATGAATACATACAGTGCAACACAAACATACTTTTTTCCTGAGAAAAACAATTCTTAATAAACTTTTTATATACCTCATTTGAAATGGCACAGACACTCCACAGGACAAGGCTGTATTTTTTTAAGGCTTTTTCTATATGCTTATCAGATAAACACTGAGTCACTATAACCCTGATCATTGCTATCACTTTCTCTGATATGGTAAAAGAAGCCACCGAAAATAAGAGAAACTTTATAATACATTTGACACCACCAATGAAACACTTGTCTAATTCTTTTGATTTTAAGCATAACTTCTTATCCTGTAGTGCACTAACTCAAAAAAGGGAGGAGAAAGCAGAACATATGCCATCTTGTTTCTATTTCTTCAATTTATCATTTATTGATTATACATATATTGTGTGTTCAGTAAAAAATCTTGAAAAATGCAGACCCACATTCCTTCTCAGTAGTAACCATGATTAGCAATGAAGTGATATATTAGCAGATATGCACATAAATATGTATTCACATAAATAATATAAATTTTGCACATATCTGAAAGTAATTTATAATTTGCTTTCATTTTTAGCAATGTATCTTGAAAATTTCTCCCATAAATATATATAGCTCTATGTGACTGGTTGCAAAAGCTGCATAATATTCATGGTACAGACAAAGCATAATAATTTATTCAGAAAGAGCAGTTTTGCCTTTTTTGTACCCATACTTTAATGCACATATATGAGTAACTGCGTCATATGCAATACTAGAAGGCAAATTTAACTTCAGTGTAATTTGATATCAAGACAAAAATTACCTTGTTATGTATTTCACTTGTATTAAGTATTAAGTATAATCAAGCAATTAACAGAAGGGCTGCCAATTTATACTTAGTTTGTGTATATACTTAGCTGCAATTACTAAGTCCATTTGTTAACTTATCATTATGTAATTATTTGAAATACCAAAGTTATTATATTCTAAGCTTATATTCTTATACACATTCTCTCATCTTATGTTCTATATATTGTTCATTACTGATTGGTTCTGATATTTACTGTAGTTCTATAAATCACTTCTAATATAGATTATGTTTTGCCAAAGCATAATAGCATTATATGTTATATAATAGTTGTAGATATAAAATATTTTGCAATGGGCAATACAAATGTCAATTCATTATTCTTTATCAAGATATTATGGCTAGAGATCCAAGATGGTGGCGGACAGAGTGGAAGCTACACTGACACTCTCCCAGGACTAATCTGTATTTATGACTAAAGTATAGAAAAACCATCCTGAAAACCAACTGAAAAGTGGAGACTGCAAGGGGACTAGTAGGAAGTGCGGACGCCAGAGGGCTGGCTGGGCTCCTACAGGCAGCAGCTGAAGGTCCCGGGGGATATCTCAGCTGTGGGGGTCCCACTGAGGACTCTGGGGCCTAAACCCCAGGCTGGGACCCCCAGCCCAGAGCACCAGAACTGAGAAAGGTGCCCACATAACATCTGGCTGTGAAAAGCAGCCGGGTTTCTGTCTGCCAGGGAGAGGCAGCTGGAACTGCAGGCACCCTTTTAAAGAACCAACGCACAACGTTTTGTGTGCAGCCACTCACCTTGGGCTCTGGCGGAGGGGGAGTTGAGTAGACTGGAGCTGTGTGGGGAGAGTCTTAGGAGACTCATTCCTCCAGACTGTGGGGGACATCTTCCTTGGGAGGCAAACTTTCGGCTTTTGCCTGAGGGGGAAAGCAATTGCCCCATCTGGCTGGAGAGCCTCTTGCCCTGCCCAGAGGAGTTTCTACAGCTTGAGGCTTATTAAGAGACTGATAACAACTAGCTGCCCCATCCTATGGAGCTTCAACAGCCTGAGGCTCATTAAGAGGATCAGATTAACAAATCTGCAGACTGAGGCAGACCTCAGGGTGCTTTGAGTTTTTGCCTAATCTGTTTTGGGACCCAAGCCTTATAAAAGCAGACTTTGGTGTGCATCTCGGGCCTGTCCAAATGTACCCAGCCCCAACAGTGGAGACCTCAAGCCTGGGGTTGTTGATAGCCCCAAAGAGGGTACTCAGGGCCAGTCACAAACTGTGTCTGACATTGGCTTGTACCAGAGACCCTCCAAAAAGACTGAGAAACCTAGCAGATCTACCTAACATTTAGCCAAAATGGAGAGACCAAAAAACAAGCCCTGAATGAAAGAACAAGAGAAGTCTCCAGAAAAAGAGCCAAATGAAACAGATAAGCAACCTCTCAGATACAGAGTTTAGAATACCGATTGTAAGGATGCTCAACAGCATGAAAAAAGATTTGGAAGCTATGAAAAATCACCAGTCAGAAATGAAGAATGACATAGCAGAAATAAAGAACACAACAGATGGAATAAACAGCAGATTAGAAGAAGCTGAGGATCAGATCAGTGAATCAGAAGACAGGGTAGAAAAAAATCACTCAGTCAGAGACCCAAAAACAAAAAACAATTAAAAAACAGGAGGGCAGTCTAAGGGAGCTGTGGGACAGCATAAAACGTAACAATATTTGTATTATAGGAGTGCCAGAGAACATTGAAAGTAAGTAGTGGTTAAAGAACCTGTTTGATGAAACAATGGCAGAAAACTTCCCTAACCTGGTCAAGGAAAAAGGCACACAGGTTCTGGAGGCACAGAGAGTCCCAAGCAAGAAGGATCCAAAGAGGCCCACGCCCAGACATATCATACTTAAAATGTCAAAAATCCAAGACAAAGAGAGAATCCTAAAAGAAGCTAGAGAAAAGCAAACTGTTACCTACAAAGGAGCTCCCATAAGGCTGTCATCTGACTTCTCATCGGAAACTCTACAGGCCAGAAGGGACTGGCATGAAGTATTCAAGATAATGAAAAAGAAGGATCTGAAACCAAGGCTACTTTATCCAGCAAGATTATCAATCAAGCTGAATGGTGAAATAAAGAGCTTCCAAGACAAAAAAAGGTTAAAAGACTTTATCACTACAAAACCAGCATTACAGGAAATGTTAAAGGGACTGCTATAATTAGGCATATAAATAAAGAGAATGAGAAACAGCTATAAAGAAACAAAATGTCAGTAGATAAGCCTCTTTCAATAATAACCTTAAATGTAAACGGATTGAATGCCCCAATAAAGAGATATAGGGTGGCTGAATGGATAAGAAAACATGGCCCAACTATATGTTGTCTACAAGAGACCCACCTCAGAACAAAACACTCATACAGGATGAGAGTGAAGGGATGGAAAAAAATTTTCCATGCGAATGGAAATAAAAAAAAAAAAAAGCTGGGGTAGCAATACTCATATCAGCCAAAACAGACATCAAAATGAAAACCATAACAAGAGACAAGAAAGGTCATTAGATAATACTAAAGGGATCAATCCAGCAAGAGGATATAATCCTGATAAACATATATGCACCCAATATAGAAGCACCTAAATTTATAAAAAAAACTTCTAGAGGACTTTAAGGGAGAGATCGACAGCAATACAGTCATACTCGGGGACTTTAATACCCCATTGACTTCACTGGATACGTCTTCCAGACAAGAAATCAACAAGGAAACAGCGATCCTAAATGACACACTAGATCAGATGGATTTAATCGACATTTACAGAACATTCTACCCCAAAGCTGCACAATATACATTCTTCTCAAGTGCACACGGGACATTCTCAAAGTTAGACCACATGTTAGGATACAAAACAAGTCTCTATAAGTTCAAGAAGATTGAAATCATAGCAAGCATATTCTCAGATCACGATGGCATGAAACTAGAAATCAACTACAATAAAAACACTAAAAGGCATTTAAATACATGAAGACTGAAAAGCATGTTTTTAGACAATGAATGGGTTACCAAACAGATCAAGAAAGAAATAAAAAACTTCCTGGAAACAAATGAAAATGAACACACAACTCCAAATCTATGGGACACAATGAAAGCAGTCCTGAGAGGGAAGTTTATAGCACTACAAGCCTACCTCAAAAAACAAGAAAAACTTCTAGTAGACTCTTTAACCCTACAACTCAAAAACTTAGAAAGAGAACAACAAGAAAAGCCCAGAGTAAGTAGAAGAAAAGAAATAATAAAGATTAGAGCAGAAATAAATGACATAGAGACTAAAACAAACAGTACAAAAGATCAATGAAACCAAGAGCTGGTTCTTTGAGAAGATAAACAAGATTGATGAACTTTTAGCCAGACTCATCAAGAAACAAAGAGAGAGGACCCAAATAAACAAAATTAGAGATGAAAGAGGTAAAATAACAACTGACCCAACAGAAATACAAAGGATTGTAAGAAAATACTATGAACAACTATATGCCACCAAGCTGGACAACCTGGATGAAATGGATGAATTCCTAGAAAATACAACCTTTCAAAACCCAATCAGAAAGAGTCAGAAAGTCTAAATAGGCCAATAACTTCTGATGAAATTGAAGCAGTAATCAAAGGGCTCCCAGCACACAAAAGCCCTGGCCCAGATGGCTTCACAGGGGAGTTTTACCAAACATTCAAAGAAGAATTACCATCTATCCTCCTCAAACTATTTCAAAAAATCCAAGAGGAAGGAGCACTTCCAAACTCTTTTTACGAGGCCAGCATTAGTCTAATTCTAAAACCAGATAAAGACACTACAAAGAAAGAGAATTACAGGCCAATATCTCTGATGAACATAGATGCTAAAATCCTCAACAAAATATTAGCAAATTGGATCCAGCAATATATTAAAAAGATCATACACCATGACCAAGTGAGATTTATTCCAGGGATGCAAGGCTGGTACAATATTTCCAAATCAATAAACGTGGTACATCACATAAACAAATTGAAAGATAAAAATCACATGATCATATCAATAGATGCAGAAAAAGCATTTGATAAAATCCAACACACATTTTTGATAAAAACTCTCAGCAAAGTGGGAATAGAGGGATCATACCTCAACATAATAAAGGCCATATATGACAAGCCTACAGCCAACATCATACTCAATGGGCAAAAACTAAAACCATTTCCCTTAAGTACAGGGACAAGACAGGGGTGTCCACTTTCACCACTCTTATTCAACATAGTATTAGAAGTCCTAGCCACAGTGATTAGACAAGAAGAAAACATAAAAGGCATCCAAATTGGAAAGGAGGAAACAAAACTGTCATTTGCAGATGACATGATATTGTACATAGAGAATCCTAAAGACTCCACCAGAAAACTACTAGATTTAACAAATGATTTCAGCAAGGTAGCAAGATATAAAATTAACACCCAGAAATCGATGGCATTTTTATACACCAATAATGAACTCTCAGAAACAGAAACTTAAAAAACAATCCCATTTACCATTGCAACTAAAAAAATAAGGTACCTAGGAATAAACTTAACCAAAGATGTAAAAGACCTTTACTCAGAAAACTATAGGACACTGAAAAAAGAAATAGAGGAAGATATAAACAAATGGAAAAAAAATACCATGTTCATGGATTGGAAGAATTAACATGTTGGAAAAATTGGACAGATACATGCAAAAAATAAAACTGGACCACCAACTTACACCATACACAAAAGTAAATTCAAAATGGATAAGAGACTTAAATGTAAGGCATGAAACCATAAAAATCCTAGAGGAAAACATAGGCAGTAAAATCTCAGACATCTCTCATAGGAATATGTTTGCTGATACATCTCCTAGGGCAAGAAAAACTAAGGAGAAAATAAACAAATGTGACTGCATCAAAATAAAAACTTCTGCACAGCAAAGGAAACCATCAACAAAACAAAAAGGGAGCCCACTGTATGGGAGAACATATTTGCCAATGGCACATTGGATAAAGGGTTAATATGCAAAATATAAAAGGAACTTACCCAACTTAATAAACGGAAGACAAACAATCCAATTAAAAAATGGGCAATGGACCTAAATAGACACTTCTCCAAAGAAGACATACAAATGGCTAAGAGACATATGAAAAAATGTTCGTGCTAATCATCAGAGAGATGCAAATTAAAACCACAATGAGGTATCACTTCAGACCTGTCAGAATGGCTCCATCAACAAGTTAAGGAACTACAAGTGCTGGCGAGGGTGTGGAGAAAAGGGAACCCTAGTACACTGCTGGTGGGAATGAAGACTGGTGCAGCCACTATGGAAAGCAGTATGTAGTTTCCTTGAAAGATTAAAAATTGACCTGCCATTTGACCTAGTGATCCCACTTCTAGGAATATATCCTAAGGAACCCCAAACACCAATCGCAAAGAACTTATACACCCCTATGTTCATAGCAGCCCAATTCACAATAGCTAAGATTTGGAAGCGGCCCAAGTGCCCATCAGTAGATGAGTGGATAAAAAAGGTGTGGCACATTTACACCATGGAGTACTACGCAGCTGTGAAGAGGAAGGACCTTTTGACCTTTGGCACAGCATGGAGGGAACTAGAGAGTATTATGCTAAGTGAAATGAGCCAGTCGAGGACAAATACCAAATGATCTGGCTTATATGTGGAATATAATAAATAAAATAAACTGATGAACAAAGTGGGGAAAAAAAAAGATATTCTGGCCATTCTCATTCAATTTATCATCCCAATCACAAGTAATACCAGATTAGTAGTAACAAACCATTTTGATATTTTGCTTGAGAATGAGCTTTAATTTATTTTAAAATGCATGAGATATGTGCAGACATATTTATAAATTAAAAATAAAATAAAAATTTTGATTCTGGGCTTTTGTTATTTTGTCATATCAAACAAACTTTTTGCTTTTGTTTCACTTTATTGCTAGTGTCAATCAAATAAATTATTCTTTTATTTACACAAATGGAATAATTTGGATTCACATAAAAAACTATTGAATTTTTTGAAATCTTTTATATCTGGACTCTGTATCAAACATAAAGAATAGTATTGATGAAGTGAACAGACGTATGCCCACCAAAACTTCTGAGAAATAAATATGCATTACTAACCCATGAACAATGATTGAAATAACTACCTTCTCCACAGGATCCACAGAGAACCAGAAAAATAGAGATTCTTTCCAGTGTTAACATAAAATATATAATTTTAAACCTAGAACCATGAAAGCAGTTTCCAAGCCACAAATATCTTTTTGGTTCTGGGGCTTACATATACAATATTTGACCAATAAGTGTCTTATTGTGACCAGGGAAGGACAGGGAATCCTAGGAAAGAATGCATGATACTTTTTGTATGCCATACAATTTGGACTACAGTGAGATACCACTGCACACACATTAAAAGCGCTTCGCTTGGCCCTAGCCAGATTGGATCCGTGGATAGAGTGTCGGCCTAAAAACTGAAGGGTCTTGGGTTTGATTTCGGCCAAGGACACCTATCTCAGCTGCAGGCTCAATCCCTGGCCCCGGTAGGGGTGCATGCAGAAGGCAACCAATCTATGTGTCTCACTCATAGATGTTTGAGTGAGATGTTTCTCTCTCTCTCCCTTCCACTTTCTCTGAAAAGTAATGGCAAAAAATATCTTCCAGGTAAGGATTAAAAATAATAATAATATATAAAAGTGTTTCACTTAATAACACTGACCATAACTAGCAAATGTAAAGCAACTATGACTCATGCATTGTTAGAATGTAAAATGGTATAGTCATATTGCAAAATATTTTGACACATTTTAAAACAACTCTAAAATACACCTCTCCTATAATCCAGTCATTCCATTCCTTGTAGTTTATCCAATAAAGCTAAAATAATCTGTTCATACAAACACTCATGCAAGAATGCCCACAGCATGGTAAGGTGGGGAGTGCTTGGGCTGGATTAAGAGGGGGAAACCCAAATGTGCATTGGGAAATCTAGGGAGAGGGATGAATATCTTCATTGTCTTGACTGTGGTAATGGTTTCACAAACTCAAGTATGCACACACAAACGCACACACACACATCAAAATACAGATTGCTTACTTTTAAACTGTGCAGTTTGTTTTAAATCAATTAAGCCTCAGTTAAGTTGTTAAAAATTGTATAGGATGCATCAAAATGTGTATCTAAAGGAAAATTTAGAGTGTTCATGCAAAAGGTGAAATTCTAAAAATATAAGATTTTTAATACACTTCACAAAAGTAGAACATAATGCAGGAATTTAAACTAGAAGTTTGCACATGAAAAATAAACATTTTTTATAAAAATAAAGAAATGACAAATCCAAGACTTTTTTTAAGGATAAAAACATGATAAATCCCTGGCAAGACAGATCAAGGGAATAAAAAAGTAGACACACATTATCAGTAGCAGGATTTTAGAGGGGATCATTAGAATTCTGGAGACACATACATTATGTTATAAGGAAATATATGGCAATAAGTTTGAAATTTGTGAATTGATAACATTTTTAAAAATAACCAGTTAAACTAGAAAATCTCAAGGATTCTGTATCCATTCAATAAACTGCATCTGTATAGAAAAACCTTCTTAAAAGTGTATTCCATATCCTGATACCTGAAATCCTGATGTTTCCTATACAATTGAGAAATAACACTAATCTGAATAACCTCTTCCACAAGGGAGAAACAGTAAAAACTCTTGCCAAAATGTTTTATGGGATCCATATACACTTGACACCAAACTGGTATTATTATGTAGAAGAAAAAAATTGAAGCTTTTTATGCCTCATGACAAACACTAAAAAATAAATTAAGTGAAAATCTTATGTTTGACAAACAGAATCCAAAGATAATTCATCTATATAACACACCAGGAACATATCTGGTTTAACAGCAATTCTTAATAAGCTTTACATATACATCATAAGAAATGGCACAAAAACTCCACAGAACAGGGATATGTATTTTAAGGCCTTTTCTATATACTTTTCAGATAAATGTTGAGAATCCTTTTAACTCTGAATATTGTCATTTTTTCTGAAATCATGGTAATAGAGATTCCAAAACATAAATTTTACAATACACTTGACATTTAATGAAAGGGGAACAGTAAAAAGAGCATTCATTATTTGTGACAATTTTACCTATGATCCCTAGTTTAATGATCTTATTGACTAATTGGAGATCAGTTTCTTTAAAGTGGATCATAATTAAATTAAATCGCTTTTCCAACAAAACTTTTTGTTTTTATTTCTCTCATTTCTAACATAATTTCAGCATGACTTCTTACCCATTCTGTACCACCATAAAAGGAAAAAAATGTAAAGTGTAGAGGTTCAAAAAACAATCACTAGTGAAATACCACCATGTAACCTATTTCTTTAACTTAATTTTACTACTTGTAAATTCAGTATATACCCAGTGAAAATTTTTCCAAACATGCAGATGCATATTTCCTCTCAGAATGCACCATGAGTATCAATGAAGTGTGTACAGAAACAGATATATACATAAACATGTATTTACATAAAGAATGCATTTACATTCACGTGCACACAAGTGAAATTTTAATTTGCTTTCTTTTTTTATCAGCAATATGTCATGGATATATCATCGATAAGCATATAAGATCTACCTGATTGGTTGTATAGTTACATAATATTCACAGAATGAACACAACATAATTTATTTAAAAATAGTTCCTTTGCCAATTTTGGCACCATACGTTTATGCTCAAATTTGAATAGCTGTGTTGGATACAGCCCTAAAAGTCAAATTAGTTTTTTAAAAAGAGCATATAGAAAAAGAATTTGCTAAAAATGCCAAATTAATTTCCAAAAGACCAGTACCATTTTCTAATTTATTAATAATCTGGTATCAAGATAAAAAGAATCTTATTTATTTAATTTGCACCGATTATTAAGCATATTTATTATATTTATAGACAGTTTATGCTTATATTGTATAAATTGGTGTATTTTACTATTATATTTGTTAATTGATCATTTTATAATTATTTGGAATAACAAAACTTTTATATATTAAAACTATATAGATGCATATGCTTTTGTTACTTTCCCTTATGTTCTATATATTGCCTGTTACTGAATCAACTCCTTAATATACTGTATTTACATAATAGTTTCAGATATAGAATATGATTTGCCAAAGCAAGTATTTTGTTGTAAGGTAATACAAGTGTCACTCTGTTATTCTTTATAAAGGATTTTAATTTCTTCTTCTCAAGTATAGCAACATTAACAACAGGTGAGCAATTATAAAAACAATTTTGATATTTTCCTTGGAAATGCACTTAAATTCTTTTATTTTGTACATAATTTTTAGATAGGTGTTCAATAAGAAATAAAAATTAAATATTTTTTCCTATAGGTTTTCTTTTGCTTCTGCTATGTTTTGTTGCTATTGTTAATCATCTAAGTTATATTTTTATTTAGATAAATGGAATCATTTGGAATCACAATATCGGCATTGACATTTTTGAAACATTTCATTATTTAACTATGTACTAGGCCTCTATATGAAATATAATATCAGTGAAGTAAACAAATGTATACCAACTGAAAACATCTGAAAAAGAAAGATATGGTACCTGTCCCGGAAAAAAAATGATTTATAAGAGATTGCTGCCGTCTCGGCATAATCCACGGAGAACCAAAGCAAATGGAGAAGCAGCTTTCCGACGCTTCAAGAAAATAGAAAACTGTCAACCCAGAAGTCAACATTTATCAAAATTCGGCTTCCAAACTGAGAGCTGAAAAAGACAGAGCCACATAAACAAACCTGAGACAATGTTTTGCGAGACAAACTGCACATCTACGTTGCTACCAGCGCGCGGCAGAAACGGAACCACTGGAGCGCAGGGCCCTCTGGGCGGCAGGGCCAAGATGGCGTCCTCCGCAGGGAGCAGTTGGTAACGGCAGGTGATTGGACTTCCAGCCCGGAAATTTACATAGCAACCCAACTGCGGCATTCTATTGGTTACAAGAGAATTCTATGGGCGGAGCCGTAAACTCCATCTCCTGAAGCAAGGGAGCGCCAAGAAATACGCGGCCTGTTTTTAAACCGCCATAGGTAGAAAAAACCCAAGACGGGAATTTAAGTTGAATGAGAAAAATTATTTAATAAACACAGAAGTAGACACAAAAAGAAAAGAGAAATAAGGACAGAGGGAGAAATAAAAAATAAAGAACAAGATGAACAATGATATATCAATCTATATTCATAAAAATATTTTTTTAAAGTCTAAACATTCCAATTAAACTGTAAAGTTTTCAGACTAGAAAAAAAAGCAAGTCCCAACTATACAGTGATTATATGAGGGGCAGTTTAAATGGAAAGATAATGTAAGGTTGAAAGTAATAGTATAGAGAAATAATATACAATGTAAAATTAAACATGAAGAAACAGGGATGGGTAGATTAATGCCAAACACATTAGACTTTCAGGCAAAATAATTAACTAGAGATAAAGAAGGACATTTCATTATGATTTAAAAATTCATCAGGAAAGGACCACATTATTTCCATGAGAAATGTCATTACAGAATCTAAAACCAGAGACAAAATATAAGCAATATTATTCCAATAAATTTGAAATTATATAAAATGTCTAATCCAACTCAACCAAAAATAAAACAGGAAACTTGCGTAGTCCTATGTTTATTAAATAAATTGAAACTACGACGAAAAATCTTCTATAAACAAAGCTTTAGGCTCTGCTGATTGAATTGGTGAATTTTTTCCTGTAATTGAGAAAGAAATTACACCAATCTTACACAAGACATTACAGAAAATAAAAATAGTAGCAACCCCTCCAATTGTTTGAAGAGTGCTGTAAAAACTTTACAGAAAACTGAGAAGGATATCACATAAAAAGGAACATCAAAGGATTATATCTTTCATGACTAAACGCAAAAAATATATATATATTTAAAAACTGAATCCAAAGTTGCATCAAGTCTGATATACCTTTAACAAACTGGGTTTTACCTAAGAATAAACTCTTGTTGGTTTAACACTTTGAAATCAAATCATTTCAATAAAACAGTGGAACAAAATAGTGTGATTATTATAATAGATGCAAAAAATGACATAACTTATCACCCATTTAAGATTATAAAAAATTCTTAAAACTGCAGCTAATATCATAATAAGTGCTGAAATATTTAAATCTTCCCCTAAGATCAGGAATGAGAAAAGGATTCCTACCACCATTTCAATGAAAGTTTATGTAGGGCAATAATACACAAAGATGAAAAAAACCATAAGGATTAGAAAAGAAATGAAACTGCCATCATTCACATTTTGAATGAGTATATTTCTAGACTAACGCCAATCTACATATTATATATTAAAATTAATAAGTGAATCGAGCAAGATTGCTGAAAACATGATTAATAAAAATCAATTGTAATTGTAATTCCAAACACTGGAAACAAATAATTAAAAGTTTAAACTGACTATAAATACCATTTACAACAGGGATGGGGAACATCCAGCCCACGGGCCACACACAGCCCATGAAATCATTTGGTCTGGCCCTACCAAGGCCTCACCAAAGAGAAGCAGTTCCAGCCATCACATTGGGGGTGAGGTAATTAAATGTTTGACCAAATATAGCAGGCTAATTTTTAAGTTGATAATTTTGTATGGCCCTCAAATGATGTTATAAAGAGCCAAATGGCCCTTAGCAGAAAAGAGGTTCCCCACCTCTGACTGACAACGACCTCAAAGATTATCAAACTCCTAGAAAAACGTTTAATGAAATTTGTGCAAGCTCTTTGCACAGCAAACTATGGAAAATTATTGATAGGATCTACTGAAGATATGAGCAAGTGAAATGGTGTCCAATGTTTATTAAATGGGAGGTTCCTTTTTTCAGGTGCAATGCTTCCCACTTTGAAACACATGCAAATCTCATTCAGTGTGAACCCAAGCCAAATCCCAGCATTGCCAGTAATTCAGCATGTTCTGTAAAGGCATAAGTAAAAAATAGGGCTTGCCTGGCCAGGTGTGGCTCAGCGGTTGAGCATCAACCTAGGATCCAGGAGATTGTGGTTTGATTCCCAATCAGGGCACATCCTGGGTTGCCGGGCTTGATCCGCAGTTGGGGGCCTGTAGGAAGCAGCCTATCAATGACTCTCTCATCATTGATGTTTCTCTCTCTCCCCCTCTCCCTTCCTCTCTCTAAAATCAATAAAGATATATATATATATTTTAAATGGGGCTAATGAGAAGAATTAATGGAAAGTTACAGTCCAGTTACATAACCTAAAAAACCTACTGGTGACTGTTAAGGACAGTTTCGAAAATTGTGGTTTCCCACCACTAAAGTTCAAGGAGGGCTTAGGTGTACAGTACCTTGGTGACGATATTCTGGGAAATTAAAGACAGGTTGATGGCTTGGGGCCGCTACATTTTTATGTTAATATCTGAGTGCGTATGATTCTATTATTTCATAGCACTTGGGTATCTGATTACCTAACCATTGAATTTCCTATAGCCTAATATTCTAGAGTGAATCTTTTAAACCATGAGATTTTTCATTTTTATGATTACTTTAAAATGGCATGCTTATATAGAATATGGGGTGTATAATTTGCTGAACATTTAAATGTTAGCATCACTGTGGAATACTGTGGGTTATATTCATGTTTGTGCCATGTCCTTGGGTAGGTAGATCCCACAGAATTTAAGCACTTAAGAAGTTCTGCTTTGTATGTTTGAGAAAAAGACACTAAGGTCAGAGAAGTGAAGTAATTTTCCCAAGTTTATGAAGAGAAAATGGCACAGTTGAATCTGGGAGTCACCCTCCTATAAGCCAGTTCTGAGCATTACACTATGCTATTCTCTCAAAGTGAATTTCCATAAATATGAACATTTATTAACAAGTGTACCTCCTTTAAATAGGAGGCAGGCATATTCAAAATCATCAGGATCATTTTCTCAGATCTGAGTGAATGCTATAACTGGACTCTCTTTTGGCCTAAGTCACTACTAATTATTTTTTCAATTTCTATAATATGTAATCACATAGAAACTAAGCAGAGCTATCAGCTGCCTTCCACCTGCAGGGTCCCGGGTGGTGGAGGGGACAGGCTGTGCTTCCACTCGAGGTGAGGGCGCCCAGAGCTGCGGCAAAGCCTGAGGCTAACGTTCCTGGAGCCGGCCTAAAGAAGGAAGGTGCAACACAATTCAGGGATTGTCTGCGGGTTCATTTACCCGGGGTTCTCCTGCCCCGCCCCCCACGGCCCCCGAGAGCTCGCTCTGCCCTGGGCCCAGCACAGGTGCCCAGCCCAGCCCTCTCCTGCGTGACAGCGCCCTTCCCTGGGTCCTCCCCAGGGCGCCTCCTGTGCAGACTGGAGCCTGTCCTGCCAGCCAGCTCTTCTCTGCATCGTGCTCTGCAGGCTGCACCCTGCTCCCCTGCAGCACACAGCCCGCATCCCCCGCAGGCTGCACCCTGCTCCCCTGCAGCACACAGCCCGCATCCCCCGCAGGCTGCACCCTGCTCCCCTGCAGCACACAGCCCGCATCCCCCGCAGGCTGCACCCTGCTCCCCTGCAGCACACAGCCCGCATCCCCCGCAGGCTGCACCCTGCTCCCCTGCAGCACACAGCCCGCATCCCCTGCCCTCCCCACCTGGAGCATCCCACTCCCTGCCCATCCCGCCCATCACTGTGGGCCCCTCTGACAGCAGCAGCCCCTTCCACGCAATTACTCACTTCGGACAGTGAAGCTGACACACCTCCCAGCCCCTCTGGCTGCCTCCACCACACTCAGAGTTTTTTAGCCAGATCAGCTGGTAAGTAGACTTTGATTTTGCATGAACTCTGCCGGGCCTTGGTTTATAATCCTGAGGCTAAAGAGGACTTTTTGAAACAACTGTGATAATTGCAGTAAATTTTTGTAAATTTTCTTTTACACTTTTTTCAATTACAGTTTACAGTCAGTATTATTTTCTATTAGCTTCAGGTGTACAGCATAGTGGTTAGAGAAACATATACTTCACAAAGTGTTCCCCCTGATATTTTCAGTCCCACCTGGCACCGTACATAGTTATTACAATATTATTGACTGTATTTTCTGCAGAAGAATTTTAAAGGAGCGTCTTATTTGGGACAGGCCACTGAATCCATACCCTGATGAGCGAGCCTAACTAAGTGACCAAGAAACAAAGCCTCCCTCCTACGTGGTAGATGGGGAGGCCCGAGGAAACCACTGTCCAGCAACCATGGGCAGAGGCTGGATTCTAACAGGCCCTGTAGTCTTCTCAGCAGGTTATAGTCGTTTTCTACAGCTGCTGTAACAAATTTCCACAGACTTGGAGGTTTACAACAGCACATAGTTATTAACTTGGTAGGCATTATCTACATTGTGTAGGGGTGAAGGCTGGGATGCTCTGCTAGGTTCTTCCCTTGGATTTTCACAGGCCCAAGTGAAACTTTCAGCTGGAGGGCCTCTCTGATCATGAGCTCTGTGAAGAGCCTCCTTCCAGGGTCCTGCAGGTTGGTGGCCGGTTTCAGTCCTTTCAGTAATAAGACCGAGGCCTGTTTCCTTGCTGACCGCCAGCAGGAGCTGCCACAGTTCCCTAGGCCCCTCTCCCGTCCTCGCATGTGGGCCTCTGCTTCGGAAACAGCACACTGCATCTGTCTCATGAGGAACCCCTCCTCCTTCCCCTCTGCTGCATCTCTCTTCTGGCTCCAGCCAGAGAAAGTTCTCTGCTTGTGAGCGCTCATGTCATTACACTGGGCCCACCCAGATAATCCAGTGTATCTTTATTTTAAAGTCGGTTGCACACCCTTCCTACATCTGCAAAGTGCCTTTGGCCATGTAACATAACATGTTCACAGGTTTCAGGGACAAGGAATGGGCATCTCCGTGGAGCAATTATTCAGTCTACCATCAAGGTAGAAAGTGTCTCCCTGGCAGACATGCCAGCTTTGATAAGACAAAAATAATGATTTACCACAATTCTCCTGACTCTTGTCTGTATCTGGCCCAGGGAAAAACCCAGGCTTTTCAGTGTGCCTGAAGACACCTGTACAAGTGTTCAGGCATGCTCTTCAGGTGGTGGGGAGCAGAGACTCACAAGTTGTGTTTTGACCACTCAGCAAGAGAAAGAAGAGAATTCTCTGTGTATTGGGACTAGAGAGGTTATTGAAAAGGTTAGTGTGTGGGGGGGGAGGGAATGGGGGACATCTGTAATACTCTTAGATAAATTTTAAAAAGAAAGAAAAACTCTGTGCAGAAAGCTGCTATAGAGTGAAGGGTGAGCCCTCCCTGCTGAGATTTACAGTGTCCTTTAGAAATTGGTTTTATCCTGTATTTGAAAACACTGGTCACATAGTAGGCATGAGAAAAATTGGGAGTGTAGCAAGGCAATTTGGGCCTCCTCAGAAACCTCTCCAATAATGCAGAGGATTTTTGTGTACAGATTATAAGTGCTGCACTTACTGATCACCTGCTCTGTAACTGTTGATGGCGAGACAGCAAGAGCTCATCTGAGCTGTGTCTTGCTCTCCTTCCTGGGCACCTGAGGACACGATATTGTCCAGTTCACTTGTATTAAGAAGGGTTTTGTGACAACCTTTGCCACTGAAATACGAACAGCAGCAAAGTTTATCATTTCCGGACAGGGCAGTTGAGAGTCAGTAAGCCACTTTCTGCTTTCTGTTCAACTCGGCAGCAAACACTGAGAGCCTGTGTTGAGATGTGGTGTCACATGAATGGGGACAGCCTTCATTCCTGGGCCACACGACCGCCTAGACCACACCTGTCCATGCCAGATTTAATGTGCATGAAAATAAACTTTTGTAACGTTAAGCCATTCAGATTTTAGGCTCTTTCCCTTATGTTCACGAACAGTTACTTACCTGAATAGAACACTGCTACTATTTCTCTTGTTAGTCTTACTTACATATCTTAAAACACCTTCTTGACCGGTAGTGAGTATACACATGTTTCCGTGTCCAAAAGTTGCTGACTGGTTATGGGTCAACTCATGTCTGCACTTACATTAATTTAAGTAATTTTAAACACCTTGCTAACCAGTCACAAGTATTCAAGTGCGGAAAAGTAGCCAGTTGCAAGGGTAAGTTCTGGCCCGAAATGGCCTGTTGGCAAAGTGCTAATTACAACAGAAAGTGCATATATTGTTGATGCTAAAAAATTCTAAAAACACAAAATAATCACAATCCTGCCTCCTTCCTATGGTCCTGTAAAATTCAGGCCATACTAAGTAACTGCAAATAAAAACCTTGTCCATATAATTTTTAAGTTTAGTCTAGACTTTTTCTTACATGTATGTGCTAGAATAATACTGTTGAGAACTCCCTTTCAAAACATCTTCAGTGAGCACTGAGACAAACTCCTGAGGGATCACAGTGAGGTGGGAGCCCCTTTCTCTCTCCAGCTTACCATAAGTTTTTATCTGTATTGCTTCTACACTGTACCTCACTTGTGAATAACAGGTCTGATCACTGCTGCCAGATCAGAAGTTCTTGAGGGTTCATGTTGGCATCTCTCTTAGGAACAAGAGCCAACTTAACAGCACCTAACGCACACAAGGTTATATTTACAAGAAATGATATTGTATTAAACTAAGTATTCCATAGGAAGTAAGTTCAAATACCCAATCCCTTGAGCAAACACCAAGAATAGCACAAAAAAATATAGGTAATATTCTACTTACTATAACTATAATATATTTACAGAAATTTAAAGCATACTTAAGAGGTAATTGCTCATTTATATTTTTGTATATCCTTTAATGGATGTTATTATTCCACTGTTAATACTCTTCTATTATTTCATGATTAGTTGATTAACAAAATTATAATATATTAAGTATATATATCCATATATATATACACACACACTTTATTCATTAAGCTTATACACATACACACACACACACAAATATTGACAGGTAGCTAGGTGCATAAACACTTTTTGCGCTTCTATTCTATATATTCCTTGATACTTCTGATATGTATTATGTTCATATAAACCATTTTGCATGTAAAATACATTTTGCCAAAGCATAATAATATTGTATATTACAAAAAGTGACTTAACTCTAAGTAAAACACGAAGAGTAAAGAATTCAAACACCAATCCCTTGAGAAAACACTAAAAATAACAAAAATATTTTCCCTATTTCTCCCCCTTAAAACATTTAAAAGCCCTGTATGTTATGTGTAAAGTAAACATAGCAAGACTCTCAGTTGTGGAAAGAAGAAGGGAGATAGGTTTAGGGACATCAGGATCCACAAAACAGACAATAGTAAATTCTTTTCTAATTTTTAAAAAAATCTTGTGATTTTGTTTTGTTTTTGTGTTGCCTCATACATACCAGACATGACACTGAAAAATCCAGGCACTTTTAAACAACAAAGGGTGTTTAAAAGCTTTAGAAAAAAAAGTAGGGAAAGAACAGCCTAACAAGACAGAAAACCTTAAGGTAATAAGAATCCTACTCTAGCCAGCATGACTGACAAAATGGAGATCTCATCTCCGCCCATGCCAGCAAAGGCCCTGTGGGGAACGTAAGCTTTCATACTCACCAGGGTGTAAAGAATGACTCCAAACTAACCATGCCATGATGTCAGAAAAAGACAAGTTGGAGCTGAGACTTTTATACTTGCTGGGCTTAAAAAGTACCCCGCTACACACACCATGGTATCAATGGAAATCATGTGAAGAGAGACTGGATTTCCATTCCTTGGGAAGTAATGAGGTGATCTTTCCCACCTTACTGGGATGGTGTCAGAGGAGGCTTAGTGGAGATTAATGACATTCACCAGAGCCCATTTTAAAGAAGTCATTCCGCATGGTGTCAGTAGAATCCAACTGAGAAACTGTAACCTGACACTCCTGTCAGGAAGAAATTAGTGGAGGTCTTAGGGAGCCAGAACTCCTAACCTCAATCAGCAGTACCCAAGAGCATCTTTACAAGTCAGTGGAGGCCAGGAAGCAATCTGTACTCCTGGCATTTGAAGCAGTACCTCTACATTCCCCTTGTTGATGTGGTGTCAAGAAAAAATCAATGATCTTGAAGACAGAAAAAGAGAAATTAACCAATCAGAACAACAGAGAGGAAGTAGATTGAAAAATAGAAATACAAAAGACATAGGGACCTATCTATGGCAAAAGACTCATGTCATTGGAATCACATGGTGAGAAGATAGGGGTAGGACTGAAAGAGGATTTGAAGCACTAATACCCCAAAACATTGGATTTTGTCAAATAACATAAACCTACAGATTCAAGAAGCCAGCTCCTAAAAGCATACACCTGAAGAAATCCACTCCAAGGCAAGGGCTTTTGAAAACTAATGACCAAAGCAATCGTGAAAGCAGCAAGAGATAAATGACACCTTACTTACAAGTAAAAAAGTACATTCAAATCAGGGCAAGTTTCTCATCAGAAACATTGGAGGCCTGATGGAAGTGGTACAAAAATTTCCCAGTGCTAAAAGGAAATAACTGGCAGCCCAGAATCCTATATCCTGCAAAAATATCCTTTAGGAATAAAGTGAAAACGGAGACATTTTCAGATGAAAGAACACCAAAACTATTGTTTGCCAGCAAAATAACCGAAAAGGTTGGCTAAAGGAAGTTCTTTAAATAAAAAGGAATAATAAAAGAAGTAGTCTTGGAACATCACCAAAGAAACAACAACAAGGTAAGAAAGAAAATATACGGTGAATACAGTAGACTTTCCTTCTTTTATTGAACTGTTCAAAATTAGGTGGATGATTGAAGCAAAAATTATAGCACTCTTGCACTTGATTCTCAAAGTATTTAGAAAAAAATATTTAATACAATTATATTATAAATGAGAAAGAATAAAGGTAAGTTTCCACACTTACTCAAATTGGTAAAATGATAACACTAGTAGACTGTGTGCGTGTCTTTCATATTTACATATATATATATGTATGTAAAATGTCCAGAGCAATCACTAAAAAGAGTGATGCAAAGAGATATACTCAAAGACACTATAGATTTTTTTTTAATGAAATTTTAAAACTGTTCAAATACCCACAAGAAGGCAGAGAAGCAAAAGGCAAAGAAGTAAAGCAAGGAAACAAAACTAGAGATAATAAGAAGAGAAGGTACATTGAAATCTTAACATTGATATTAACATTAAACAAAAATGGTGTATACATGCTAATTAGAAGACACATTGGAAAAGTGGATAAAAAACATGACTCAACTATTTGCTGTTTACAACAAATTCACTCAAATATAATAATACAGGCAGAGTGAAAATACAAGGATTGAAAAAGATGTCTCATGCTAACAATAATAAAAAAGGCAGGAATGGTTGTATGAATATCAGATAAGGTAGACTTCAGAGCAAAGAAATTTTCCAGAGACAGACAGGCACATTTTGCGATGACAGTCAGTTGAACAAGAGGACAGAGCAATACTGAACATCAGAGCTGCAAAATAGGTGAAGCTAAACTGACACAACTCAAAGGAGAAACAGATGAATGTGCAATCAGAGCTGAGCACTCCAACACCCCACTTTTAATAATTGACAGAACAGTTACACAATTCAGCAAAGATACAGAAAAAAAAAATCAACAGTACCATTAACCAACACAATCTAATCAACATTTATAAAACACAGCACCCAACAACAGCAGAGTACAAATTTATTTCAAGCATCCATGAAACATACAACAAATAGGCCGTAATTACAAGGCCAAAACATATATCAAATAGACCATAATCTGGAGCATAGAACAAATTCAAGAAATTCAAAAGAATTGAGATAATAAAAGTGAGTTCTTTGACCACAATGGAATTAAACTGGAAAGCAGTAACTAAAACACAAGAAAATCTCCAAAATGTGTAAAAACAAAAACAAAAACAAAACAACCCACGCTCATAAATAATCCATGGGTCAAAGAGGAAAATTCAAAAAAATAAATCATCGAAGCAATCCCAAATAAATGTACAGCATTTCAAAATGTATAATAGAACTGGAAAAAAACAACAAATTAGCTTATACTGGATCTTAGATTTAAATGTAAAATTTTGTTTTCAAAATAGCAGCAATAAGGTTAGGGAAAGAGCCCTTAGCCTTGACACCAACAACATGATAAGGGAAAAAATGGATAATTTAAACTCTATATTATTTAAAGATTTTGCTATTTAAAGTTTCATCCACAGATAAGAGTGTGAACAGACAAGTTACAGATTTGGAGAAAATATTTTCCAGTCATACATTCAATAAAAGATCAGTATCTAGTAATAGAAATGAAACAATAAAAGTAAGGTCTGTGAGTGATATTACAGGAAATATCAGAGAAGATTGAAAAAGTTAAAACACTTTTGTTTGTTTGGCTCAGGGGGACGGGTGGAGGGGAGGAAGGGGACTTACATAAACCTCTAGCTGGACTGATTAAGGAAAAACAGATGAAAAAAAAGAAACAAGTATTTAGTAAGAGAGATGCAAAAAGGAAATCCTCATGCCATAGCCAGCAACACATACATAATTATAGACATAACATCATGCTATAAAGTTTGATCTATGAAAAGAGAAAGTTCCAAGGAAGACATAGCTGGATGAACAATAAAACTTACAAAATCTCAGTTGTCCTATAGCTTGTGAATAAACTGTGTCTATCATGAAATGCCTTCCTACAAATGAATCCCATGTGCTAGTGCCTAAAGTCATGAACTTTTCCATACAGTAAAATAGAAAAAGAAATAATACTCATCTCACACAAGCCTTTCCAAATCATAGAAATAGTCAAAATGTTTCCCAAAATGCTTTGTGTGACCCCTATAAACTTTACACCAAAATGATATGAAGTAAAAGTTAGAAAAACCAATGGTATATATATATATATATATATATGCCTTATGAAATTCCGTTTCACCCCCAAAACACAACTTATATTTGACAAACAAAAAACAAAGATACTCCAGCTACAGTAACCCAAGGAGCATCCTAGGGTTAAACCAAGAATGAAATCTAGCGGGATACCGAATTTCAGCATCAAACAACTATCACGAAACAAAGGGCAAAATCATATCACCATCACAACAGAGAGAAACAATATACTCAAGTTGATAGTCCAGTAATGATTAAAAAAAACACCCAACATTTAAAAGCACAACCAATATCATATCTAACGGTGAAATACTGAAAACCTCTCTCAGATCACTGAAATTAAGTAATAAATTTAGCAAGACTTTTGGATTCCGTTCAGTTAAATATTAACACATTTTTCAAAGAACAGCAATTGCTACTAACCTTTTTACATACAGCATAAGAAATGGTACATAAAAATGTTGAATCACTGTGCCGTACACCTGAAATTAATATAACCCATATAAGATTGTACACCAACTATACTTAAATAAAAAATAAATTTGAAAAAAGGGAAAAAATGGCACAAAAATCCTATACTATAAGGTTGTATTTTTAAGCCTTTTTCCATATACTGATCAGACAAAACTTGAGAAAGTTTTAACCTTTTGTCATCTTTTTCTTCAATTATGGTAATTGAGACCCCAAGATATTTACTATACACTTGACATTTAATTCTAGCTGAACAACAAAAAAGATGATTCTTTGTGACCAGTTTCCTAATGACCCTTGTTTAATGATGTTACTAAGAGTTCAACTTTACAAATTAAATGATTTTCCCTCATATCTTGTTTAATTTTGTTTACCATTTTTCCTTTCTCTTTTCTAAATCTCCTATCTAACTTCTTTATAATGTCTTATCTCCTTCTGTATGACTTTAACGTCAGAAAGCAAAGCGTAGATCCTTTAAAATGTATTGATGATATGTCGTCAAAACGTCTTTTTTTTTACGTATATCTTTAATTATGTATATTGTCTTGGTCTTCTCAGATCACTGTAACAAAACAGCATAGACTGGATGGCTTCTAAGCAACAGAAATTTATTTCTCATAGTTCTAGAGGCTTGTAAGTGCCATCACATTCAGTGTCTGGTGACAGCCCACTTTCTGGTCCATAGACAGTCATTTTTTCCCTGTAACTTCATATGATGGAAGAGATGACAGAGCTCTCTGGGGCCTCCCAAAGGCCTCACCTCCTAATGCCATCACATTGGGGGGCAGGTTTCAACATATGAATGTTGATATACAAACATTCAGTCTGTAGCACATATACTTGGCATGTGTACAGCACAAATTTTTCAAAAAATGATGATACACAACTTTTACAAAATTAATTGTGATTAGCTAGTATATAAGAGATGTAAACATACATAAATTAACATGAATAATATATTTACATAACTATACATATCTGTATATAAATTACAATCCGATTTTTTTATTATTAGCAATATACCTTGAAGATATCTTTTGTAAATATGTAACACCTTCCTAATTAGTTATAAATACTGCATAGTATTCATGGTATACACATAGTATAATTTATCAAAAAATAGCTGTTTTAACTTTTCTATATCCATACTTTAATGCACACGTGTGAGTAGCTGTGTCTGATATAGTTGTAGAAGGTGTGAATGAAAAGAGGCCACATGCTAACCTGACTAGCTCAGGGGAGGCCTGCATGGCAGCCTTGCCAACTCAGAGACCTAAAGCAACCACAAAAGATGGTCTGAAATTAAAACTTCTTCAGCCCAGCCAGGCGTGGCTCAGTGGTTGAGCATTGACCTAGGATCCAGGAGATCGGGGTTCGATTCCCAGTCAGGGCACATGCCCAGTTGCGGGCTGCAGCCGATCAATGACTCTCTCATCATTGATGTTTCTCTCCCTCTCCCTTCCTCTCTCTGAAATCAATAAAGATATATTTTTAAAAAAACAACAAAAAAAACCTTTTTCAACTAAAAAGCTGTTTATGGTGGGTAGTCATGTCCCAGGCCAGTATCTTTCTTGACAAAGGTCAATCTTAACCTTAAGTGAGCCTGTCTATTGTCTTTTTGCATCTACAATAACATATCATGGAAATGTCAAAGTAATTTTCCTTTTTCTGGACCCCTCAAAGCGCAGGCATCTCTCTGGGGAGACCACAACCCCCCTCATTGTTATTGAGTTAGTTGTTGACTGTTAACTATCCTGCACCCACCTAAGTAAAAGAAGGGTGTGTCTCCCTGGCCAGTTTGGTTCGGTGGTTAGAGCATTGGTCCCCAGACTGAAGGGTCCTGAGTTCGATTCTGGCTAAGGGCACCTGCCTCAGTTGCAGGTTCAACCCCCAGCCAAGGTCAGGACACTTAAGGGGGGGCAACCAATCAATGTGTTTCTCTCACATCGATGTTTCTCTCTCTCTCTCTCCCTCTCCCACTCTCTCTGAAATGTAATGGAAAAAATATCCTTTAGTGAGGATTAAAAAAAAAGGAAGTATGGGCCTATCATTTTACTTTCTGTCCAATCCCAGATGTTTCCCCGCTTTGCTTTCTCCCGCCTCCCTGATCTATCACCAATGGTTTCATGTAACCCACTTGCGCTCCCCCTTTGATTGTAAAGTATAAAGCAAGGGGCAAAACTGCCATTCTCAGGAGCTTTATCTCAATCTGCTGAGATTCTGCTTCCTGGCACTAGTTAACAGTTTGGCTCAAACAAACTCACAAAAATTCTTCGTAGGTTTGAATGTTTCTTATGTTAACAGTGGTGAATACTACGTAAATTATAGATACATTTGTAACATGGTTAAAAAATACCAAAATGTTTCCCAAAAGCCTGGTGTCAAGATAAAAAGTTGCCCAGCTACTTAAATAATTTACATCAAGTATAAAGCACACTTAATAGGTAATTGTCCACTTATACTTATTTTTTGTATACCCTTTGATGGATGTTACTTATTCCATTTTTTAATTTAAATTTCTTATTGTTGACACTAGTCAGATGTCCCTCATTTCCCCCCTTTGCCCGCCTCCACCCAGCCTCCGCTTGCCCCTCCCCTGGCCTTCGCCACACTGTAGCCTGGGCTGGTGGGCTGTGCATATATGTTCTTTGGCTAATCTCTTCACCTTCTTTCATCCAAACACCTCCCAGGCCCCTCCCGTCTGGCCTCTGTCAGTTTGTTCCATGGGTCCATGCCTCTGGGTCTATTTGGTTTCTCAGTTTATTTTGTTCATTAGATTCCACATTTTAGTGAGATCCTATGCTATTTGTCTTTCTCTGACTGGCTTGTTTCTCTTAGCATAATAATTAATTTCATTTTTAAAGCACTAAATCATTTTCTAATTACTTGATTAGCAAAATTATTATCCAGGGGGTGGTAGAAGTAGGTTTACAGTTATAAGTATGTGAAACACAGAGTTTATTCTTTGTTTTCAAGGTCTCAGGGTAAATTAAGGTAATACATGCCAACACATCATTGACCACAGAGCTTATTCTTGTTTTATTACTTATTAAATTATTGTATTATTTTCCATAGGAACAACTGTAAACCTACTTTTGTCCACCTCTGTATATTAAGTCTAGATGGACAGATAGATATAGAAGCACAAACACTCACTGCTTTCACTTATGATCTATATATTGCATGGTATCTAATTGATTATATGTAGTGTGCTTATATAAATCATTTTGCATGTAAAATATCTTGCCAAAGCAGAATAGTATTGTATATTACAGAAAATACTGTACAACTCTAAGTATAAGATCAAAAAAGGAATTCAAATATCAATCCCTTGAGAAGCCACTAAAAATAACACAAAAATATGTAGGTAATATGCTAGTTCTTGTTAATGTATTACAAATTACCAAGAAATTATCTTCTATAATGTACGCTCTATGTTTACTTTTCTGTTTTCCCACTTAGCCGTCTCTCAGTAATGTGACTGCAGCACACGGCCCACACCTGGCAAATGGTGGGAACTGAAGGAATGTTTATGAGATGAATGAAATAGATTGAAAGGAATTAAGCAAATGATGGCAAAAAAAATTGACTGCTTGTGAAGATCATTAGCTAAAGAAATGTTGGATATCTGCTTCTAAGAAGATGGAATAGACATACTTTTCCTAGTTCTCTTAAGTACAACTAAAACTCTGGATGTTACATATAAAACAAACATACGGCTCTGAAAGGTGGAGAGATGAGAGCCTGGTTAGGGACCTCAGAACCCAATGAACAAAACAACATTTTCTCTACACCCTCCCCTTGAATTCAGAAAAAATTCCTTAATAAAATATTAGCAAATAGAATTATGTTATACATAATTATACTGGGTGTCCCAAAAAATGTATAATTATAATTAAGCATTGTTTATTAAAACACATTTCGTTTTCAAATGTAATAGAAATCAGCTGTTAAAGTGTATATGCATTTTTTTTTGGAACACTCTGTATATAAAATGATTTTGGTGTTCAAGTAATTATGAAATGATAGTCTCTTTACAGTTGTAAATGGAATTAGTAAAATGCATAAAAAATAAGAATGATTGGTAATTAATATATTAAATATGCTTAATACTTAGTTGAAAGTATTATACACCATGAAAGATTATACACCATGATTAAGTGGTTTTAATTTCATGGTTATCAGGCTGGTTCAATATCTGAAAATCAATCAATGTAAACTCCCATATTAACAAGCTAAAGAAAACAAACCACATGATCATATCAATCCACGAAGAAAAACTATTAACATAATTCATCACCCATCATGATTTTTAAAAACCCTCAAAATTAACCAAAGAATTTATATGCATAACCCATGGACACAGACAATAGTGTGGTGGAGGCCTGGAGAAGGGAGTGGGTGTGGAGTGGAGGGGGTCAATGGGGAAAAGAGGGGACATCTGTAATATTTTGAACAATATAAAATTAATAAAAATAAAAAACCCTCAGAAAAATATGAACAGAGGAGAATGTTCCAAGAAAACACAGCTAACAAATAAGAAAACTTAAGCAGTCTCAGTTGTCCTGCATCTCATAAATAAGCTATGCCTGTATTGAAAAATATTCTTACAAATGAATTCCAAGCCCTAGCGCCTGAAGTCATGCACTTTGCATATAAGAAAGAAATAGCACCAATCTCACACAGCCTCTTTCACATAATAGAAACAGTACAAACACTTTCCAAAATATTTCATATGAGCTTTATAAACTCTACACCATGATGAAAAGGACATTATAAGAAAGTAAAAACAAAGATTTTTATTCCTCAGGAAACCACAATGCCTACCCTCAGGAAAAAAACACAACTACTTATGTTAGACATACATAACCCCAAAATACTTCAGCTATATAAGCCCACGAATCAATTGGGTAGAATTCAGGCATGAATTATTGCTGAGTTAACACTTTGGAATGAAACTGCTCTAACAAATGAAAGGACAGAATCATGTGACTATTTCCATAGATAGAGAAAATATTAAAGGCTATTTTTTCTATTTCATTAAAAGACAATGACTCTTAAAACAAAAATGGTAAGTAGAACTATAGATGTACAAGATCATGTGCAAAATTCATCAAACTGCAAGTTTAAGATTTCTTCATTTAATTTAACGTGTTTTAACCCCTTAACCAAAATTACAAGGTGAGTATAAATTATAATTAACAAACGATGTGTCAATGAAATATAGGATGTCTCAAAAAATGTACACACACACTTTGAATAATCATAAAAGCAGAGTTTATTAAAATATATTTCATTTTCAAAATTGAGCTATCACCTGTTAAAGAGTATATACATTGTTTTGGGATACCCTGTGCTTAATTAAAATAAATGACAAAAGGGAACAAAGGAAAGGGGGAGTGAATGGATTATGCTGTTGTGAAGTTACATTTACACAAAGTGGTACAATCTTAAGTAGAAGTAGAGCAGCAGAAGTAAAGGATTCACCTGCTAGTACATAATGTAAAGTGGCATAAGTAATACTCTGGCTACTATTGCTGCAGAACATATCTACAATATACTTCATGTTGACTTGTTTGTTTTCCACTGGGCTATGACTCAATAATGTTCTTCCACCACATAATCCATATCTGGCTCAAGCTGGAAACTGAGAAAACATTTAAGCAATCGATGAAAAACATTTAATTGGAGTGCATTAAACAAATAAGGACAGGAAAGCTCCACTGCTTGGGCAGATTGTTGCCATAAATGTATTTTATCTTATTGACATAAAGATTGGATTAATGGGCTACAGGAGAAAAACACAACTAAAAGCAAAAACATATTTCCAAAAAACAGTATGAATGAAGCTGTCTGCTTCCATTAATGACACACCAATCATTTCCACTCCACCATCCTGCTGAAAAAAACTACAAAAGCTGGAAGATATTCAATATTTTGTTTGAAGGCGCCACAAACCCCAAGGACGCAAGCATTTGAAGAAACAGAATCTTAATTAGAAGAGAAGCCCAAGTGATGAGACCCAGACCTGGTAACCTTTTCCCTCAGGTCCATTTTTTTTTTTTTTTTTACTGATTCAAAGGTGGTAACTGAGAAGACTGGATGCTAAGTAGAAAATTTTAGCTGAGAAGGTAAGCAGCTGACCAGGGCTTCCAGCAGACACAAATTGGTTCATGGCCCACCATGACTGAGAGGATCTGGAAAAAACCCAAGGACTGATTTGGCATCCTCGATGAGCTATGTTCTCAGTGTCAATTTGAACCAGAAATAGAAAATTCCTCATAAAACATGACAAGCAGCTTCAAAAGGACTGAAGCATTGATTGAGATGAGATGAACTACCCCACTCTGCCTTTCAAAGCGAAAAGAAAATGCTCCCAGGACAAAAACAAAATCATCCAAAGCCTCCAATTTCCTCTATAGCATTTTATGCAGAAAATCTAGGACTCAATAAAAAACAACAAAAATGCATTCTAAATACAAAGGGAAGGAAATGGTTAGGTTCAGGGTTACATGCATTTTCTCCATTTACGGGAGATACCTGAGACAGAAAGAGCTAAGACTTGGTTACACCAAGAGTGACAGTGAGATATCACTGCAATTTAGAGTGACAGTGAGCTATCACTGCAACCAGGTAGAAGGACTCCAATTAAAAATATTAACCAGAGCAAGTGTTGGCAAAGAGGTACAGCAAATGCAACCCATACTGCTGGTAGGATGTAAAATAGTATAATCACACTGCCAGACACTCTTGGCATGTTCTACAAAAAATTAAATACACACTTCTCATGTGCTCCAGCCTTTCTTTCTTTGACGGTTTTTCCAAACCAACCAAAAAACTGTATATTCACACAAAGACTTGTGCAAGAATGTTCACAGCGTATGTACAGGGGAACAGCTCAGGCAGGAACAAAAAAGGGAAACACAATGGTGAACATTGTGAGAGGGAGATGGATATTTACATTATCTTAATTGTGGTGATGGTTTCATAAATATATAGACATTTCAAAACCTATACTCTTTATTTTAAAGTTGTGCAGTTTCTTTTAAATCTATTGTACTTCAGTGAAGCAATTAAAAATCATGTGGATACATCAAAACTTGTGTCTAAAAGAAAATGTATACTATTAATGCAAAGGAGGAAATCCTGAAAATTTAAGATTTGATAACACACTTTCCAAAATTGGAAAATAAAGCAAACCTAAAACATGAAAAAATTAAAGTATGACTGCCTCATTGGGGTGGCTCAGTGGTTGAGCGCCGACCCATGAACCAAGAGGTCACAGTTCGATTCCCAGTCAGGGTTGGATCCCCAGTAGGGGACATGCAGGAGGAAGCCAGTTGATGTTTCTCTCTCTTCGATGTTTCTATCTCTCTATCCCTTTCTCTTCCTCTCTCTCTAAAATCACTAAAAACATATTTTTAAAAATAAAAATAAATTAAAGTATGATCAACTTATTAAACTGAAAAAAAATTAAATAGTTAACAATATTAAAGATATTTTTTAATAGAGAAAAAAATGAACACAGTATAATTTACTCAAAAATGGATCTTTTATCATTTTTTAACCATACTTTTGTGCACATTTGTGAGTATCTTTATTGCCTACAGTATTAAAAAGAAAATAACTGTTTAGAAAAGGTAGGACATTTAAAAAATTTGCTTAAAAATGCCAATTTAATTTTCAAAACCCTAATGCCATTTTCTCTCCCTCATTAATTTGATATAAAGATAAAGAAGTACCTTATCAATTTAAAATGCAATATTATAAAGCATATTTAATATGGTAATTGGCCATTCATATCTTTTTCTATTGTGAGAGACGGAATGATCAACCCATACATAAAAATGACAAAAAAGGGACAATGACCAGACCATATATAAAAACAGAACTCTGACCCACAACCTCTGCAGCAACCAGCCTGTGAAGCTGAACTACAAATTCTGCAGCACCTGGCCCCAAAATGTGAGGACCTGATCAATAAATGCCAACTTCCTTAATTTCTGCCCTTATTTTTAACCTTCCATGAACATGAGAAAGCCAAACATGATCCTTAACCAAATAAATACAATGCCCCACTTCCAGGTAGCCATCCTCTACCTCCCCCCAGGCCAAAACCCTCCAATCCGGGCCCACCTAAAGCTTGTCCTTTTGCCCACCTACAGACTTCCCCACTCTGCAGCCTGTCTCTGATTCTTTGCCAAAGACAAATGACGATGGCATTTTCTTGTTCTCATTTTGATGGTACTCATTTATTTCCAGAAATGCATGATTATTTTACTATTCTATTCGTTAAATAATCTATCATCTCATAAATATTTGAAATACCAAAATTAACACATATAAATCACATATACACATATATCTTTGTTACTTTTAGTCATATATATATATCCTGTTATGAATTTATTCGACTATATATTTATATAAATCATTTCAGAAATAGACTATGTCTGCCCAAGTGAATGTTATATTTTATAATTACTGTAGTTATGAAATATTTTCCTTTAAGTAGTATGTAACATTATTGTTTATCAAGAGTTTTATTTGTTCTCATACAATTTCTCATGCATGTCAATATTAGCATCAAATTAACAGTTAAAATAAACTGTTTTGATATTTTGCATGGTAATTTGCATAACTCATTTTAATTTGTATATAATATGTGCAGATATTTGTATATATTTTAATGAGGAATGAAAATTGAATATTTTCAGTCCTGGCCAGGTAGCTCAGTTGATTAGAGCGTCATCCCAATATGCCAAGGTTTCTGGTTCAATCCCCATTCAAGGCAAAGGCAAGAATCAACCAATGAATGCATAAGTAAGTGGAAAACAAATTGATGTTTCTCTCTACCCCCCTCCCCCCGTTGTCTCCCTTCCTCTCTCTCTAAAATCAGTAAACAAATAAATAAAATTTAATATTTTGGATTTTGCAAAATATTTTTTCACATGAGATTGTTTTTGCTTTTGTTACTATTGTCAATCCAATAAATTATCTGCTTACATATATGCAAAATATTGGATTGGCAAAACAGCTATTAAATTTTTAAAATATTTTATCAGTAAAATGTGTCTTCGACATCTATGTGAAATATACATATATGGGTGAAGTGTACAAATGTATACCAGCAAAAACTTCTGAAAAATAAAGAACATTACTTACCAAGAACAATGACTTAAACGAAGGTTGTGTTCCCAAAAGATTCCTTGGAGAAATGGCAAGAATGGAGCAGCATCTTCCCAGTGCTGAAAGAAAAAATAGAACCATTAACCCAGAATTCTTTATCCACCACAATTATCCTTCCAAACTGAGAGTGAAATAAGATATAGACACATAAACAGACCTGAGACAGTTTCCCCTGTCCAAAAAATAATACATAATTCTACAGAAAGTTCTTCTGGCTGGTAGGAAAAAAACAGGAAAATACCTGATAGAAACTAATGAAAAGAGAGAAGTGCACTGGATAGGGAAAATATGTACATAAACATAAAAAACTACTTTTTTCTATATTTCTTTGTAAAAATAAACCTGATCCCTTTAAGTAAAAATGATAAATAGTACTTTAGATGTAAAATACATAATTTGCAAAATTAATCTAACTGTAAGTTTAATCTTTGTTCATTTAACTGAATATATAATAAATTTAATTTAGGAAACTAAAAAGGCAAATATAAATTATATAATCAATTAAGTTTTTAAATAAGAATATTTAAATAAAATATTTGACAAAAGAGTAAAAAGTAAAGAGAGAATAATTTAATTCATCCTCTTATGAGTTCATATATATATAAACTGGTACTATCTTAATCTAATAGATCAAGATCATTTAAAGATCCATGTCAATCTTTTGAATAAGTAATAAACATTATACAAATAGGTATAGGTAACATTTTGACTGTTATTTTAGCATAAAAAATACCCACAAAACTTATCTTTTATAATATGCTCCATGTTTACTTGTCTGTTTTCCATTAAGCTATGTTTCAACTACATACCTACATACCTGGCATGTGTAGGAAACTAAAGAAACATTTTGGCAAAAGATTGGAGAATTGACTAAAGGAGGAAAAATAATGAAAACTAAAACGTATTTCTAAAACTAGTATGCACAGAGCCATCTTCCAGTCATGGTAGACAAGACATTTCTGCCCAACCATCCTGTTGAGAAAAACTAGGGAAGCTGGAAGATATTAAACATTTGGGTCAGAGGCACCACAAACTCCAAGAAGCAAGCATCTAAAGAAATGGGATCTCAGAAGCCAAGCCCAGGAGATGACACAAATTTGGTAGCACTTTTCCCCACAAATCTTCTGCTAATTCAAAGGAGGCGATTAAGAACACAAAGGAAGCTAAGAAAAAAGTTACAGCAGATAAGCAAAGCAGCTGACCAGGGCTTCCAGAAGTCTCCACAGCCCCGGCCTCCATCCACCCCTACTCCCAGGCAGCAAGGATCTGGAAAACAGCAACGTCCGTAAGGGTCTATGCTGTAAATGTCAAAATGAACCTAAAATAAAAAAACTACTCACAAAATCTGAGACCCAGCTTCAAAAGACTCAATCACTGATTGTAATGAAATGAACTGTCCCTAACCTAAATGCCTCCTACAAGCCAAAGAAAATGCTCCCTGGAGGAAGATAAAATCACACAGAACCTCTAATTACTCCTATAGTATTTCATATATAAATTCCTGCATGCAATAAAAAATATCTGTGCAAAACATGAATGGGAACAAAAAATTCACATCAGGCCTGCAATCTATTTTCTTTCCATTTACTAGAGATTCCTGGGACAGAAAGAACAAAGACTTAGTTACACCAAGTAATTTGGAGTGACATGGACACACCACTTGCACACCTTTCAGAGTGTTACCATATGAAATAAGCCAGTCAGTGAAAGACAAGTGTCACATGATCTTGTTCACATGTGGAATCTAATGAACAAAATAAACTGATGAGCAGAACAGATCCAGAGACATAGAAGCATGGAACAGACTGAGGGACCTCAGAAAGAAGGGGGAAGGGAGGGCAGGAAGAGATCAGCCAAAGAACTTATATGCATATGTGCAGAACCCACGGACACAGACAATATTGCTGTGAAGGCTGCGGGGGAGCAGGGTGCAAGGGATCAATGGGGAGAAAAAGGGGCTATCTGTAAAAAGAAAATACTAACCTTAACAAATGGCAACAAGTATATAGAGCAACTGTGCCATTCATACAATGCTAGTAGGGTCTAAAATCATATAATCAGATTACAAAGCACTTTGGCATTTTCTAAAGTGTCTTAAAGAGCCCTGGCTCAGTGGTTAGAGCTTCAACTCTTGAACTGAAGGGTCAAGGGTTCAATTCCAGCCAAGGGCACGTACCGTGATTGCAGGCTCATCCCTGGCCACCGTCAAGAGCTCATGTGGGAGGCAGCCAATTGCTGTGTCTCTTTCACTTCAATGTTTCTCTCTCTCTCTCTCTCTCTCTCTCTCTCTCTCTCTCTCTCTTACTCTCTCTGAAAAGCAATGGAAAAAATATTCTCTGGTGAGGATTGAAAGAAAGAAAGAAAAAGGAAGGAAGGAAGGGAGGGAGGGAGGGAGGAAGGATCTTAAAGATACACATATCATGTGACCCAGCCATTCCATTCCTTGATGTTTATCCAAGAAAAAAATGAGAGTGGATATACACACACAAAAATGTGTAAAAATGTTCAAACATGAAAAAGAGGGAAGGGCTTGGGCTAGATCAGAAGTGGGAAAAATCCAAAGATGCACATGGAAATCTGGCAGGAAAACCCTACATAAGATTAGAGTTTTAAGTCTTTTTCCATATACTGATCAGATAAAAATTGAGAGGCTTTTAAACCTGATTGCTGTTGTCATTTTTTCTGATATGGCAACAGAGGCCCCTGGATATTAAATAAACTCTACATTAAACTTCACATTTAATTCTAGAGCAGTAAAAAGACCGTTCTTTGTGAAAATTTCACTTACGGCCTTCAGTTTAAGGATTTCACTAACTAGAGGTCAGCTTCCTATAAATGGTTCACAACTAAATTAAATTATTTGTCCACATAAATTTTCTATACATTTTTTTATAATTTCTTATCTAGCTCTGTTTGAATTCTGGCTTTAAGCACAGCTTCTCACTATACTATATACTACTTTTAAAAATAAAAAAGTAGATGATGCTACTTCTTTCAAAAGAATCATTAGTAATTTGGTGTTATGTGACAATTTTTAAATTTGATTTATTACAAATAAGATGTGCACTCAGTGGAAAATTTCCAAAAAATGCAGATGAATATCCTTTCATAGAAGAAACCATGATTAGTAGTAAAGCGTGTAATTTAACAAATATACATATAAATATGCATTTATATAAATAATACATTTATATACTTGTGAAGACATGAAATAAATTATAATTTGCTTGCTTTTTATTAAAAATATGTCCTGGAGATACCTTCTGCAATTATTTAAGATTTATCTGATTGGGTGTAAAATCTGCAATGCATTTAGAGCATGAAAACAAGATAGTCTATTAAAAATAAGGTTTTTTGCTTTTTTAATATATTTTTTAATGCACGTTTGGCAAGTTCTATCAGATACAGTCATAGGAAGGCAATTACTGTAGAAATGGGTAGGCAAGTTTAAAATATTGATAAAAAATGAAATTAATTTCTAAAACTCAGTACCATTTTATACTCCCTCCAAACTCTGCTATCAATATATTTAAAAGGAAAGGGAAGAAGGCCAAGTGATAACACAGGCAGAGATGGGAGTGATGCAGCTACAAGTGAAGGAAGGCCAAGGTTTGCTGATCACCACAGAAGCTATGAAGAGACAAGGAAGATCCTCTCTAGAACCTTCAGAGGAAACATGGCCCTGATGACACCTTGATTTTGGACTTCTGTTCTCCAAAAATGTAACATAATAAATTTCTGTTGCTTTAAGCCAATATATATATACATGTGTATATATAAGTATGTGTGTATACATATGTTATAGCATGTTTATTTAATTTCCACTATTCTTTTGTGTATATCACATGCATTTGATTAATATAATTTGTTAAGAGTCTATAATTTTTTTATTTTAATAAAAAAATTATTACATATTAAGTATGTACATATAAATAGATACATGAACTTATTACTTCCACTCCCATTCTACATATTCCCTGTTACTGAACTGGTTTTGATATGTACTCTATTTACATAAATCTTTTCATCAATAGAATATGTTTTCCAAAGGAGAATTTTATTGTATATTATATAATTACAGTAGATATAAATATTTTGTTCTACGTCATATTTCACTGAATTGTTTTTTTATCAAGTCTTATCTTCAATGTTAGTATCAGAACGACAATTATAGCAACAAACAATTTTGATATTTTGCTTATGAATGTGCTTAAATCGTTTTAATTCATATGTAAACCATGCATATTTTTACATATTTTAGTAAGAGAAAAATGGATGCTTTGGCATTTGCTATTTTTCATGTGAACTTTTTTTTGCTTTTGCTTTATTCTATTGTTATTGCAAATCCAATAAACTATCCTTACATTTATATAAATGTGAAATTTGGGATTGACAAAATACTTATTTAAATTTTAAAATATTTTACTAGTAAACTATATATTAGGTATGTGCCTGCAATACAAAGAATATTAATGAAGTGTACAAAACTGAAACCTCTGAGAAGTAAAGATACATTACCTCCCTAGGAATGGCGATTTCAAAGACGGCTGCCTCCTGGCCAGTGTGGCTCAGTGGTTGAGCATCGACCTAGGATCCAGGAGATCGCAGTTCGATTCCCGGTCAGGGCACAGGCCCGGGCTGCGGGCTCCATGCCCAGCAGGGGGCGCGCAGGAGGCAGCCGATCAATGACTCTCATCATTGATGTTTCTCTCTCTCTCTCACTCTCCCTATCTCTGAAATCAATAAAGATATATTTAAAATAAAAAATAAAGTAGAAGAGGGCTTTCTTCTCAACAGAAGCTACAGAGAACCTGAGATAATGGAGCATAATCTTTTTGATGATGAAAGAAAAAATAAAACTATCGATAGATTTCTGTATCCTGAAAAGTTATCTTTCCAGACTGAGAGTGAATTACAAGGCATCCACATAAACAAGCCTGAGACGCTCTGTCCGTTGGGACTTGTTACTTTACTTTACAACCTATTAGTTACGTTGTAACCTGTTCATTTACCGTGCTACCAAAAGTTCAAAGGTTGAAGGAAAATGGTTCTTGGAAACTGAGACTGCAGGAAATGTGTTAACAGCACTGGAAGGCACAGCAACATTCGCCACCTCTGAATAGGAAAGGAAAATCGAAGGCTTATCTCTTCAATAACCAAATGGAAAAAAAATTACTGGGTGTGAGCTCAAGAAAAAAAATCAAACATAATTCAAGATAATACTACAAAGAAGTAACTTAAAAATTACTGTACTATAAAAATACCATTTACAATGGCATCAAAAGTCCTCAAACTCTGAAATCTAAGTTTAATGAAAGATGTGCAATGTGCAAGATCTGTACACAGCAAACTGTAGAAAATTGTTGAGAAATATTAATGGAGACATCAACAATTGGCATGGTATAATATTTTTATGGATTAGATGATTCAATATTTTTAATCTTTCCACACTGACTCACAGATTCAATATAATCCCAATTAAAATCCCATCGTTCCTAATGCTGTTAAATTTCTTCCCCTGCATGCTAGTCACAGGAGTGTTTTTATTTTGTGAAAATGAATCAGTCTCTAACTTATGACTGATGTACCTGCTTGTATGGTTGCTGTAGTTTGATGAAAACTTGTATTTATTAAGGTAAAATATTGCAGGTGTCATTTTTCTTTTTAAAAAAAACACTCTTTTTTTTTTTTTCTCCTAACCAAATTCAAACTCTTTTAAGAAGTTCAAGAAACAATTCAGGCTTGGCAGATTTAATGAGAGAAATGGATATGCAGTTTATGTTGCACGTAGTAACCAAAGATTAACTAGATCCCAATAAAAAGAATATTATGATGGAAAGTGCAAAGGGAAAAAGGAGGAGACAATGATGACTACAAAGAGGGAAATTAGAAACAGAAGAATAAAGAAAATAAGATTTAACACTATTGAGTCAAAAATATGAAAAAAGCTCAAAAAAACGCACCCTGATGAACATTAAGAAATAATATGCAGGGGTGGCGGTGGGGGTGGGGGGAGACAAGCTTCCAAATGACTGATTTTAATGCAGTGGGACCTCGGTTTTTGAACGTGATCTGTTCTGGGAGCCTGTTCGGGTTCTGAAACATTCGAAAACCGAGGGATCCACAGCCGACAGCTGGGCCTCAGCGGAAGCCAAGGGGCATGTTCGACTTCCGAGGCGGGTTCGAAAACCGAGGCACCACTATATCTGGACAGGCTGAGAGAAAAGAGTAAGACAGCTGTCTCTCATGGATCTACGTTACTCACCTAGAAAGCTAGAGACGTGGAATTCATTAACACAGAAATTGCTTCCAGCTCTCCAATGTCAGTCATGTGACCAAAAGAGTGTTAGGGCCAATGGGTCAGAAATTTGGTTTTCATTTTCTGTATTGTCATGCTTGCTCGGTAACCTTAGGCAAGCTTCCTAACGTTTCAGAACCACAATCATTTCATGTTTAAAACTTTGATAACATCTGCTTATTTGCCAGTCAGAACTGCTATGGGAATCAAATTTGACAAGCGAAAGCAGAACAATCTATATGTGAGTCATAAACCCTATAGGTCACTATAGAAAAGTATTTCTGTTCTATCACAGACCATGTAGAGGTTTCATTATAGCTGCTAAGTGTGCTTTCAGTTTGCATTTTCTGTAAAAAGATATTTACTACACAAATATTGGTGATAGTCTTCAATTCAGAAATGTAGCACACTTATTGCATGTTTGAATTTCACCTGGAGATTTCATGGTCATGGGATATTAAATTGTTAATAAGGCTCAAATTTATACAGGATATAATTTTTATGATTAGAAAGAAAATGGCATCAGCATGTGAAGGTTTAACATTATTTAGGTGAGAATATTTTTAAAGAAATGATGTGTAACAATGAAAAACTATAACAGTATATCAGAAAAAACCCTCTAGTACCATGCATACTGTATAGTCTCAGGAAATATGAAATAATAGTTTCAATGATTCAAAGAAAATTATCATTTATAAGTAGTTATTTCAATTATTAATATGGTCTGGTGGAAAGATTGTATTCTTAGTAAGTAAAAGGACTTTGCTCTATATTCCTTAAGACCTGAATTTTCCTCTGAAAAAGAAAATGATATCAGTCCCATCTACTTTACAAAACTTTATAGAACTCAGTAAAAGCATAAAAAACGTGAGTTATTATTACTGTGAATAGAAAAAAATCTCAGTATCAGGGTGAAATAACACAATTTCTTTCTTTTCACTATTTTTAAATTAAAAAGACATTAAGGAGTAGCAAAGCTTATGAGTTGCTTTTAGGTATCTTATCATTGCTTCCTGTAAGTTAGTGAAAGGTTTTATGGCCCAAGATGGATTTAACATAAGCTTAAGTAAATGGCAAGGGAATGCTGAATATGAGATTACTTTTGGCAACCTAAATGGTTTGGCAGAAATTGGGGGCTTGGAGGTTGGAGCTGGAATAGAGGAAAAGCTGAATATAAGTGAGGAACTAGCAATTTGGGGAAAGAAAAAAAGAAGAAAAAAAAACACTATTGGGTGATATGTGGTGTTTTAAGGTAATCATAGAAAAGCAAATGACAATGTTCCATTAAAAAGAACTATTAAATCCAGTAATCAGTCACTACAGCATCTAATCAAGGAGATGAAAATGAGTGCCTTTAGCAGCTGATTGAGAAAAATGAAAATTAGGAGACAAATTTTGTCAAGACTTGATAAGAAATACCATTTGCTTTCTTGCTTCTTGGTTTTCTCCAACTCATAGCTAGGAACTTTGGCAGATTTCCAAATGCCTGTTGACTTCAAATTATGAACATTCTATATAAGCTGACATTTTATACTTTTTGTTAACTTTTAAAAAATGCATACTTGTTAAATAGACATTTGGAAGATAATCAAATGAATCTATGCTGCTATTCCTTGAATCTTATAGAAATCGGCCACTAAAGCAATTCAGACAGTAAATCCAAATACATTTTTAAAATAAACATATGATTTGCTTTATTTCTTTTGTAAAATGCTATCAATCAGCCTATTGTGATTGGGATTTTATAAATATTGGCCTGTGATACAGCTTATTCTTTCCAGCCTCATCAACTTAAAATGATGATGATAATGGCAATGATGATGACAATGATGATAAAGTGACCTTAGAAATATGCTCCCCTTTATCATATTTAAATTTCCTATTAAGATACACAAAACCATCAGTCTTTATTTAAAGTCCTTTAAATTGGTTTTTCCTCTTAAAATTTCCAATTCTGAAAAGTTTCTGATGTTTTGTTAAACATTTTGGGAAATTCGATTTGCTTAAAGATGAGGGAAGCATCATTTTTCTATATCTGATTTTAATGATGCCTAAAATTACAAGGCAGCTTTTTCTTCAACATCATGAAATAACCAAAGTTAGCATTACATTGTATAAGTGCACTCATTTGTTTAGCAATTTATTTAACAATGGTACCAGGCTCTGTCCTAACCACTAGGGATTGAATAGTAAACTAAAAAAAATACATAGTTCTTGCCCTCATGAAGCTTACCTTCTACTGGGAGAACATAAATCAAATAAATATATACCAATAAAATGTCAAAAATTAGTAAATGCTATGAAGAAAAAAATACCAAGCTCTACCCCCTTTGTGATTGGCTTATTTAAGTCCTCGTATCTTCCCTGAGTTACAGTAATGCTTTGTCTATCAGTCCCCGTCAGCAGTTTTGCCACTTACCAGTCATCCACATCATAAACAAAAGCACTTGTCTCTGTCTTTTAAAACCCTTCAGAAGAAATCATTTGGTTTCTCACACTAGTCTCTACTGATCTGCCCTTTACAGCTGCATCCTTGTCTTCCACCATGTGACCAAAACACTCTTCCATCTAGCCGTATTATGACACAGTCATGTGTCACATAAGGACATTTCAGTCAAGCACAGACTACATATACGAAGGTGGTCCCATAAGATTATAATGGAGCTGAAAAATTTCTATCACCTAGTGACGTAGCAGCTGTCACAGTGAAGTTGTAAACCAACATAATGCACTAACGTTTTGTGGCATCTCAACCTATCAATACTCATGCTCTCAGTAGAAACTCCTGGGGGCACTCACCTGGGCCTTGTGGGTTTCCCACAAACAGCTCCCCTTTCTAACCGATGCTAAATCTGGACTCACCCTTAGGGTTTTCATTATGATTATATGACTCCCTTCAACAATAACCATTAGGAAACTTTGAAGTGAAAAAAGAGTTTATTATTTGCAAGAACTAACAAGGGTTTTGGGTCCTGCTTTTATTGGGGTGGAAGGTGGGGGCCTAGGATTTCAAAGACTCACTCTTTATTGGTGAATTTAAAATGTAAGAGCAGGAATTCAAAGACCAGGAAGAGAAAAACAAGTGGCCCAAATGGTCAGCTATCAAAATTAACCAAGATCTCTAAAACAAAGGAAACTGGAAGGGGGGGGAGGGCGGAGGTAGACTGGCTATGTATTTAGTCCAGTGGCTGGCAAAGTGTTTATTTGAGACAGTTTTCACTGAAGTGGGTGCCTCTTTGAAATGAATGCTTCAGAAATCAAAGCTTAAGTCAGGCACTTGCATTACACAAAGAAAAACCAACTGTCAGGGCTTACACTACAATTGCTCAAGTGTTTGTGGTGATGCTGGTGTAAACAAACCTACTGTGCGCCACCTGTATAAAAGCACAGCACATGAAATTACAATAGGAGGCTATACTAAGTGTGTAACAATGAGGGATTGTAACCCACCACACCGTTCTTTTGACACTTTCTATAAATGCTGACTCTGACTAATATGTAGCTTGCAGAGAAACAGCACGGTGGTATAAGCATCCTAGAAACTAACTTCAGAAGATGGAGACTCTGACCTTCATTCACCCCAGTTCCAGGAGATTTGTTGACCTTCAAACGTAAAATCAAGATGATGTAGAACCAGGATGACAAAGCCCAGGATGATGTGCACCAGACAATCCCTTGACTAGTTTTGAGACCCTTATCAGAATGGACTGTGCTTGCCTGCGCATGGAGAACTTTTCAACCCCCTTCCCTTGATGTTTTTGTTCTGCTTTCCCTCTCCCTCCTTATTAAAACCTCTGCCTGCACTGAGATGGGCTTTGGAAAAGAGTCCCCCATCTTCTCAGGTGACTGGCACTTAAATAAATCTCTTTCCTTTTTCACTAGCATCTGTCTTAGGAATTTGGCTTTTATGGCACCAGGCAGCCAAACCTTGGTTTTGGATACAAGTGCACTCTATTATGTTTGCACAATAAAGGGATCACCTAAGGACACATTTCTTGGAACTATCCCCATTTTAAGCAGCACATAAGGGTATATTAAAGTTCTCTGGCTTTTTAACACCTCTCTACGAAAAACAACCCTTAATCAGAATTCCCTCAACCATAATTTCCAGCTGGATAATTGCTACACATTCTAATAGAAATTTTTATCTGTTCCTCACACCTTTCCTTAAACTTCTAATTATTTAACTGCTAAATCAGTGGGTTTCTAACCCACTGTTACACATTTTTATCATAGGATGATTTACTATGTACACGTGTATATGTATTATTTGTAGTACTTCTGAATTTTATAAACACTTGTGAAATCTAGTAACAAATTTTTCTTCTCTGTATCCCCATAGGTACAGAGCTTATAGCAAGACCTAGATAATTTTAGTTATTTAACGAATGAATAATAAATTCCAAATTGTGATCCAAATACTAATCACAGAAAATAGCCAAAACTAAAATTTGTAAATCTCTATGTCAGTACAAGCCTCATTATGGGTAAAATTATGATTTTTTAAAAAAGAATCAGGTCATGATGATACTATCCCTAGAGCTCATAGAGGGCAGAGCCTTTAACCTGTTTTTAAAAACTGGAGTTTTTGTATTTTATGCAAATGATAAGTATTTACTATATAAACAGATCAATGAATGAATGAATTCTCATTGTCTGTTGTAATGTTAACTAGTGTTATTGACCAAGATATTGAGGAAAATCTTTAAAAATATATTCTTAAACATAAACCTGAGATTTTTGGAAATGCAATAGGCTTTTCTTTTCCACTGGTTCTGTGAATATGAATTTCCTGTGAATATGAAGAGTTGCCAGCCTATTACTTAGAGAGCAAGCTTAAACCATACCAGTGTACACGATAATTTGGAAGTTGTAACAAGAAAATGCAATACACCGTGTGATGGTTCTTCATGTTCACAGGTGTATCATCAGAAATTCTTCTAGTTTGCTACTTTAAAATATCTTTTTGGTTAATAATGGAAACTTCCTGATCAGTATTTAAAATGAGAAAGAAAGATAAAATTAGATGCCATCATTGTTGATCATTTGGGAGTTAAAAAAGGCAGGCCACCTCAAGGGAGAAGAGAGGTCACAAGTTCATTTACATAGTGCTTGACCATGGGCAAACCTCCTTCTAAGAGCGGCCCTATGAGGTAAGAGAGGGAAGTCATAGGGTGATATATGTCTGGAAGCTTTGATTGGATCATTGAAATAATATAATAATTAAAGTAGGACTGGAAATCAAAGCTGGTAATATCTGATGGTCATGTAAAAATAATTAGAAAATGAAACAACCCTTTGACTGAGATCCTGTCTCTTAAAAATCTGATTCATTCACTGATTTGTGGATAGTACACACTTAATACTTTAGAGATCTGAATGGGAAAAGGGATGCTCCTTGATTATTGCTTAAAAATGCTCCCCAAGTATTTTGAATTAAAATAGCTTTATAAAGTCACTTCCACAACTATTAAGATGTATTATGCTCAGATCGAAAAATTAAGAGACAATAATTTAATTTTTGTTTTATCCTATTTGTCACAAGAATGACAACTTGAAGTTATAGAACACAATGAAAAAATATTCCATGCAAATATACCACCACAACCAAAGAAAAATATCACATCACATTAATTTTCACATACTGAGACAATGGAACCATACTTGGCTCTATCTTGCAAGAAAAAACTTATCATTGCCTCATGTTGAGAGAAGATGGTGTGAGAACTCTAACTGCTAGTAGAATCAGCTCTTGCTACAACAAACAAGCAAGTAAGCAAAGGCCTGGAAAACCATCCTTTTATTAAAATCATTGTGGTCTTCTGAAAAGGTTTTGATTGATGTATATACTGTTTGTTTTAAAAATAATTTTTAAATCATATACAGTGCTAACACCACATGATATAATACTTTCTATAGAAACTGCATATATCATTGACTGGATAAAGGCATTATGTAATTGAGGTCTTGCATAAATTATCAATATACCAACCACTATTGCAGTGGAATTTTATTCTGTTTGAGAAAAGTGTTAGCTTTCAGCATGAAAAAAGAATCAGCAAACCCTGTTTATGCACAGCCTAATACAAGTTCCTGTGTTATCTATCTTGTTGTTCAGCTATACTATTTTACACTCTAGGGCCTTGATGCATCTACCTAATTTTTATTATCTGAAAATATTAACCACATTTTAATTTTTTATTTTATTTATTTTTAAAAATATGTCTTTGTTGATTTCAGAGAGAGGAAGGGAGGGGGAGAGAGAGAGAGAGAAACACCAATGATGAGAGAGTCATGATCGGGTGCCTCCTGCACGCCCCCTACTGGGAATGGAGCCTGCATTCTGGGCCTGGGCCCTGACCAGGAATCAAATCCTGATCTCCTGGATCCTAGGTAGATGCTCAATGGCTGAGCCACACCGGCCAGGCTCAAATGTTAATATTTTAATTGTTTCTCTTCTGCCACTAAACTTTTTCTCTGTTAAGGGAGCAGTTGAGTTTATCTTACTCACCTTTGTGATCTCTGACCCTACAAGAATGCCTGGCACATAATATATTTCAAATAAAATGTTTTTGATTAAAAGAGTACTCAAATCAGTGTCTAGGAGAATGTCTAGAACATATAACTTACTCAAAAATATTTGTAAATATGCATTATTAGCTTTAGAACTCCCACTCCTGCTACAACCATAATTTCATTTATGAAGTGAAATCAAAAGCTTTATTTTATTTCAATTACCAGAAGTTTACACTCATAAGTCATCAATATGGATGAAAAATGGAAGAAACAACATGGTATTGGATTATATAATGGGAGAATTATCATAGATCTAAGCATGATACTAACCAAGGCCCATTTTTTTATAATAAGAAATGTATAGAAGAATTCTGAAAAAATTGCAGTGAAATTCTCACATGGCATGGGCTCATACAAAGATTTCAGAGATTGTTTTCATAAGCAGGTTGTAGAATCAGGCTCAGTGACAACGATAAGTTATTTTTACCTAGAGTTATTCTAGTTTACAAATTGTGCTTTTGGATATATTCCAGAGCTAAGATCCACAAGTGAACTAGTAATAGGATTGGAGTCTCACTTGAATTGTCAGAAGCTGACCCATTGCCAATGCACTATTCAGTCTGGAATGAATACTTAGTCAGGCAACCTTCTAGCTTTAGCATATTATACCTTCTGCAAACTATACTTTCGGTGATATAGTTCATTCTTTTTTTTTTTTTTTAAATCCTCACCTGAGGATATTTTTTTCCATTGCTTTTCAGGGAGAGGGAGAAAGAGAGAGAGGAACATCCATGTCAAAGAGATACATGGATTGGTCACCTCCTGCACTCACCCTAAGTGCACACACCCCAACTGGGCCAGGGATCGGGCCTGCAACAGAGGTGTGTGCCCTTGACTGGAATCAAACCTGGGACATTTCAGTCCGTGGGCTGATGTTCTGTCCACTGAGCCAAACAGGCCAGTGTGATATAGTTCATTCTTTAAAATCCTATGAGCTTTTCAGTCTGAGGTTATAGTGTGTGTTTTCACATGGCCTTGAATTTCAGTTTGTTGAGATTTACATTTTAAAACTCTTTTATAGCCAATTACTTAGGGAAAGTACAAAAGGATTAATACTTTTTTAAAAGATATATTAATTTGAACACAGGCTATCAATTCTTAACCGTTTATAAAATTTCAATTTTAAATATTAGTTACATATATTTATGGGTATATATTTGGCAGCTATGAATTATTTTAATTATCATACAGTGTGAAAAGTAATTTTTATCAATTGTCACTGGCATAATCAATGATATAATCACAGTGTTTTACTTCTTTGATTGTGCAATTGTTTCACACAGTGGATATTTATTAAGTGCCTACTATGGTACAGTAAATTCTTAATAGCTGCATTTAAGGATTTCAATCTTAAATTCACTTTCTCACTTTGAAATTTCAATTAATTCTATCTGATCAAGGAGTTCATCAATAAAATGAAGTTTTAATTGTAAATTAAGCATATTATGATTCTTAATTTGAGTCTTTGTCACTCTGGGCATATTCAATGCAGTTCAAAATAAAATTCAAAAAACTTGTAAAGTCATCAGCTATATAATGAATGATACAGTTAAATAAAGACAAGTAAAATACAGAGTGCTTAAAACATGTAATTAATAGATGTACTGCATAGTTTGATTCTACATATAATTTTTCTTTGTAAAATTTTATTATATTAAGCTATGCCATAATTTAAGCCAAAAATAAAGCAAATCTCTGTGCCCTTATGACACACATATTATTTCAAAATAAGTTACAGTTGAACCTTAACCCTGAAGAAGAGGTGTCCATATTAACACACTAACAAAAATAAGGCTGGCTAATTAAATCACAAATGATTGAATTTGTGACAGATTTAATATCACTTATCCAAGTCCTTAGAGAATTGCTTTACATGTCAATTGTGGACATCCACTAAAATACCATGTTTGCCTAATTTTATATTTCACATACTGGAATAACTCTATATGGAGACTTCTGAAAGGATTCTATTATTTTGTTTGACAAGATTCCAAAATAAAACCATTTCCCCAAACCAATTAATCATGTATAGTTTTAAAAGCATATGTATACTATTTTTATGGTTTAATTTTAATAGAGATAGAATTAGTTTCCTATTCTTTATGTTTGGGTTTTTTGGGGTTTGTTTTCATCCATGGAGCACTATACAACCCAAAACACTAGAACACTATGTAGGACCTGAGACAGCAAATAACTTACTGTTAAAAACCAGCCTCTATCCCCTCACCCCACCCCCACCCTTGGTGATCATTGATTAGATTAAATTCAATCTTTCTATTATATAAATAGTTCCCTTGTTGAAGGTACAATATAATCTTCACTTTCATTAACGATGACTGTTCATTGTTATAAAACATTTCATGGACCCATGCATGGGAGATTGTGGTATGGCAAGGTTTATTTGTGACGCAAAATCAAGAGTTCCCCTCCTTCCCAATGTCCCATCTCTGTCCATCTCACCACGGGAAAAGTCCAATCTTGTCTTCAGCAAGGCCAATACAAAGGCCAGTGCCCAGAGTTTCTGCTTCATATTAAAGCTTAATCCTCTGGAACCTGCATAGTCTGCCCTGGGCCCCAGGTGGCCACTAGACTCACTGGTCTCTTGTTCCCAGGCAGGAGAGAACACCTGAAACATGGTGTGAGTGTGGGTCAGAGAGAGAGAGAGAGAGAGAGAGAGAGAGAAAGAAAGGGAGAAAGAGGGAGAGAGAGGGAGAGGGAGAGAGGGAGAGAGGGAGAGAAGGAGAGAGGGAGAGAGGGGAGAGAGCTTCTTTGTTCACCAGGGATTATAACCAGGAGCTTTTTCAAAATAACCAACCAGCTACTCAAGCTTTTGTGGGCTTCTCATGGGTCCACCCCCTAGCCAATGATTCCTTTCCCAGGTTAGACTGACAGGCCTCACCTGCACCATTTTCACTAATATTAAGCATGTGTTTACCTCCCCCTGCTCCCCTCCCCACCCATAAGGGAGGGTTGTGAAGCTGTAGCTTCCCGGTGAAGCAAATACCTCATGCTTCCCAGCTGACCATGCCTAGCAATGGCTGACTCCCCTTGCTCCCTTCCTATTAATAACTAGCTAACTATGGTAACACTTCCATAAGTACACTTTTCTGAAATTGATTTGACTCTGAAAGCTATGATTTCACAATAGAATCCCTCTCTCTTTACATAAGAATTACATACTGGGTATTCTTTGCAATTCTCACCCATCCCTTGTCCTACTATAGAACATTGCCCCAGGATGTGAAAATCTCCAGGGCACCAACAAAGGGAAAGCCTGCTTTAAACTTGAATCAAGGAAGCATAAACATAAAATTCCCTGTATTTTCCTGTTTTCTACTTATTTCAATTATGTGCCATCTGTTAGAAATTTGCTATTTTGCCCTATGATGAGATGCTCTGAATTCAGAGAGTGTGATGTTAGAAGTAATAATATTTATTTAATGCCTTTCTCTCTTGCATCAGAATACTGTTAAGGAATACATCTCCTTTGAAGGAGAATCTCATGAGAGAAAAGTAAAGAAAGTTTTAGTAAGACACACTAAATGCTCAAAATGGTGTTTTTCCATGTATATAAATATAAGCAATTCTTTTCAGCTTTTCTCAATACTCATCCCTAAGGATACGTCCTTAGCCAGAAAGAAAAATTACCTTCCAATAGCCAAAGCAGTACTGGCTAATGATTTTCATACGGTCATATAGAACTGGAAGGTTCATATGGAACATTTTCAAGACACACTGGATAAAATTCAAGGATAAAAGTTTTATCTGATTTTATTCAAATTTAGTATTGGCTTTTGATAAAAGCTAAAAGCTATTTTATCAAATCATATGGTGAAATATTTATTTCCTTTACAAATTCAATTCTCATTTCACGTTGTAAAATGTTTACTATTTTCTTCCACCTATTAACAAAATATTAAATGTTAGCTGTCAGATATTAAATAATGAGGATAGCCCGGCTGGCATGGTTCAGTGGTTGAGCATCAACCTGTGAACCAGGAGATCTCGGTTGGATTCCCGGTCAGGGCACATGCCCGGATTTCAGACTCAGCCCCCAGCAAGGGGCGTGCAGGAGGCAGCCGATCAATGACTCTCTCTCATCACTGATGTTTCTACCTCTCTCTCCCTCCCTTCCTCTCTCTGAAACCAATAAAAACATATTAAAAATTTTTTTAAATATAAAAATAAATAATGAGGTTAATTCCTATCACATTTTATTTTAAAAGAGACTACAGTTTTCATAAAATTTTACTTTGTAATAATTTTAAATATATAAAATGTACTTATATTGTTTTGACCAATTGTATACTAACCATCATTGTAGTGTTGGGGAGGAAAAATTTTTCTCTTTCCTTCAAGGCTTTTCTGGCTGATCTATTAATCAAATTAACATGATGTTATGAAACCTCAATATTTGAGTCCATTCTGCCTTCATGCGCTATCTGGAATTAAATGCAGGAGCAGGAGTTTGCAATGGGGAAGGAAGTAATTTATTATAGGATTAGTGTCAATCAGAGAAGGGCAAGCTAGTGACCTGAAAGACCTGACTCACCAATGGCCTGTAGGTTACAGATTATATGGGGTAAAATCAGGAGACACTCTGGGTTAAGGAAGTCCTGTAGGGGGCTGACTGGTCAGAAGGTAAGGGTAATAAATCATTGCTTTAGTGAAAGGTTAAGGTCGATGGTGTGCTGGCAGGCTAGCCATTGCAGACAGTGAATAAAAAAAACCTGAATTTATTTAAGGAAACGGTGTGGGGGGTGGGGAGATCCAAAGGGAAGGGCTGCACCGCACTGCGTCAAAGGGTATTGGGTCCGTGATGGCAGCAAAAATATCCTTAGGGCCGTGAAACAAGGAAGGTGCATATAAGAGGTAACAGGAGAGCCCAGGCTGGGCTGCTCTGGCTCAGAGAAGTCAGCGAGAGAGGGGGCCTTGGGGACAGGTTCAGGGGATAAGCCTGGGATGAGCTGCTGCCGCTGATTGCTCCCCTGGTTGCAGGTCTCAGGGGGTCCCCACGGACGGATGAAGGGTGAAGGGGGAGAAGATGGCTCTGACGTGCTCTAGGGAGTGGGCACTGGGTCCTTTGTCCTGAGTGTATTTATCTCTTCCTTGCAGGTAGAAATCTTAGGGAAGGTCTCAGGGGAGGGTCTCAATAAAAAAGTCATCAGCTTTCCAGGGGTGCTCTTTTAGGGTCGCAGTCTCCACTGATTGGTTGGTGTAGCTGGTCCTGAGGCAGCCATGGTGCCACTTTGTCAGGTTTTGCTGCTTTTCTGGACCTGGAGCTGAAATACCACTGAGGCCTAGATGTCATCTTTAAGGAGGAATGCTCAGGGGGTCTAAATCGCATGACCAGCGATATGCTGGGGGAGGAGAGGTTACCCTGGGGGCAAGTGTCTTGTTTTCCCAGTTTTGCCCCTTGCTAAGCATCAAGGGCTTTCTGCCCTAGTGGGTTTCTGTTCCTGGCCCATGGTCCACGCTCTGCTCATGTCTAATATTTAGGTCGGGAGAGCACTTCAAGGTCTGCTCTGACATCCCTGTCTGGTTTAACAGACCAGTGGCAGGAAGCTCATTCCATTTTAGGGCTCAGGAGCTGAAACATACCTTAGGTCAAGATGTTATCTTTAGCCTGCCAGATATCCAAACTTTTTGGTCTGCGCTATTGTCTTCTGTGGCCTCAGGGGTTACTGATTATCCTGGGCAGAGCCTAGGTCCATGAGGGGTGGGGAGAGAGAGAGAGGGAGAGAGAGAGAGAAGATTTCTAAAGCTATAGCCACAAATCAAATAAACGTTGTGAGGACCCTTGGTGTCAGTAAGACCGATCAGCAGGAGACAAATCAAAGTTTAATAACATGTACACATCCTGTATACTTGGGAGAGATCCAGGAAAACTGAGTAATTAGCCAAAAAGTGGTAGAAGCCTCACCTTAAATACCACCTTCAGCTAAAGACAAAAGGAGATGTTGGGGATGGGGATTCAGTGCTGGGAGGTTACTAAGAAAAGCCCAGTAAACAAGGGTAAGGTTGTTCTGCAGATAACACCCTTACAGGTGGAAATTTCCCTTCCAATCTAAATGTCCTTACTAAGGGTAAACTGCTACTCTGTTTTCAGAGCTTCTCCTGTGACTCCCGTTTCTTAAAGTTAACCAGGCTAAAACAATCAATATCCCCAAAGAGGCATATTTTGGGGTGGTAAACTCAGCTTCCCTTCAGTTGCAAAAATAAATCCACAAGACATATTTTAACCCTGTTAAAAGAGACAATAGTCCAAAATGTAGTCACTTTTGCTAAACCAAGACGCCAAACCAAAACTTAGTAACTAACCAAATTGCCGTTTTAGCCTCTCTCAGGAGTGGGATTTTAAACAAATCAATCTGGAATTTCCTGATCCACACAAGTGAGATAATCTGCCTGATAAGACCCCAGCTTTCTCTTAAACTTCGGGGAAGGTGTCCTTGCAGGAAATAATCTCCTCTTTTAACTTCATAGTCCCACCCTCTTTCTGCTTATAAAAACCTTCTATTTTGCATAACTCACCCGAGTACCCTTCTAGTTATTAGATGGGTTGCTGCCTGATTCATGAATCAGTTATATAAAGACAATTAGGCCTTAAAATTGGATTTTTTTTTTAAAAAAAGCCCTTAAATCTTATGTCCACAGGCATAAAACCCGTTAAAATTTCAAACCGTATATATACAGTATTTTTGCTTTCTAACTTAGAGTAGACATTATACAAGAATAACTTTCAAAACTTAAAGTTATAAAGTGAGCACATGTCAAATATTTATTTAACTCAATAATGAGGGAAATAATGAGGGAAACAGCATATGGGAAACCTGGTTCAAAGGAGAATTCAAACAGCGGTTATGCTGTCGGTTTAAGACAAAGCTGTTTAATATCTTACTGGAAAATAAATTATTAAGATTCTGTTCTTTATCTGAAAGAAATACTGTATCTCTACTGAATACTATCTATATAAGTTAACATGTAACTTCACAAAGCATAAACCCCAATAAAGGTAACCCAAACAAAGGTACAATTTCTTTTTTTTATATTTTTATTGATTTCAGAGAGAGGAAGGGAGAGGGAGAGGGACAGAGAGAGAAAAATCAATGATGAGAGAGTCATTGATCGGCTGCCTCCCGCACGCCCCCTGCTGGGGATGGAGCCCGCAACCCGGGCCTGTGCCCTGACCGGGAATCAAACCGCGATCTCCTGGATCCCAGGGCGACGCTCAACTGCTGAGCCACACCCGGCCAGGCTACAATTTCTTAAAGAATCAAATAATTCAAAGTAAACCTTTTGGACAATGCTCCAGAATTAAAAAGGAAAATATGCTCTCTTTACTTAACTTCAACTTGGAGTCTTTTATAGTCTCATGTGTTTTATTTCTAAGTTTTTTGTTATTTTTCCATTAACAGTGATCAATAAAACATGTCCAAGCTTAAAATAGATTAGGACCATTTCCAGGAGGTAACAAAAATGTATAGAATCTCAAAATGTAAAGATCTTGTTCATACATTTTTTTTCCCAACGGATGATGAATAAAAACTTATAGTGATATTTAAGTTCCATTGGTTACAATTCAAAGAATAATGTCATGGTTTTATTATGTTACAATTTTTACAGTATATCTGAAATTCCATCCTTTATAATGATTTCAAATTATGCTTAAAAATTATGTGTCACTTGAAAGATGTGGGAGGGGGTACACAGTTTTAAAAATTCTTATAGGGAGGATGTTAGCAAGAACATTTGATGGCCTATCCTTAGCAAATATTTTTCTCTGTTCAAATTTCTCTATCAGTATGACTCTCTCTACATTCAACCTTCCTGCAATACCTCATATTGTCTGAGACACAGTTCCTTTTTCTTTAGCCCTGTAGCCGCTGGGGAGAGAGTAGTAAGCAAAAAAGCCTAGGGACCCATCCTCATAGTGCTTACATTCTAGGAAGGAAAATTGAGATTAACAAAATACTTACATAAAAAGAAAGTTGTAATGAAAGCATATGCTATGAATTGTGGGTGAACAGAGCCTTGAAGTGAGGGATGAAGGAAAGGAATCTCGAATGAGTGAGCCGAGATCTGAAGGGAGTTAACTAGGTGAAGACAAGGGATTCAGTCTTTTAAAGATTTGTTTTTTTCTGTCATTTTAAAAGCCTCTTGGATGAGAGGGAAGATAGATATATATGTAAAATGGAGAAGACGCCGCTTGTTTAGAATTTTATTGTATATTTTTGCCTGACAGTTCTACTTTAAAAGCTTCGGAGTCATGTTTCTGACTAAGATAGAATAACAGGAACTGTGTTCATCCTCTCACCTGGAACACCCAAAACAGGCAACAGTTGCAATACACTGAGCCTGTTAACAAAGTACACAGATCCTTGAGAGATGGGACATAAACAGGGTGAGGCCTAGAATTGGCCAAGCCTGCTCCCTAGGGAGAGTTTCCTGGCCATAGAAACTGGCCCTGCCCTGGAGGGTTCCTGGGATGGGCCTGGCAGTCCAAGGAGACCATGATGGCCATTTTTCTTAGGAAAGAGTCCTGGAGAGAGCTGTACAGAGAGAGAACTCCAGAGATCTTCAGAAGGCCCCCCTCAAGCGTTCAGCTGATTACTGATTAGCAGGTTCAAGTGAGAATACACTGCCCAAGGCTGGGCAGAGAACCACTGAGAATTCATCTTCGTGATATTGGTGATGGCTCTTAAGTTGTTGGTGTCTCATTGCCTGCCCCACAGACTCTCTAGTCTGGAGCCCCAGCTCTTTCAGGTAGCTTTTCTGGCCCAACTCCCTGCTTAGATGATCTTAAGCATTTTTCTGTTTCTCTGATTGCATATCAACATACCAGTTTGTGCGAAGCACACTCCCAGCCTTGCTCATTCTATAGGTGGAAGTGCAGTTTCTTCTAAATATGACCTTTTTCTCTCTGATAATACCGCAGCTTCTTTAGAATTTTCAGGTATGAGTCCAACACCAGGTCACTATGTTCCCCAAACTTCAGGGGACACTTTTCAAAATCTTCAGCTGGTTTCCTTAAATAAAGCCCCTCTCAATAAACTAGCAAATGAAAAGTACCTTTGTCTTGTCCTTCCAAGAGATATAAGTGTCATGGTGAAATAAGGAGGTGTCAGAGTCCTATCACAAATATCTCCAAAGAAATTCTCTTTTTCCTTTGCTCCAATTTAATTTCCTTTATAGAGTCTCAAGTGTGGGCTGTAGGTCACAAACCATTTTTCATACAACTTCTTTATATGAACTGCATATATAGCCTAGAACTTCACTTTGGCAACTATTGTTTTGCTGTCCAACATAAGGACTTCTGCTGAAACTGAGACCAAAAAAAATCTCATTTAAAATAGTGTTACGTGCCCGGCCGGGCGTGGCTCAGCGGTTGAGCGTCGACCTAGGATCCAGGCGATCGGGGTTCGATTCCCGGTCAGGGCACATGCCCGGGTTGCGGGCTTGATCAATGCCTCTCTCATCATTGATGTTTCTATCTCTTTCTCTCCCTCTCCCTTCCTCTCTCTCAAATCAATAAAGATATATTTAAAAAAAAATAAAAATAAAAAAATAAAATAAAATAGTCTTATGTATGTATATATTAAACTATAAATGTAATTATTATAGCTAAAATATTATAGTGTAATTTTAATCACTCTATTGTGCTATATTAATGAATTTATGTTGAAAATGGAATTCCTCACAATGCTGATTTCCTGTCCGAAATCAGGGCATGCGATTATTAAAGGATTTTATTAAAAATCTTACTAAAGGATTTTATGTGTCACAAGAACCTTTAATGCCTTCTTCATATAGGTTATTATATTTGTTACTAGGCATTTAATTTTAAGTAGCTACCGTGCCTATTTTTTGGATAAAGGAGAGTTACGTGTTGTCGTTTACTAATTGTGTGATCAACAGCCTTATTGAATTGTCTCTTTGTTTCTCAGATTATTTGGATCTTCACAGTACACGGTGATAAAATCTGCAAAAGATACTATGTTCTCCTTCTCCCCAATATTTATAGCTCTCATTTCTTACTCTCTCTGGTCTAATCCCATTGGTAGCTCAATGGAAAATAATGGCTAATAACTGGCATCTTTATCTTGTTCTTTTAGACATTCAGCATTAAATATCATTCTGATTTTCATGTATACCTATAGAACACGTTTTCCATGAACACATACACATGTATGCTCACATCAGTACAAAACAGTTCAAAACATACTAAGGCATTACCTGGTGGACTCTGACCACTATCGAGCACTGAGCCCACGACCCTGTGTGCCGTGCCAGTCTGGGCTGGTCACATAGCAGCCCTATGGCTACACACTACACGCACTTAAGAAAGTGTTAACTTTCTACTTGACATGGCTGTTAAATTTTATAATTTTTAGCCTTCTGGGTGATGAATAGTTTTCCTTATTCATAATATCAATATGAAAATCTGTCTTTACTCTGTGGAATAGTGTTGATGATGTACTGAAAGACTACAGTTGGTGATATTCTATTAATGAATTTGTTTCACTAGGAATTAAATTGGGGTGGGGGGAGGCTCTCTATGTCTGTTGTTTTTTTCCTAGTAAAATTCCAGTCCAATATTTGAAGTGTTTTGAAACTTCTTTTGTCTGTCTGTGTCTGAAATAGAATAGCATTGGAGTTCATTTTTTTTCTTTGAAAATTAAACAGAATTCACCTGTAATATTCTCATAATGCTTCAGATAACAGAAAACCTAATGTAAATCAGCATATATTGCAAAGGAAATGTTTTCTCTGGTTACTCAATAATCCGAAAGGAAAGTTGCAGATGCAGCTTGACCTAGGGATTAAATATTGTAGATGGATTTCTCTCTGTACCATTACCTGCCTTGTTTCTTTGTTACTGGTTACTCCTGCGGGCCGTTCCTTCCCTTGCTATCAAAGTACGGCTGCCACCAGCTCCAAAAGCAACACACTTCTCATTTGCACCCAGCAGCAAAGAGAATCTTTTCAAGCAGTTCTCGTGGAGAAAGGGAATATCAGTCCTAGAAACCTATACATTTCATTTGTTTTGTCTTTGTTGTATATTTATCCATGGATCAACGGCAAAGAGCAAGGAATACACTTATATGTCCTTGAGGCTACTGATGGAGTGGTGTCAATCTCGCTCAAACAGGGGTTAAAATTTTCATATTTCTTAAGGAAAAGGAGGGAGAATGGAAAAGACAAGGAGAAGATATTTATTAATGTTACACAATAAAATATATATTTTATGTACATACACATATAGCTCTAATAGGAATTTGTTATGAGTGTATTTATATAAAATTCATGAACCGCCAGATTCATGTACATCAAACTGATGAGGATGAGCTCCTGGGCAAAATGTAGGAATGATAGATCTTAGATTTCAGGTTATGGTAAAAGGAGATTTAAAGTTTGCTAGTTGGCCCCGGTCGGGCGTAGCTCAGCAGTTGAGCATCGACCTGGGATCCAGGTGATCGGGGCTCCATCCCCAGCAGGGGGCGTGCAGGAGGCAGCTGATCAATGACTCTCATCGCTGATGTTTCTCTCCCTCTCTCCCTCTCCCTTCCTCTCTCTGAAATCAATAAAGATATAAAATAAATAAATAAAGTTTGTTAGTTGGTATTTTTATAAGAATACTATGCTCAAGCATTAAATATTATTTTATAAATTTCAAAGTATAGATAGAAAAAGAAAAGCAAATGTGCTAATTTTCTTAAGTCTAAGTTGAATATCTTAAAAAGGAAAACATAAAGAAGTTACTGCAAATCATTGTTTTTAGTCTAATTTCAGGGTATCAATATGGGGTCACATACCTGTACACCCTGATATAATATTTTATTTGAGAAATAAGAATGAAACCACAGTAGTTTTTAGATAAAAAGCAAAACCGTTACAATATCAGATTAACTAAGTAGAAAATACTCATCAACATCCCTATGGTGTTTTAAAATTTTATAAATTTACCTATATTGTTATATATAGCATAAGCATTATTTTATAGATAAATAACTTGAGACTCTGAGAGGTTATATGAATGATTTGAAGCCCAATAAGTGGACATTACTTTGATAGTGACACAAACTCAGCCATTCTAAACCCATATCCCGTGCAATATACTTTGCACCTATGTCTGAAATATTAATGAAGAGAAGCAAAGCCATCATGCATAATACTATTATTAAAAATGTACTTATTTAAAGAATAATACTCAAAACTGAGAAAAAGTATGAATAGCTTTTTACAGAATATCTTATTTTTGGCATGAAATAAATCTACAGTTCTTTGATATTTCACAATCTTTGGAAATACACTAAAAGTACTGTATGTTCTCCACTGGTGAATGTGATAGACTAAAGCACTCTTCAGATTTCATAGGGTATCTCTGAAAATGTGTGCAACAGAAACATCCCAATATTACTGTGTGGCTTATCCAGCTTCTCAGCCCATTTTTGTATGTCCTTCTTTTCTATAGGGTTGCCTTAGTAACTCCAGCAAAAGTAATTTTCTTGCAGTTTTCTGCAAATACTACCTACATAATTGCTCAATTTAGTCATCGCAGTGGGGGTAGGAAATAATCTTACTCAAACTTGGTTTACTTCCGATTCCAACAGTTGGGAGACCAAAAACCTTCTAGTAAAAACGGCTAAAAGTGTCAGGTATATTAAAACAGCAATCACATGGAATGCTAGAGAGGGATGATGGATATAAAATGATTTCCTTTATTATTCCAGGAAAGGGTAGACCGATTAAATGTAAATGTCTTTGTGCCCTGGCCGGTGTGGTTCCGTTCGTTGGTCATCATTCTGGGCACTGACAGGGAGCTAGTTTGATTCCTGGTCAGGGCACATGCCTGGGTTGTGGGATCGATCCTGGGTAGGGGGCCTGCAGGAGGAATCTGGTCGATGTTTCACTCTAGTATCAATGTTCCTCTCTCTCTCCCTCTCACTTCCTCTTTCTCTAAAAATCAATACAAATATTAAAAATAAATTGAGTCTTCCTAAAACGAAGAGTGTGTGTTACAATTTAAAGGTAACTAACTACCAGGTTAGATGTGAAAGAATACCTTCCAAAGCCATAAAGGAGAAAAGGGAAACAAACACCCAAAGAATCCAATAGAAAGGTAGAAAGGAACAGGAGTTGATGCAAGTCTAGTGGCTAAGAAATGGTCTACATACTCAAGAAGTGTAATATGTTTAATTTCAAGTGCTACATAATTGAACATAATTTTTCAAGCACACATTCTTCAATGGGACTGAAACTTAATCTCTGTAAATTAAGTAGGCCTCTGTTCCCAACAGATTTTCTCAGATTAGCAACTAAATTCTAGCATGGGCAGTGCAAGAGGAGAAGTGGTGACATGGATCTCCATTGCCAATGTCAAAGTATCCCACCACACATATGAAGTATTTAGTATGGTGCATGGCACCAAGTATGAATTAGCTATTTTATCTCTCTTGACTTCCGAGGCAAGAGTGAAATTTCACTAGCTATCTCTTCAGTAACTCCCATGGTGAGTGTGATGACAGTGGTCATGCTTCCATGTCTGTGGTCTTATCTTGTTCATCAATTTATTTTGTTCCTTAGATCCCACATATAAGTGAGATCATGTGACATTTGTCTTTCTCGGACTGACTTATTTAGCTTAGCATAATATTCTCCAGGTCCCTCCATGCTGTCCCAAAGGGTAAGGGATCCTTCTTTTCTACAGCTGCACAGTATTCCATGGTGCAAATGTCCCACGGCTTTTTTACCCACTCATCTACTGATGGGCACTTTGGCTGTTTCCAGGTCTTAGCTATTGTAAATTGTGCTGCTATGAACATAGGGGTGCAGATATTCTTTCTGATTGGTGTTTTGGGGTTCCTTAGGATATATTCCTAGAAGTAGGATCACTGAGTGAAATGGCAGTTTCATTTTTAATTTTTTAAGAAACTTCCATACTGTTTTCCATAGTGTCTGTACCAGTCTGCATTTCCACCAGCAGTGTACTAGGGTGCCCTTTACTCCATTTCCTCGCCAGCACTTGTCATTTGTTGATTTGTTGATGGAGCCATTCTGACAGGTGTGAAGTGATACCTCATTGTGGTTTTAATTTGGATCTCTCTGATGATTAGTGACATTGAGCATTTTTTCATGTCTATTGGCCATCTATATGGCCTCTTTGGAGAAATGTCTATTCATGTCCTTTGCCCATTTTTAAAAAAAATTATCTTTATTATTGAAAGTATTACAAATGTCCCCCTTTGTCCCCCATTGATCCCCTCCCCCTTGCACCCCTCCCCCAGGCCTTCACCATGGGTCCATGGGTTATGCATATAAATTCTTAGGTTAATCTCTCCCCACCCACCCACCCCTGCCTTCCCTCTGAGATTCATCAGTCTGTACCATGCTTCTATGTCTCTGGATCTATTTTGTTCATCAGTTTATTTTGTTTATTAGATTCCACATATGACTGAGATCATGTGATACTTGTCTTTCTCTGCCTGGCTTATTTCACTTAGCATAATACTCTCCAGGTCCCATCATGCTGTCTCAAATGGTAAGGGATCCTTCTTTTTTACAGCTGCATAGTATTCCATTGTGTAAATGTCCGAGAAGATGCTTGATGTGATTTCAATCTTCTTGAACTTGTAGAGACTTGTTTTGTGTCCTAACACGTGGTCTATCTTTGAGACTGTTTGGTGTGTACTTGAGAAGAACGTATATTCTGCTGCTTTGGAATGAAATGTTCTGTAAATGTCAATTAAATCTATTAGATCTAGTGTGTCATTGCAGGTTTCTGTTTCCCTGTTGATTTTTTTTGTCTGGATGATCTCGCTAATGATGACAGTGGGGTGTTAAAGTCCCCTACTATGATTGTGTTGCTGTTGATCTCTCCTTTAAAGTCCTCCAGATTTTTATTTTTAATTTTTTTTTTAAGTATATCTTTATTGATTTCAGAGAGAGGAAGGGAGGAGAGAGAGAGAGAGAGAAACATTAATGATGAAAGAGTCATTGATCGGCTGCCTCCTTCACGCCCCCTACTGGAGATCAAGCCCGCAGCCCAGGTACGTGCCTTGACAGGGAATCAAACCTTCATTTCCTGGATCCTTAGGTCGATGCTCAACCACTGAGCCACACTGGGCAAATCAAGCACATCTTTAAACTAGGTTCACAATTGAGGGTGACTTTGCCCCCTCGAGGGATATTTAACTACTTTTGGAGACATTTCTGGTTGTCACAGCTAGGGCTGTGCTGCTGGCATTTAGTGGGTATACATAAGGAATGCTGCTAAACATCTTATAATGCACAGGTCCGCCTCCTGTAACAATGAATTATCTGGCCCAAAATGTCAGTAGTGATGGGATTGAGAGGCCTTACATCAGAGTAAGGCAATTTGGTCATTAAATCAGGACTAAAGGGATAGGAAATTATATAGACCTCTTTTGAAAATTTAGGGGATGATGCATACATGTAGACTTGTTTGCCAACCAGAATTGAACTCATTTTTAATTTATCATGTTGCTATCAATTTAATCCAGAATATAAGATTATTGCTTTATGAGCATAACTTGTAATATAAGTGCTTATACCTGGCTTTATCCCTATTTCTTAGAAATGATTATACTGTTGCTGATGATGATAATTAGTTTTAAAAGCTATTTATTGAGTACTATGTTCTTGGTAATTTACATATAGTTAGGACAAGATGGAGAAATTGTGGCTGGAGGAGAAAATAAGGTCATGAAACTGGTGTCAGCCTGCATTGTTATCAAGGGCTGTCTGAATATGAAGCTTTTGCTTTACGTGTCACATCACCCTCCCCTTGTTGGTGCATTTAGAAAGTCACTGAGTCATAAAAATTACTGAAAGTCATGTATTAAAAGCCAAACTTTATCAACTCCAGGGAGCCTCTGCAGAAATGCTCACCCGAATATTTTTGTAAATACAGGGCCATTCCAAACTGTTTCTTCTTTTCATAAATAAACCACTTAAGGGTACTTTTAAAATGACTTCTAAAAAAGAGGAAATTAAACACTTTTTACATGGTATCTTCTCACATACAGTATCTAGAGACTGAACATTTTGGCCAATTTTTCACTCAGTGTGCAGACAGTAAGGATTGCTCTTCTGTGTTTTGTTGCCCTCTTAAATGTTCCCTTAATAGTAGGTTATGCCATCTGATGGGCAATTTGGCTTTGCACCATTTTGCTTGTCATGTTGTTTCCCTAACATTAAGTAGCTGAGACTAGAATAGGGTTCATAGAGGTTACACAGCTCAGTAGAATGCCTGTCCTTTTTTCTTTTTTTTTCCTTCCAACTTTCCATTACACTTATGCCCTCCCTTATCTTGCCTTACAAATTCACTGGGGACAATACAACAAAAAATGCAAATATTCTTTTTTTCCCCTTACAGTGTTCATTTTTTATGGCCGATTAAAACTAGCTGAAGGGGAGAGAATAAGCAGAAAGACTGTCAAAAAACATTGTTCTTCTCTGTCTAAATGTAAATAGCTGCTCTGTTAAGGAAGTGGGGCTACTCCCACCGAAACAAAGAGTGAAGTGTATTTTCCTCAAAGCAAAATTCTGTGTGTGCATTTAAATATTTGTACTATGGATAACATTCCCCAGGACAATCTAGCCAGAAGGAAAATATGACAAGCTTTTTAAACTGCCTTTTTTGACAGACACAAAATCACTTGACTTTGAATAATCCCATTACAACATTTAACTAGCAGGGTTTGAGAGATGTGAAAAATGCAGTTCCTCTGCGGTGTCACGTCCTCAGTAATGTCTGATGACATTTCCTGAGGTCATGCCCACACTTTAGCAGACTTTATATAGGGTGAAATGATTGTTTGTTGTTTTAGGAATACACTCTTTTTGTAGCTCTTACACTACAGTCTCTTAGTTTTGCATGAGATGTGTCTCCTATTGGCACAATAATACATTTAAAATGGTCTTATTTGGGGAATTACAGGATTGCTTTTTAATTCCTGAATTTTATAGTTCTGTATGAATATCATCACTAAATGGTACAAAAGAATTACAATGGTATTTTTAATACAAAACAGATATCTGTCTTCTGGAAAACCATACTTTATATATACACAGATAGCCCATCTTGTTCAAACAATGGATAAAACTGAAATTAATCCTAAAATCTTCAAAAACAGAAGAAACTGCTTCAATTTAAGCTAAACCAGGATAAATGGACTGTTAACTTGCTCCAGGAAAAAAATAAAACCTAACTCCTTGCTACAATTTATTTTTAGAAATTCATTTGCATTCACTCTTTAACAAAGCACCTTTCCTATTACCTGTTGTTTGTTTATAGAAAAACAAACTTCATATACTGTGTGTGGAATTTGACACCTATGTACCCTTTTCTTGGCCCAAAATGGTTTCTAGATATTAAGTGCCACTTCATTCAGCACTATTTTTTGTATGTTAGTCTTTGTAAATTACACTTTAAAACTTACCTGCTGCTCTGGAGTAACACACAGCTTTATTAAATGAGTCAGGAAACAGCTTCCAAGTTGAAAGCATTCTGTTCTACTACCCCCAAGGTCCTACAGAACACCCTTTTAGAATACTACTGGGCTGACTTTTGACCCCTCTTATCTAAAAAAAAAAAGGTACATCCACAACTGCATATTTTGAAACCAGCTTCCTTTTTTATTCATGAAAATACACACTGAAATTTATTTCCCTTCAATTACCCACAGGCCTGAATTTTTGTTAAATCTTCACAGAAATGTAAATAGATTAACATTTTAAAATTCCAGTTGACTTCGTTTCCATATAAACAAATATAAATTTTTGTTTCAAAGAAGGCAATTAAAGAAAACCAGTCAATGATTTGGGGAAAGTAATGTTACAGGCTATGCAACTGTACTTTTAACAATTGTTTCTAATATACACTGCTGGAACAAAAGTACATTGATATTATATTATCAACCTGTTCTCCCAAACAAAGATTTCTCTTGCTAAGAAGTCATTCAGGTTCTGGTTAGTTGTGTTTTTTTTGTTTTTTTTTTTTTTTTTTTTTTTTTTTTTTTAAGATTATGGGAAGCTTGGTATTTACAGAACTAAACTCTTCTAGATGATAATACTGAGCATCTTTGCTACAAATTGCATACTTGTAAATTCCCATGAAAAATCGATTCAGACTTTTTAGCTAATCAATGTTTACAAAATTTTAGTAATGTAGACTTTAATAATGTTGAGAGTCTCTCATAAAGGTTTCATGGGTTAAGATGTGGTCTTTTCCTGGAGGCTGTTTCATCTTCCTTATCTTCGTCATCATCATCATCCGGATAATCCACTAATCTCATTTCGCTACTACTGGATGGGCTACCTGTTCCATTAGCATCACCAGCAGAACTCGAATAAGTATATTTGTAGCTACCAGAAGATGCTCTTTTAGGAAGATTAACCTTGTCTTCATTTTCTTTTGTTTTTTCAGTCTCCATAAATTCATCATCACCACCTTGAAAATCACTTTCCAATGGTGTCGTAACTATTTCTCCTTCCTCTATATTTTCTGTATTTTCTTTATGACAGGCTTCATTCTTCTCCAAGTCTCCCGTACTTCTGAAAAATATTTTACTCTTCTGCGTGGAATTCGAACTCTTGTGACTCTTTCGTTTTTTTTCTTGGTCGTATTTAATCTTCAAACCTTTAAATGTCTGAACATATTCAATCCATTCAAGTGTTTTGTAAAACTTTTCAACTATATGTACAAGAAGAGACTTGATATTTTCCACTCTTATGTATTCAAATAGTTCAATAACAGCTGAATTCAACATATTGTATCGAGTTCCATTATTCAGAAAGGCACTTACAACTGGCTCAAAAAAATTTCCCTTGATGATGTAACGATTGTAAACTTCATCTTTAAGGCCAATTATCCTTCTCATAAAGCGAAGTGCACACAAGACCAAGAACGTGTGTCTAGAATTCATCAAGATCAAGACATTTTTTAGCAAGTCTTTTCGCAAAATATAGTATTTTATGTAATATGTGTGATGTTGCACACAAAAAGTGAGCAGCTCTAAAATTAGGCCAAGCAGCTGTGCTGTTTGATAATTATTGATGCAATTTCTGTTGTGTATGTCAGCTCCAAGTATATGATGCTCTTCAGTTGTGTCTTCGGAAGTAGCAGCCAAAAGTGGTGCTATTATGTTGTGCATACATCGTTTATAGAAGAAATTTAGAAATTTACTTCTTTCGCATTTTTGAGGCGTTGCAAGCATGTTGTCTGGATCGAGTATATAACGAAGAAGTCTCATTATATGAAAAGCACCTGCTAGTTCAGGATCAGTATCATAGATCATTTGTTTAATGACTAAATTAATGAGAAGGTTACCATCTTCATTCTGCTGGGTGTCTTCTATTATGAATTCTCGGATCATGGATGGACTATGCTCCACTAGATAAGCAAATATGTCAGTAGCAGCTGACCTTACTTGCAAATCATCCAGGCTCATTACAACTTTAATAGTAGGAAGAATTCCTATTTGTGTCAATGTTTTGAATAATGAATCCTTGCTTCGAGGCTTTAATATCTGAGTAAATGTACAGAATTCCTTGAAGAAAAAAATCAATTCGCGCCGTTTATCATCATCAGTAGTTTTATCCTTTAACTGTGCAAAAACTTGAGGCAAAAACTTGTCGTCTGTCTGCAGCATGTGGACTATCTCCATCTTGTTGAGGAAAATAAAAGTTTTAAGAGCAGAAAGACAATTCTCTTCCAATATGGATGGTGTAGGGAAAAGAATGTCTTGAATATACAGTACCATGTATGTCTGATGTATTCTTTGTCTAAGTTTACAGGTTGTTATTGGTACAACTTCCTTGAAGTTTGCATTTTGGGTTAAGAATTCCCTATGCCTTTTTGGCTGAGCCAAAGCAGGGTCATATTCAAGGCATCCCACCACATTCATGATACAGTCATCAGAAAACAAGATCTCAAGCAAAGATGTCTTGTCAAGGAACAAGATTCCCTTAACGATTGTATGCAAATGGTATAAACCTTCAGTGTATGTCAGGTTCTCACAAGAGTGCAGCAGCTGCAGTAGTTTTTTGATGTAACTCTCATTTTCCAACATCAGGGCCAGCCTTCTCTTACGGGGAGGTGAAGAGAAAGCTGAGGTAACTAAGTTAGAAATCTGTTTAAGTTTACTTATTTCACAGTTAGGCAGGTCACCCAGCTCATCAGCTTCTAGCGCTTCCTCCAATTCTTCCTCTAAATCATCTAAGAGGTCTTGTGTGACAGTGACCGACGGGTCTTTACCCTGAACCTGGCAAATGTCTTCCCAGATCTCCTGACAGCTTTCTGCGTCTCGGAAACTCAAAGCCATCCCATGGTTCTCGGTTTCAGACCAAACTATTAAAGTGTCCTTTTGTTTTTGATAGGGGGTGTCTGGGAGTATCTCAGACTCCAGGATCAGTGAGTCGCTGGACTCCGACCGAACTAACAGAGACGCGCCCTGGATTTGCGTGTAAACTGCGGTGACCTGCCCCGAGCCCAGGAAATCCCACTGTTTGTCCTCATTCAGGGCATAAAGTTTCGCACTGCGGCTGGGCTTGTCCGCCATGGCGAACTTCGGGGTCTTTTACCTCAGCAAAGCTCACGGAGGTGGCGGCGAAGTTCCCCGAGGTGCGAATGTCCCGCGTTGACCTTAGGTGTCACTGTTGTGGCCGCTACGGTGGCTGAGCTCGCTGGTCGGGATACTCGAGGGAGAGAAGATGGCGGCTGCGTAGTCAAGGTCACAGTGATGGCGGCGGCGGCGGCGGCGGCGGCGGTGGCGTCGTCACGGGGACACCGGCGGCTCCCGAGGTCAGTCGGCTTCGCCGGAGCCCCGCTACATCTCAGCTGTCCCTTAGGCTCCCCTACCCCCATCCTGCTCCCCCATAGTCTTTCATAATAGGCGCTCCAACGGGACACTCGCGGACCCCACTCACGGCCGTCCAGGAAAGCCCCGACTGTGGCAGGCTTCCGGTCCCTCTCCCAGGATCCCACGCGAAAGGAACGTTGGGTACGTGCCCCTGATTGTTGCCGCCCCGCGTGCAAATGGAGGCGCGGGGCTAGGAGCCAGGGGCCGCGGGCTTCCCTTGACGGGCTTCGTGCCCCAGACCCGTTTTCATCCCTCAGGTGCCTGGGGCTGGAGACCTAGGACCTTAGGCCAGTGAAAGCTTTCTCACTCACGTCCCTGTCCCTGCCCAATCCCCACCTGACGTTCTAGTCGAGAAAAGGCTCCCCTCCCCCACCCCAAAAGCAGCAGGACCAAGTTACCTGTCGTCAGAGCTCTGTAGGCGCGGCTTTTTCCTGAGGCTTGGCCTAAACCTGTATCACTCACTCACTCACCTATCCTATGGGGACGACGCTTTTCCAGGAGGGACTTAGGGACGCTCTCACTCTGTTCAGCTAACTCTGAAGTTCTCTCTTTTAGCCCAGTGGAGACATTTTTTCTCTCCGCTTTTTGTAATGTATAACCATACTCTTCATTCTTAGGAAAGGAGTGGGTCACACAGAAACTCCAAATTAGCCAAGAGTGAATGTCGAGCATCATAGATCAATTGTTTTCTTTCCCCCTGCCCTGCCCTGCCCTGCGTCCCTCCGTGCCTCCGTGCCTCCGTGCCTGCCTCCCTCCCTCCCTCCCTCCCTCCCTCCCTCCCTTCCTTCCTTCCTTCCTTCCTTCCTTCCTTCCTTCCTTCCTTCCTTCCTTCCTTCCTTCCTTCCTTCCTTCCTTCCGTTTTTATTGATTTTAGAGAGAGAGGAAGAGAGATGGAGAGAAATACCGATGTGAGAGAGAAATACTGATCGGTTGCCTCCTGCATGCACCACCAGGGATCGGACCTGCAACCTGGGTGTGTGCCCTGACTGGGAATTGAACCTGCGATCTTTCGGTGCATGGGAGTACCCTCAACCAACTGAGCCACACTGCCTAGGGCCAGTTTTTTATTTCCTTTTTTTTTTTTTTTCCTAAAGAAAAATGTAATTAAAAAGGCATGGGGAGTGGGCATATCCAAAGGGAAGGGCTACACAGCACTGGGTCAAAGGGTATTGGGTCCATGACAGCAGCAAAAATATACTTAAGACGGTGGAACAAAGAAGGTGCATAGAAATAACAGGAGAGCTTAGGCTGGGCTTCTTTGGCTCGCTGAAAAGTCAGAGATGGGGGCCTTGGAGGCAGGTTCAGTGGGTAAGCCCAAGATGAACTGTTGCAAGTCTCCTCGGGTACCCTTGGAGGGAAGGAAGGGGAAGGAGATGGTGCTGGGGTTGCTGCCTTGAGGGGGCGAGCACACTGGGTCCTTTGTCCTGAGCATATTTATCTCTTTTCTGCAGGTGTAAATCTTAGGGGAGGTCTCAATAGACCATTCATCAGCTTTCCAGGTATGATCTTTCAGAGTCGTGGTCTCTACTGATTGGTTGATGCCAGGGCAGGGGGTCATTAGGCAATGTAGCTGGTCCTGAGGCAGCCACGGTGCCACTGGTCTGGTTTTGCTGCTTTTCTGGGCCTGGAGCCAAAATACAAAGTTTTGAAGGTGAAGGCTGAAACAGGTCTTACAGGGTTAAAACCAGTGTCGGCAGGGCTGCACTCCTTTCTGGACACTCTAGGGGAGAATCCATTTCCTTGTCCTGTCCAGCTTCTAGAGGCTGCCCACATTCTTTGTTTCATGGCCCCTTTCTCCATCTTCAAAGCATCTCTCTTTCTTTGGCAAGCACTTATTTCTTAATAAATATGATAATAATAGTAACCACAACAACCAAGTAATAATAATTGAGCATTTATTATTATTATAAAGAAAAGTAATAATATAATTGATCAAATATACTTAAGTGCTTATATGTTCAAGACACTGTGACAAGAACTTTTATACTGTATATATTCTTACTTAATTTTCATAATAACTGTAATATAGGAGTATTAAGCATCCTTTTAATATCAGGAAACAAATTTAGAGAAGTTAAAATAAGTTGCCAAAGGTCATCCTGCTAATAAGTTGAAAAAGTCTGATTAGAACACATCTTTGTGATTCTGAAATTGGTTTTCTCAGCCGCTGAACTATGCTATCCCCTTCTTTTCTTGGCCTTCATTACACTTTATTTCACATTCCTTCCATCTATATAATTTGTAATCAACATAAAATTATCAAGGGAAGATGAAAGTCACGCACTTCCTCCTTTAGATCCACATCTGTGTGTAGCCAACCGAAAAATAGAAGCTTGTATATGGTAACTGTTAAATATAATTTTAATAGTAACCAAGCTGATTTTTGATGTAGCAGCAACTTCTGCAGTTTTCTTAAAAAAATTTTTTCCCCAAAAAACTTTAACCCTGTTATTGCAAGGGAAAAACTGAGAATTGGGCCACATCAAGCACATTTGGACTTGAAGAGTCCTATTTGTAACAATAACCTCATTTTACATAGCATTGGAGGTATGTGACAGTTCTTAACTAGACACAGAAACACTTCCACACACCTCTCTTGCAATGTCACCTCCAGGAGATTATAGTACAGGAATGTTCCCTGGGATAGGACAGCTGGGACTCTCAGGAACTGAATGCAAATGACAATCATTTCATGAGGAAATTCAAATTAATGCCAAGATCTGGTTTAGAAACATTTACAAATTATAAATAATACTTAGACATAAGGATTAATAAATGACTAATACAAAAATTGACCCATGTACTAGTTTGAAACTCCCGTCTTATTTCAACAAGAGAGAAAATGCAAATATATTATAACAATAATGACATTCATGCTAATGTCCAATTTTTCTCTCTGTTGTGGTTATATTAAAGTTTCTATCAGAATCAATTATAATACTTGTCAATTGTCTGAATCTGCTTTCAGGTTTCATTCTCTGAGAGGTAGTCAGCACAGGTCTATGTGTTCTCACAATTTTATTACAAGGAGTTTCCCTTAGGCCAGTTAAGGTCCCATTACCTTAACTGGGTTAACTAGAATCTCTTTACAGTCTAAAAGAGCCTCAAGTCCGCATTTCTTATTGCTATTTCTGCAGTAGATTCTTTCAGTTTCTGCCTTATTTGGTTTGGGAAGTGGAACAATGCCCTTTTTTGCTTCAGTCGTTCTACCTAACTAAGATTATTATTTTGTTTTGTTGTTGTTTTGCAGAGAGGAACAGGAATTTAAAAATGCCACATTCCAGGAGCCAAGTAAGTCCTTTCTATAGGCATTATTTATTTTTTATTTAACCCTCATACAGTAATGGCTTGAGGAAGATATTATTACTACCGTATCAGAGAGGAAAAACTTGAAACTCCAAAGCTGAATTGAGCATTTGGTTCAAACCTCTGCAAAAAGTGATGATGCTAGGATTTCAAAGTGGGCCTCTAGAGTTCCAACTTGCTGTTCCCAGTGTGCCATGCTTTTTCTTCGACTGCGCATGGATTGTTATAGCAGATGTTTAAAACAATATGATTTTTATCCCAACTGTCATTGCTATTTGAAGGAAAGTCTTTGAGGCTAGTTCAAAATCAAAATGGGTAGATTCACTCTTAAGACTCTGTTTCCTTCTTCTGTTTTGGATGCCTGTCTCTTTCATGCTTCCTCCCTATGACCTTAGGGTGGTCAGAAGTAATTCTTGATGGCTCCACCTTGCAAATAAATAATTTTAGGTAAAAATCTTGTAATTCATCCACATTTTATGACTACTAAGGGCTTAAGTTTTATATTTCTCAGGTTATTTTAGAACACAATAAAGGAATGAGTTATTCATTCCCAAATTTTAGGTAAGGTAACTCAAACCACATGCATATGTATAGCACATTTAAATATCTAAATATTCTACCTATAAGAAGAGAGAACATTACATAGGGGGAAGAGCAAGATGATTTTTAATTTTATGAAATAGCATGAAAATAATTATTCAAATGTATTTGCTCCAAAAGTTTTCAACTTCAAAATCATCAGTGAAAAACACATATGCATGTTCTCTACAAGTTCTCCAGGTAACTTATTTTGCAGAATGTTGCCTTTTTTGGCCACCATCATCTTTGATTTGGAAATCTGTAATAGTCTCTCCTGGCTTCTTCCTTTTCCATCCACTAGTATATTCTCAACACAATAGCCAGAGAGGATTCATTTAAAACATGTCATGTCCACCCGCTTCCCTGCTCAAAATCATTGTGTTTCTGCCTTACTTAGAATAAAAGCCCAAGTTCTAGCTATGATTCAGAAGGCCCAACAAGATCTGACCCCCTGGACCTATCTGAGCACTTCACTTAATATTCTCTCTCTCTTCCTTGTGTTGCTCCAGCCACACTAGCCACCTTGCTATGTCTGAAGCACATCAGGCACACCCTTGCCCCAGGGCCTTTGCACCTGCACTGTTTTTCTTTACAGTTACTTAAAAGAATAATTTTTAAAACGTCTAATTAGAAAATTTCTTTATCAGATGTATAGGTGACATATGCAATATCGGGTAAAACAAAGATAAGAGGTCTTTGTAATCAGTGTTTGTTTCATAATGTCTTAAGTACAGTGACTGTATGCTTCTTCTATGTCTCAGATGGCTCTTAAGTATTATATTTCCCATGAAACATCACCTTATAAGGGGAATTTTGATAAAGATCCCAGGCCTTAAAAACTCCTACATTTGAGTTTTATCGTTTGGTTGGTTGGTTGATTAGAGTAGTTAGTCTACCCGCTAGATGCCATTAACACCCCGTCTCCCAGCTGTGACAACTAAAAATGTCTTTAGATAGTGCCAAGGGTCCCCCTGGGGGGCAGAAGAATGACTGCTTGTAATCATTCTCAGTTTTTTATTATGTACTAAGTGTTTAATGTCTGATGTAGTAAAACAGGCTTATTTGAACTTTTGTCATCCAAGATTTCTATTAACCAGGATTTCTGCACATTTATGGTAAAACAGTAGGTGACATTTATTATCAGATCTTTCTCCAGGAAGATAATTGAAAAGTAAATTTGTTGTTTTAGCAACGCCCTTTCTTTTTTTCTCTCAGGTTCTTCCCTGCGGCGCCCGGTGTTTTCACCCTTCTCCCTGTAAGTCCAGACACTTTAGCATCCTCTAGGGCCTCTCTTCCTGTCTTATTCTACCCCTCCTCTACTCCTCTGCCCCACCAGAGGCTAAGATGGGTCCTGCTCAGTCTTATTCCCCCTGTATTGCAGTACCTAGAAGATAACAGGCAATCCATGAATATTTGATGAATGGACACACAAAAGAATGTGTAAAAATCACTCTTTCCACATGACACAGAGACATGGATAACATTTGTAAGAGAACATTTCATTAAATGCGTCTTCATTGAGATGTCATCACCTGTCAGCAGGTTTGTGTTTTAGCCCTGCTAGAAGTTCATGGTCAATTCTCCTTCTTATCTACATTTGATAGCCTTAACTACCAACATTTTTTCTCAACTCTTCCATTCCACCCCAATTACCTTTCAGCAAAATATCTCACCTAACACTTCACCAATTTGCCTTTTATTTTCAAACAACCTTATCAATATGTTTAGCGATTCTTACCTCTCTCCCCTTCATCTCAGAAAAAAGAGTGACTAACTATGTAATAACTATATACTGTGCCAGGTGGCTACTGGAAGTATCAGGGGGAGCACTTTGTAAAGTATATGATTTCCTAACTACTATGCTGTACACCTGAAACTAATAGAGCTAATACAGCTGGGGGCACGTGGTAGGCAGCCAATGGATGTTGATGTTTCTCTCCCATCAATGCTTCTATCTCTCTCTCCCTCTCCCTTCTTCTCTCTCTAAAATCAATTAAAACATATTCAAAGTAATATTGAATGTCAACTATAATTGAAAAAAATTTTAATTAAAAAAAAGAAAAGAAAAAAAGGAGTGAGCCTTCTCTTGTTCAACAATAACCTTTTAACCTGTACTCTGCATATCACGCTCTTTCTGGCCTCCTCAAACCTCTTATGCTGTAAATTATTCCTTCTGTGATTTCAATCTTTAAACTTCACCTAGGAATAATTTCTGTTCCCTCTTCAATTAAGTGTACTCAAGCTTTTTCCATCTTGAAATAGTCAAACACACTCTCAAAACAGGAGTCACATTCATAACTTTAACAACAACATTATATTACCTTAAAATGAGGGCAAGAATATTTGTTTGTTATGTTCACGACTGTATTTTCAGGATCTAGAAAAGAGCCTGGTACACTGCAGACACACAATATGAAGAGTCATTCATTAATCAGCTCTGAACAATTGCCAGTGTTTGCCGTGTGGCAGACACCATTCTAGATACGCCATAGGTGCTCTCATTTAATCCTAGTAAGGCAGATATCTACAGGGTGTCCCCCAAAATTTATACATACTTTAACAGCTGATAGCTCAATTGATGTTTCTTTCTTTTCAGAATTAACCCATTGGAATGAATAATGTATAGTAAGTGTGTATACATTTTTTGGGTACACCCTGTATTTATTTCACTTTACTGGTACAGAAACCAGGGTGTACAACAAAGATAAGTAACTTCTTCAAGGCCTTACCCTCTTAATTTCTAGACATACTATCTTTCAATTATAAATAGATAGTAGTACCTGTAGCAAAAAATAGGTAGATAATAGATATAATTTTCTCTTTTCTCTTTTCCCCTTCCTTCGTCCCCTCCCTCCCTCCCTCCCTCCCTCCCTCCCTCCCTCCCTCCCTCCCTCCCTCCCTCCCTCCCTCCCTCCCATGCACGTACTTATCTGTCTCTGTCACCACCTCTTTTGAATTATATTCAGTTCTAGAGTAGAAATACCTCATGATAAAAAAATTAAATCCCTCATTTAAAAACAAATCTGTTATTTTAATATCTGCTTTCACTAACCAGATTTTTACGAGTTCTTTCCTAAGCTGCTTTCTGCATGAGGATGGTGGGGTTAACACACTTGCCAGACTTGCCACAGAAAGTAAGTAAACATTCTGAGTTTAGATTTGAAACCCAGTAGTCAGACTTAAGACTGCACTGAAGCTCTTTGCTACATAGCGCGTCACCATTCTCTTTTCTTTTTTGACAAATAGGTGCTGGAATTATGTTATACATCTACGTCATAAAAGCATCAAGTTCCATGCTGAATCATTTTGGGCCAAGCACATGCATGTCTCTGCACCCTCCTTCCTGCCCCTCACACCCCTCTTTTTCTCCTTAATGGAAGCATAGAAGACGATCCAATAGCAGGTGCTTCTGCATGGCCATCTCTCTCCCTTAAAATATTTGCCCCCCCCCAAATAGGAACATTCTTATCTTATTTATTTTTTGCTCTAAATACAGATAAGCTAACCTTGAATTTAACCCTCCTTTCCCTTATGCCTCTGATTGTCTTAAGCTTTAATTGAAACACTAGTTTTACCACGTGTGCTACTTGGATTTGCCTTCAGTGATAGCGTGCCCCTTTTACTTTTTATACCTTTTTTCTTTTCCCAGATGTCTTTATTTTAAAAAAGATATTTTTATTGCTTATAGAGAGAGGAAGGGAGAGGGAGAGAGAGACAGAAACATTGATGAGAGAGTAACACCTATCAGATGCCTCCTGCACACTCCCTACCAGGGATTGGGGATTGAGCTGCAGTCTGGGCATGTGCCCTGACCGGGAATCGAACCAGCGGCCTCCTGGTGCGCGGGACGATGCTCAACCAACTGAGCCACACCGGCCAGGCTAAATGTCTTTTTATATTTTTATTTCTGTATTTTCCCCCCACTCTGGATTCATAAAAGATCTTCATAAACACAGGTTTTATAGCCCTTTGTCTTTTTCATTATTCAATGGGATCATTCTTTATAATAATTACATGAGGGAGCCTGCTATTAATTTCTCAAGTTATATCTCTTTTAATGCAGTTGTATATGAAAAACAGCTTTTAATATTTTCCATTTGGGATTATCTAGTTGATACCTTTCTCCTCTCTCTCACACATACAAGCACATGGCATCCACAGCTAGAATTGGATTACTTAAACTGGCTTTATTATCCTGAGCAGCTGTTCTTTTTGCTTTAAAGACCTGCACGTAAGGAGATGTAACAACTTTCATGGATAATATTTTCTAATATCATTCATTTTGCACCAATGGGACACTTTTTTTGCCTTTCTCTAAAATAAACCTTCCAGTTTTAATTTCTTCCTAGTCTCCGTTCAACGACAGGCAGAGAACGAGGGCTCACATAAACTGCATAATCTCCTTTCATCTGAAGGTAAGTGCCAGTCTCCTCCAGGCCAGACATTCCTGACCTTAACGTTGCTTTTACAATTTCTTTTGTAATCAGTTGTTAATCTGACTTCTTTTTGTTGCATTTTCTCTCTTCACAACAAATTCTAGTTGCATATCTCACAGAGAAATACCATTCTAATATTTAGTGATTCTAAATATCCTTAAAGAAATCCTTCATTATTCTAAAATTACCCATTCCTAATGATCTAATCTCCATGTCATGTGTGCTTACTTTGCCTGGGGCAATATAAGTCTGTGTTTCACTTTAATTCGGCAATGGAAAAACACGAGAGGAAGAATATGCCTGTTTTGCACTATTCTCGAAGTTGCTCTGGGCACATACTTACAGGAGTCTTTGCCATTTATTAAGAATAATCAGGAAAGCAAAGAAAAATGATAAGGCATATCCATTCCCGAGGGCTCTAATGTTCAGGCTCAGTTGGAGTCCCTGGGGTATTTTAACACCTAAGGCCTCTGACGATAAATCTGCCCTGTAGGTCTTTTCACTTATTTCAGGGAAGTGTCAGTAGCTCACATAGAAGAAGCAATTATCTCCAGGAAGAAAATAGTTCAAGGAAAGAAAGGAGGAAACCTAGTTACTGACACTCGGTACTGAAAGAAGAAAACTTACACAGAAAACAAAGAAGCACGCCGAAAATAGTACAGTGATATATATTTACTATTTATTTTATATTCACAAGATAACTGCAGATAAAGTGGCACATAGCTATATTCATCTCTACGTTTGCACCCATATTTATATCCCACCCTCGTATGCACACATATGGAAGCAGACCTGGTGGTGAAGAGCTTAAAAATGCATACCTCAGCCTGGAACTGAGGCTCTGCCAGGCATCAGTCATGTGGCAAGTCATGTGACTCGGACAAGGCACTCCAATTTCTGCATCTCTAGAGAGGAACCGCTGCCTGCCTCATCTGGTTGTTATCGGGTTATAAGTGGTAACAGGCATAAAGCACTTAGACTGGTGCCCGGTGAAGTTATTATTTACGCATTTGGGTTCATTTAAAAATCGTATACCTGAACAACAAAAGCATGTTCTTTAGCACACTTCATGCTTTTATACGGGGAATGTGTCCAAGAAACTGAAGGCTTCTTGTTGTTGGCTGAGTGCCCAGGTGTTAAATGCAGCCTTGGATGTGCTTACCATAAGAAAGGAGTGAGTATTCAGAGACCTGAGAGAGTTGCATAAGAAATAGGAAGTTCTCGCAGCTTCCCTGGCCTGGGCACCATCTGAGATGAAGGCAGCAAAGGAGAAGCTCTAAAGAAGAAACCTCAGGATTGACTCCCTGCCTGGGAGGCTCTGGAGGAGGGACTGGGCTAAGGAGCGTTTTGGAGTGAGATGGTGAGTGGTGTGTAATAGGAGTCCTCCCCAGAAGCCCATGGTGCTCCAGGTAATCTTGCCCTTTCTCAATGTCCTTGCTTGTAATTGTTTTTTGTTAGGATGCTTTCCCTGTGGCCTGTGTCGCCCAATAAGCTTGCTTTAACATCTTCCGTCCAAGCATGTTTTTCTCCATAGTTTGGGGCCATCGACGCAAGCTAGCCCATCTGCAAGCAAAGATAGGACCTGACCATTCTGCTTGACCAAGGCTGCAGCCACAGAACATCCTGTTACCCTCCAAGACATCGGTTACTCTGACAATTCTTTGCGGCCAGCGGATGCAACACTGGCCCCGCATTGTACCCCATCTTAAGCCCCTATAAAAGAAAGCCTGACTCCACTTTCAGGGCCGACACTGTTCTGTGGGCCTCAGCCCACTGTGAGGGGATGCCTCAATAAGATTTTCTAAAGCCTCTCACAGTGCTGCTCGACTTGGTTCCTCTTGGCATTGACTTAACAGTTTTCTTGTGAGGATAGGTCAAGTTGTCCAGTTTCACTTACAGCTTGATTCCAAAGCAGAGTCAGTCTGTGTAGTCTCAACCTTTTCAAGGGTTACTACTTAAACAAAAGGACTTCAGATTGCTGAGTACACCAAGATCATGACACCTACTTCCCTTAAGGGTAAGTATTCTACCCTGAGTAGTGAAATTTCCTACAATAACATTTTAGACATCAAAGTCAAGCTTCCCAGTTACCAATAGTATAGTTTCTTCAGTTACCAATTCACTTTTCAAAATTTCTAAATTTTACTAGATTTCTTCAGTCAACTTATATTTATATTTGAAGATATTTGTACATCTGTTATAAAGGAAACATTCATCTTCAAGGGTCTAACACTTTTGAAAAATACATTTTTTCCTCATGAATGTTGAAGAGCACAGCTTAAAAGCTAAGCAATCATATCAGATTAAGAATATTCAGAAGATTAATTCTGGCTTTATTTTAGATTGTCAGTCTTTCACTTGGGTAAGTCACCTAACTCTACTTTTTGCCCCAGTTTCCTTTATGAGGTGATTGGAATAATAATACTTCTCTTCTGAGACTCGACCCGGTAAATGAAGTTTGAAATATTTTTGCTACAAAATTTTGCTATATAAATGCTGAAAATATCAGAGAACGAATTCATGCTCAACAAACAAAATAAATTGCTGTAATGTTTAATTGCAAACCAACATACTGTCAATGATTAGACATTTAAAACTGAAACTCATATTTATGAAAGTTAAATGAAGTTATTTCAAGTACCCAATGAGTATTTATTGTGTGCCTTCTATGAACCAGGAAATTTGCTGGTGACTCAAAGGTGAATGCTAAGATGAATGTTTACCCTTAGTTTTAATTTTAAATCTTGAAAGGGAGACAATTAAACACCTGTAATGTAAGCACATTATAGAGGCACACAAGACAACCAGGACATATTAGGGAAGCCTTCCAAGAGAAAGTAACAATTAAGTTGTATTTTGAAATATAATCAGGATTACAGATGTGTGTGTGTGCAAGAGAACGGACCACAAATAAAAAGAAATGTGGGTACTAGGTTATGAAAATCATGTAAACTAATTCAACTTGAATGGATGAGCCTGGCAGTTCCTGTCTGTATTACAATTATGTGGAGATGGAGAAGGAAAGAAATCAGAAATATTAATAAAGAATGTTGCAGAAATCTTAGTGAGAGATGGTTTTGATTGGGACTACAGTTTTAGCAGAGGGTAAGGAATGTCTCCCTTATTCAAGAGACATTTAAAGGTTTTAATTAACAGAACTTCCTGATTGATTAGAATAAGGGAGATCAGGGCCAGTGGAGACACAATAAAAAAATAATTACCAACTTGGTGATGTATCTCAATTAGAAAGATGAGTAGGTTTAGGGAGAAAGATTAGTTTAGTTTTGACAAATTGAGGTTGAGGTACTTATTAGACAGAATATCACAGTAATAGGGCTGTGATATGATATAATAATTATTTAATCTTTTCATTCTATTTATGTGGATGTGACACAGTGATATTCTGCAGAGAGCATTTGGAGGGGCTCTAGAAATGATGAACTGAACGAAATATTTGCAGGCCAGAGAGCTGTTCCATCAGAAAAGTTCAAGGTAGCTCTCAAGGCTAAAGAGAGAAGTGTCAGTGCATGGTCCTAAAGAATCTCTGCAAAATTAGCAAGTGAAATTACATTTACCTTTTGTGCCTCTCTTTTCTCCTTACAGCATTGTTTTTCTTCCTTTTTAGGTTTGCCTTTGTTTAATTCCAGCCAAACTCTATCAGTATATCAAGAGAGAAAGCTGTGTTTCGTAAGCTGTGAACTGCCAAGTTGAGAATCGCTGCCCTCCTCTCTCTTCCGCCGTTACACCCTAAGACAAGTTGCAAGTAAGCAGCTCATTGAGAGACAGAGGATACATTCTGTGCTTTTTCCTCAGCCTCAAATTCCTGGAAGTAATGATGAGCCAGAGCTATAATTATTTTCCCAGCTCTTATACCTTTTCTTTCCTGAAAAGTTGTAAGAGCAATATGTAGGACATAAGCTGCTTTCTTTGAGTAGATTTAAAGTAGCATGGTTATTGGTCTAGAGGTGTCTGGAATTCGCACTTCCTTATTCTAACAAGGAGTGAACAGAAATGATTCCAGGTAAAATGGGGAAACGATAAGTTTCTTTTCAGTGCTTTTGTTTGTGTATTTTAGCTGCCTCCCTGGACTTTATTTTGACCTTTTCCTGTGCAAGTATTTGCCCAGTGCACTACTGCTGACCCAGTGTTCTCTTTGAACCATTATTTAGCATTGAAACCTCCAGACACTACATTTTAGAGTATAGAAGGGAGCGTGTCAATGGGTTTTTAATAATCAGCAAAGTTAAATGAACCTGTGTGCAGTTATTCAAAGACAACTAACAAGCCTAAAAATGCTCCACATTTTTAACTTAGTAAGCTTTCTACAATAAATCTATCAGTTCTTTTTAGAATGAACATGCCTAAAATGTGGATTATTACATAAGTGGCCTGGTTGCAGTGGCCCCACTGATTTGAATTCACTCTCAACTATGATTTTCGACCAATCTTTAGTCCCGTGTCCAATTCTGCTTTGTCTTTATTTTATTTGGGGATGGATATTTCTAGACTTGATAGCCAGGAAGGCAGTGTCTTTCTCAGTTATATACAGAGGTTTAACTATTATTAACACTGTCCCTCCAGGTAAGGCAAAAATTTCAAACTAAAAGTACTAGCACTCCCCCCCTTTCTTTGAACAGTAGTAGTTGTAATTATAAGGGAGGTACAAAATTAAAGATCATTTTGAAAATGTAAATTTCCTTCTGTTATTAAATTATATACAAGCTGGAGAGTGGATTCATGCATTAATAAGTGAATTTTTCTTTGCCTGCTGAGAAGAGAAAGTTGACTTTTGCTAGAGCAATTTAATTCTTTAAGAGTAATGAAATATCTGAAGGCATCACTATTTAGTTTTAAGAGAAATAAATATAGGGTGTCTCACCCAAAGAGAGTTAGGATTACATTTGCTTCCTATGTGTGAAAGATACATAATTTATAAGCTAATGAGTTGTAAAGGTCTTCTCACAAGTAAAATTATATTATCACTCCCAGGAGTAAGATAGTCAAACTGTTCTATAATAACTCATTCAAGTTTATTTTACCTTAACTTATGAAACATAATCCCTTCTTTTTAAATATGCCATTAAAAGAATGCCCAGATAGAGAGAAGGAAGGAGCCACTAGAGGGAAAATGGAGCGAAATCTTAGATAGTATTTATATATTTTTCTTTTGATGAAGAGAAAATTCAATTGTTAAAAAATTAGGAATAAAAGTACTGACTATTTAGCAGCTAAAATATACCTACCATTAGATAATTTTTTTCAAGAAGCTTATTTCCTTTTACCTTTATGGCTTCATCCTTATGGTACAGAACCTTCTCTAATGACTCCCAGTGATCCCGCCTCCTGGTATTGACACTTTTTTGGTGTAACCCCTTTATTTGTATACAGGCTTAACTTAGTGACTTGCCTCTGAAGAACAGAATATGGGAAAAGTGAGGGAACATCACTTCCAAGATGAAGTTACAAAAGACTGTGACTTCTGTCTTGCTTACTCTCTCATTCTGGATCTCTGTCTTTCCTCTCTTGCTTGCTCTGATGAAATAAGATGTCATCTGAACAGGCCTTTGTTGCAAGGAGCTAAAGGTAACCTCTGACCATCGGCCAGCAGAAACGGAAGCCCTCTGGCCAACAACCCTCAAGGAACTGCATTCTGATACAGCCATGTAAGTAAGCTTGAAAGCAGATCCTTCCCCAATATAGCTTTCACATGAGATCACAGCCCTGTCCAGTGCCTCCATTAAACTTAGTGGTCCCTGAGCCAGAGGACACATGTAAACTGCACCTGGATTCCTGACCCACAGGTCTGGTGAGCTAATAAATGTGTGTTGATTTAAGGCAGTAATTTTTGAAATAATTTGCTATGGAGAAATAGATAACTAAGAAAAATCTCAAATAAATATGCACTGTTATACTGCATTTTATATATTTACATTTCTATTGTGTGTAAATTTATGAAAGCTTGGTGACATCTGTTAAGTAAATTGAGCATTTATAAATATGGAACATGTATATAATCCCAGAAGCCATTTAAAAAATATATATATGTCTTTATTGATTCCAGAGAGAGGAAGGTAGAGGGAGAGAGAGATAGAAACGTCAATGATAAGAGAGAGTCATTGATCAGCTGCCTCTTGCACGCCCCCTGCTGGGGACCGAGCCCGAAACCTAGGCATGTGCCCTGACAAGGAATCTAACCGAGATCTCCTGGATCATAGGTTGACACTCAACAGCTGAGCCACCCCGGCAAGGCCTAGAAACCATTTTAAAATTGAGCTGTTTTCATGGTGAACTTCTTTGTCACCAAAGAAAGAGAAAACATTATTTTGAATTTGATGGACAAGTAATTTTTCTCTCCTGTATAATTTTAATCTGTGGTCCTGAGATTCATGATGAATCAATAGAGACATTTTGAGTGAGAAATTTTTTTATGCAAGAAGTTTTTATTACCTGGTTCCCACTAATTAAATGATAGTAGCAGGTCCTAGATATTGGGAAAACAAAAATACACCCAAACAATTCCACATACACCTGGAGAGTGTCATATTGTTTCTAGATTAGAAGTACAAGAAATTCCTGGATAAGCTTCAGTTTGTCTATGAGCCCCCTCCCCACCAAAACAATGTAAAATAGTGTGTGCTTATATGCATTTTTCTGGTGAAAGGGTTCATTACTTTGAGATACTAAAAAAGGCTCATGGTTTTCAGATATGTTTAGAATATATGGAAGACACCACCAGATTAATTTTGTTATGGTGGTTGAAAGATTGTTTTAAATATCACAAGAGTTAGTTGATTAATTAAATCATTTTTATATTTATTCAACACAATTACCGAGGACCATGCTAGACATTAGAGTTACAACACTAAAAAGACATGAGTGATTCCTCTCCTAAGAAGCTTACACTTTAGTGGGAAAGTAGATATTAATCATGAAGAGTTCTGGGAAGACAAATTAGAAAATGTTTAGAGGCATATAACTAGGTGTGCCAGTTATTTGCCTGTTTGCTCTCAGACCCACTCTCTTCCCTTCCTTGTTCTGTTTTATATTACAAGGACTAATCCTGCAAACAACATTGTGTAGGCTCTTCTACCATCTGGTGTCTTGATGGGTTTGACTAATGGTGGGCATAGGCAGAAATCTGGAGGCTCCAAATCAGAGAGGCCAGGATACTTCTCTCTCTCTTTGCTTTAGGCTGGTCTCTCGGCACTGGCTCTGTTTCCCCCTTGGCTGTAGCTCCAACTGGGCAGCTTCTACCTCTGTGCTTCAGATATCCATTTGGTGGCTACAACTCCTGACACCTGGTAACACTATTTCTTCCCTAGACTTTACTCCAGCTCTAGTCATGTTGACAGCTTCCTGCAGTTGTGAATCCATGGGTAGCTCGTCTTTTGTTTGCTCTTTCAACTCATCTAAATAACACTTTCATGACTTGTATCCTATATAAAATTTCTTCTATTGACCTACCCGATATGGGTTCTATTTTCTAACCAGTCCCTCATTGCTATACTAGGGCACCAAACCTGGTTAGGGAAATGTGTCAGGGAGTCTTTCCTTGAAGACGTTAAATTTGAGCTGAAGTATGAAATATGAATATGTATTAACTAAGTCAAAATGGGGAAATTCAAACGGGAGAACATTCCAGGAAGAGTATATGCTTCTAATTTTCCAAAACTTGAAAGTCAGTGTTGTTGAAGTTTGGAGAGCAACGTGGAATCACGGTATGAGATAAAGTATATAAAATACTAAATTTTGCAGTGCTTTAATCAATTTTAAGTATTTTGGTCTTTAACATAACAGAGATAGGAAGCCTTTCATGGGCTTTTAACAAGTGGCTTTGAGCAATGAGGTGACATTTTCAAATGTGTGTTTTTAAATTTGTGTGTTTTCTAAATGTGTATTTAAAGGTTTAATATGTGGATAATACATTCGGAAGGAGTATAGGGAGATGATAGGACAACAGGTAAAAGATTATTATAATAAAAAGGTGATGCTAGTTTGGGCAATGTTGAATAAAATCCTAAAGCTCTTCAAAGTACTTAGTGATAAGGGGGTGAATCAGATGAGATAAGGGAGGTGGCATAATTGATTCTCTTTGGCAAAAATGTGAATGATGATGCCATTGACTGGGCTAGAAAAATGAGAAAAAGAATGATTTTGGGAAGAAAGATAAGTTCATTTCAGATATGTTGAATTTGAATGTCTTTGGAAAAATGATAGAAACGTTTATTTGTTAGGATGGGTAATTTTGGACTTATCACTAATAATCCCCTTAACTGGATTTATTTACTTTCTTTTGCTCTGTTGGGTGGTCAGTTAGCAAAGAGTTGATCTACACATATTATAGATATGTAATCTGTGATTGTGATTAGATGACTGTTAATTGTTATCTTGGTAGATAAGCATTTTTATTAAAAATATTTTAAATAACTTAGCCTGGAAAGTTTAGTTTTCTATAAGCATGTTATTCATTTCAGTGCTTCTGTTTCCCACATCCCTTGACATATACTAGATGCTTAATAAAGTTTTGGAAATTTGAATCAAATTTTGTTTTTCTAAATGACACCTACTTTTTTTCCCCCTTTCCTGACTATCATCGTTAATTGCATGAGTTTTAGAAATGCAACAACTCTTAGTTTGCTGTGACAAGCATGGACCGATCTGAAAATTTGGATGTGAGATAAAAACAGAATGCCAAATACTTTCTACATTTCAGAGGTAAGTCAATTGAAATAATGCTAATTCCAAACTTCGGTGCTCTGAAAATATAAATTACTTTGGGTTCCATAAAAAAAGAGCTAATTGCCTCTACTCATGCAAATTTCTTGGCATAGTTTCTCTGTATTCTTTCTTCATAACTCATCTTTAGATATGATATTGCAATAGTTTTCAAAGTATATGGAATGAAAATGTATACATCTATTTGAGTCAAATCATTAGAGACATTCAACAACTTCAACAATACCAGGAGAAAAAATCTGATTTTTCAGTGTGGGTATACATGGCACTTTGAGAATGCCCTTTAAAAAAAATCTGTAAGTATTTTAAATGAGCTATCTTATTTTAGGGTTTTGGAGAATGTTAGTAGAAAGAACCTGCGGAGAAAATGTGGAGGACAGCTTCCCTTGACTGTAAGTGATTAGATTAATTCACATGTCGGTTTCACTTCATTAACATTTTAAACTCTTTTCTTTATGTCAAGAAACACATCTGTCAAAATCACATACATAATCTGCTATTTTGAGATTAGCACTCTACCTTTATAATAGTGTTTCATTTATGTTTCAAGCAAGCCCCCTGCACCTGAAAGGGCAATTCTAAATTTTTTTTTTTTAATTTGTTTGTCTGAGTGCGTGTGTTTTGGTATCTTCATTCTCTGTGTGGTTTTATTAATTCAGTGATAACATAGAATTCCAAGTAGCTATCATCTCTTACCTGGAAGCAGTTTTTTCAAAGATAATTTAAAACAACATTGTATTGACCCAGACCTCTTTACTTAAATGTTTACATTGAACATTTTATATCAGTTTAACATATCAATTTTGGTAAAAATTTATATGAGTAATGCAAAGTCATATCAATAAGAGAGTGTTCTAACTCAAACAGAAGAGAATAAACTATCTCTGTGCGTATGCATTTCTTCACAAACCAAGACATGGAACCTGGACTTGGAATGTTAACCATTTCGTAATATAAGACATGATGAAAAGGTAATTTTTCAAGTAGTAAATGCATAAAGGTTATTTAACTTTTTGCTAAATATTGAGTAATTGGCGATGGGAAAGAAAACCAGATTAATCAAATGGCTTAATTTGCAAGATTATAATAAAACCATTTAAGAAATACTTTGGCATTAAATTATAGTACATTAAATTATGTCATTTAAAAATCAGGTCCTTTATCCAGATTTGAATAGATTTATTCCCACTTTACTCTTGTCTACTTGACTTTCTTAGGTTTAACGTATGAGAGAGAATGTTATTGTACCCAGTCATGATTTGGGTGTTGGAATGGAAAGTATGGCTAGCTACAAGGAATAACTTCCTTCTCCCTCGGTTTCCCACTCCTATTAGTATACTGTTTTCAAAGGTTTGAGCTGCTGTCTCTTTAGAAAACCTCTACTAAAGAGCAATTCTCTGCTTTGAATGAATTGATCTAAGTCAAGCAGGAAAAAGCAGAGGAGTCGTGGAGGAAGTGATCTGTGGCCACCAGGATTTACACACTCTGTTGTTGAATACTCCAGAATGAGGAAAGTTAGTGCGAATGAGTTAGAATGTAAGTCACTGTATAAGAAATTCAGGCAGATATTTCTGGTGTTTGGTATTTCTAACTGATGTCATTTCAAGGATAAAGACTTATCGTTGGCATCTGGGTAAATTCTTTTAAGTATTGTTTTTGACAGTGATATCAAAGGATTTGAGTATTTTAGCATTGCTGATTAGCAAGTATTAACAATTTCAGATAAAGTTGGAGGCTTAATAAACATTACTCATCTGTTCAGGGGCAGCAAAACAAACAAAAATACTTATGTCATAACTAGTAATCAGGGAAAATCAAACCTTTCAAAATTAGTTTTGTTCTCATAGTGATTTTCAGATTAAATTCAAGTTCTCCAGAGCTTCACAAATTCTTTTCTATTTAAAACTTGTAAAATTTTATTGTACTAACTTGCAAAGATCATAAAGTGTGACCCCAGAAGTATAGGAATTCCCTATCCCCTAGGCGACAGCAAATGAATAATATATCCAAATTACAATAATAATGATAACTATAAAAACAAAAACAAAACACTTGTCATGTTGTGCTTAAGCTACATAAAGTATGCTGGGTATGCTTTCTAGATATTGATAACGAGTTAGAATCAGCTCAGTCTTATTTGCAAACAATGAGTACCTAATTGAATGACAATAAATAAGTTATATTTTATTTGCATAAAGCATTTCCAATTGTTTGTGTATTTTAAACAAGTCCCTTTTCTTTTGTGGAAAAAAGAGTGTTATATTAGACACTTAGGCTACTGGGTGTGCATTATATAGAAAAGCAGTTCTAAAAAATGGTAAGTTGTTGTGAGCTATGTCTTGAAAGGATTAAAAGAACAACAGAGACTCGAACGAGGCACCAAGTATAAACAAAGGCAAAATGATCAGAAAGGCACAAATGCAAAAACAGTGAAAAAAATAATCCCCTGTACAAAGGAAATCAGGAAGAGTTTGAGTCATCTCTTTATAAAAAGAACTGAAATGCAGATATAGCTTGGTTTTGAGTAGAGAGAGTTTACTTCAAGGGTTTTAAGTTATGAGCACTAAGGATTTTCATGATTTGAGAAAATAATTAAAATGGCTATGCAGAACCTACAATGGAAATGACCAGACAGTATGCAATTTCCTTAAGAACCAAGCCTGTTAGTGATACAGTATATAGTTTGTGTGTGTGTGTGTTCATGAGATTACATAGACATAAGCTAGTCTCAATCTTGAGGTTAGAACTGGAAAGATAAAGTTATGTCAAGAGCTTTACTAAATAAAACTCTTGAGCTAATATGTGAATGCATTAAATCATCTTCATGCATGTTGTTATAATCAAAAGTTCCACATATTTTAATAAAATTGATTTTATGGCTTTTGGCCATTGGCGAGCTATAGTGAAGGAGGGCTAGTATAGAAAAACACAGTCACAGAAAGGGCATACTATGGGCCTGATTTCTTTAGCTAACTTGTTTAATTCCTGGGTAGTTGATATAAAAGTTGATTGGGGTTGAAGTTCAGTATCTTTCTGTATTAGAGCCATCTGTTGTGGTTTTATCACCATTTGGGATCTGAAGAATAAAGTAAAAATAATAAAAATATTTATTATTCTGTAGTATGATTAAGAATATAAATGAACAAGTTGATAAAACTGTTTAAATCAATAAAGCATTTTATAGGTTAATCTTTGAGTTATACTAAATTTAGCTTAATCTGTCAAGATGTACAATTCTGTGCAATGTGAAATGATAATTATGTGACATAAAAAGTCCTTAATCAAAAAGCATTATCTCATATCCTAATATTTGAAGTCACTATAGGGTACGTACCGAATTATAAAACCTGAACATGTTTTTAAAAAAAATAATATATTCTATTAAGATACATGTGTTAACACTGATGTAAAACCTCCATTATCTTCATTCAATGTAGAAAGTCATCTTTAATAACAATCTAGGCTGTTATAATAATATTGTATTATCTTCACTGTAGTTTTCTTCTTAATAATAAATGAATGAAGGAGAGAGAGTCAATATGATTCTAATATTGGAAATAAAAGTAGCAGATATGAATGAGTTTTGTAACAAAGCAATTTCTATCTCTAAATTTTGATGTTTTCTCAATTTCATTTTCAGCTTCGTCATTGCTAGTGTATAGAAATGTAATTATCTTATAGCTTTATCAAGTTATAATTTATATACCATAAATTCTCCAATTTTAAATGTGTGTAGTTCGTTCAATGACTTTTCATAAATATACTAAGTTGTGAAAGTTTCACCAAAATCTAACTTTTTAATATATCCATCATTACTTTTTTTCATGTACTGTTTATTTATTTGTATATCTTCTTAGATGAAATTTCTATCTGATCTTTTCCCCGTATTTAATTGGGTTGCATTCTTCTAGAGTTGAAAGAGTACTTTATGTATTCTGGATACAATTCCCTTACCCATATAAGATTAGCAGCTATTTTCCCCAGGCTGTGACTTATTTGTGACTCTCAATTCTGTTCCATTAATCTATATGCCTATCTTATGGCCAGTACTACACTATCTAGATAACTGTAGACTTGTAGTGAGTTTCGTAGTCAGAATAAATTCCCTAAATTCCTTCTAATTTTCAAGATTATTTTGGCTGTGATGGGTCCTTTAGATTGCCATATGAAATTTATTTGTTGTTTTCTGCAAAGCAGGCAAGTGGTATTTTGGTAACAATGTGGTTGAATCTTTAGATCTGTTAAGATTATTGACATCTAAACAATAATGAATCTTTGAATCTATTAACATGGAATGTCTTTCTAATTGTTTAGATTATCTTTAGTTTCTTTCAGTAACATTTTGTAGTTTTCAGTGTACAAGTTTTGCCATACTTATTTTTATTTTGTATCAGTCATTCTCTTCTGATCTATGCTAATGACATGATAATGGCTTCTCAATTTTTATTTTTAAACTTTTATTTATTGATTGATTTTTAGAAAGAGGGAGGTAGGGGAGAGAGAGAGAGAAACATCGATTTTTTTGTTCCACTTATTTATGCACTCATTGGTTGCTTCTTGTATGTGCCCTGACCGGGGGTTGAACCCGCAGCCTTGGTGTATCAGGACAATGCTCAACTGAGCTACCCGGACCAGTGCCTCAGCTTTTATTTCTGATTTTACATTGTTGGTAAAGAGAAATGGAATTGATATTTTATGAATTTTATTGAAATATAATTCATATAGCATAAGATTCACTGTTAAGTATAAAGTTATATAAATTTTAGTAAATAAGTTGTATAATATTAAAAATCTACTAGCATAGCAAAGAGAAATCTTGGACCTGTTTCCAGTCACTTCTTTCCCATTGACAACCTCAGGCAAGCACTAATCAACTATATATTTTCCTTCTCTAGACATTTTATAACCATTATATGATTTCCAAAGAGTGTTCTGGGTCAGTGACTCACTATTGCTCTTTCTTATATTGGTATTCATTGTCCAAAATGTTTTAGTTTTGAAATGTAGATTCATTTCTTTTTTGTGTGTATGACTTCTGTGTTGTGCCTGAGATATTGTTGCATATTTCTGGGCCACAGAGATGTACTAGTTCAATTTCTTCTAATGGTTTTAAAGTTTTCACCTTTACTTGTAAGTTTATTATCTATTATTCATTAATTGTTTTTTGGGAGGGGGTTAAACTATGGTTCTTTAATCATCCTTGCCATGATGATGTGGCATGATTCCAACATCGTTCGTATAAATGGAAATCATGCCATGCGTGGTCTTTTGTTGCTGGCTTCTTGCACATACCATGATGTGTTTGAGGATCATTAGCCTTGTAGCAGTTACCACAATGTTGTTTCTTCCTAGTATAGAATCATATCCCTTTGTATGTATGCAAAACCTTTCCTTTATTCACTAACTGAAGAACATCCATTTTCCCACTTTTTGCTTATATGTATGATGCTCCTAACACCTTCACTTACCAGTCTGCAGGGACCTATGTTTCACTTTTATTCTGTAGAAACTTAGTTGTTCAATTGCCAAATATTGTGGTAAGTCAGTGTTTAACAGCCTAAGGTACTGACAAACTGCTTGTCAAAGTGGCTACAACTGTTTTTATTCACAGTAGAAAGGCTTGAGAGTTCCCATTGATAAAAAGGAGTGAGCTGTTGATATACACAAAAACTTGGATGCAAATCTAGAGCATTGTGTAAAGTGAAAACAGTCAATGCCAAAAAATTATATTGTATAAGATTCCATTTCTAAAATTTTGAGAAGACAGTGTGTTAGACATGAAGAATAGATGAGTGGTTTCTAAGGGTTTGGCAGGATGGGGAAAGCTTCTGGAAGGAGATGGATGTGGTTATGAAAATGCTAAATGAGTGATCCTTGTGGTGATGGTTTCATTCTGTATCTTGACTTCGTTGGCAGGTGTATGAACTTACACATGTAATAAAATTGTATACAGCTAAATAAACTCACACAAGAATACAAGTAAGACTATGGATTAAAACAGTGTCAATATTTTAATATCTTGGTGGTGGTATTGTACTATAGTTTGTGTGTGTGCACGTGAGCGTGCGCACACGTGTACTAAAAACCACATAACAGAATTTACCATATTTACCACTTCTGTGTACATTTCAGTGGTGTTAAGTATATTCACATTGTTGTGCACCCAATCTCCAGAACTTTACATCTTGCAAAACTGAAACTCTACCCATTAAACAACAAGTTATGAGCACTAAGGCATACAGGTCAAGGGTCAGGGGGATCTGCATAGAGGTGGAGGCTGTCTTGCTGTTGAGGGAGTCATAAAGAAAGGGCTCTGGCAGTTTTATGGAACCTCCAGGGGGCAATGGGGTGAGGAGAGGCGAGAGGGAAGAGCTAGGAATGAAGGCTAGGAATAGAAATATGCGAAACAGCATGACCAGCCAGGGCCTGAGGCCTCGGCTGCAGCTCTTCAGAGACTGAGATGTAGTGACCTCACCGAGTCTGGTGTGGAGAGGGCTGCTTTCCCCCACGAGGCCTGTCCGATAAAGCCATTGTAATTGCCTGTGGTCAGGCCTGAAATATCCCGCATAGGTTTTTAACTAGGAGTTGGACTCTTCAACCAATTACTCACTTGCTCTCTAAATTTAACCCATCTTATGAAGTTTGCCTACGGCTTACAAGACACTTGCTTTACTTATTATTGATTCTTAACAAATCCTGTGAGCTTCACCTATATTACCTATGCTTAACTTATTCCCTATGCTTAACGCTTTGCATGAGTTTCATCTATTCCACTTGTTTCCTTGCCCTCTATAGCAGTATTGAATGTTCTCAGTACAGAAAACTGACTTTGCCAATGTATTTATTTTCTACATTTTTTTTTTTCCCATGGGAAAATGTTCAAGGGAGAAAGTGGTAATTTAACTATAAAAATAAGGGAAAAGGCTGATACAGTAACTCAGTGTCATTAAGGTATCAGTTTTCTTATAGCTTTTTTTTTTTTAACCCTCACCTGAGGATATTTTTGTCATTGCTTTTTTTCAGAGAGAGTGGAAGGGAGGGGGGGAGAGAGAGAAACACTGACGTGAGAGAGACACATCGATTGGTTGCTTCCCCACCAGGGCCGGGGATGAAGCCTGCAACCAAGGTATGTGCCCTTAGGCCAAAATCGAACCCGGGACCCTTCAGTCTACTGGCTGTTATAGCTTCTTGCATCGCCATCCTGATCAAGTGAGTTTTGTCTTTCTCATTTCAAGATGACTATTGTATTTCCAAATATTACATGCTTGTCTGTGAAGAAAGGGGAGAAAGAAAAGATTGGTACCCTTATTGGTGAAGCAAATATTTTCCAAAACATTTTCATCTGCTCCATTGGTCAGAAAGGTCCCTGCTGGACATCTTCTTGGAGTGTCTATTCAAGCCTTAGCCCATTTTCTAACTGGATTAATTTTTTTAGTGTTGAGTTTGGAGAGTATATATTCTTTTTTAATTGAGATATAATTGACAAATAATGTTGTGTAAGGTGGAGGTGTACATGTTGGTTTGATACATTTATATATCAATTTGATGAGTCCTTTGTCAGATATGTGATTTCCAAATATTCTTCCCAGTCTGTGGCTTGCCTTTTAATCCTCTTAGCAGTGTATTTCACAAGGCAAAAAAAAATTATTTTGGTGATGCTCAAATTAATTTTTTTTTTTTTGTAGATTGAGATTTGGTGTCCTGTTTAAACACTCTTTGCTTAACCCGAGGTCGTGAATGTTTTTAACTGTGATCTGTTCTAAAATGTTGATAGTTTTACATTTTACATTGAAGTCTGTAGTCTATTTTGAGTTAATTTTTGTATAAGTTGTGATGTCTAGTTTGGGTTTCATTTTTTTTTTTTTGCCTTAAGGATGTCTAATTATTTAAGCACTGTTTGTTGAAAAGACTATCCTTCTTCCATTGAATTGTTTTTATACCTTGGGGGGGAAAATCAATTTGTGTGGGTCTATTTTTTGCTTCTTTCTTCTGTTCCATTGATCTATGTGTCTCTGTCAACATCACACTGTAGCTGTATAACAATTCTTACAATCAAATCCTATGATTCTTTTTAAAAATTTGTTTGAGCTATTGTAGTTCACATTAGCTTATTTATTCAGCCCCAATAAATGTGTTTGTGGGTTTTCTACGTTACCATTACATAGCATTATATACATGTATAGACTACTCATTCCTAGCTTTACCTAAAAGAACACACTAAACATATTAAAAAAATGGAAAAATTAGAATTTTATTTTCTTTGTAGTTTCAGAAATTCAAAAACAAAATAGAATGTTATGGTTGAATTTTCTGGCTCATCATGTTAAAAATGAGGAAACATAGACCTAGTGATTGTGTTTATGAACCTGAATTTTCTAGCTTCATTATGTGAGCTGCAATAATTAGTGTGCAGCATCTAGTACATTGTGTTGTGAGAAAAAAAATTTTTTGCAACATGGAAACACATAAATCAAATGCAAATGAACACAAAGTCATTTCAAAAGTTTGTTAACCTAAATGATTTCATTACTTTTTAAATCAATCTAATCTGCCCCTAATTCTTGCGTGTTATTAGCCCAAGGATTATAGTGGAAGTTCACTTACCTTGGAGTCAGAAGACCTATGTTTAAACCGAATATATGCCACTTACTCCTCTATGATTTCAGATACATCTCTTAAATCTTCTCAAATTCAGATTTCTCTTCTATACAAATGATATAACCTCTAACTCATAAAGTCAGAAATAACATGTGTGTGGGAGTGTACATATGCACACATGTATGTTGTTCATGAAAATACCTGGCAAACTGTAGGACATATGTACTTATTTTTCTTATTTTGAGGAGCTGTATGTCCATGGAAACTAAATGAAGGGCACATGTGAGGGGGAAGTGGATAGACTTCTTTCTCTGGCATTGTATTATCACCCAGAATGTTTTACAGCATCCCTTATGTCCCACTGCTTATTAGCGAAAGAAACTGCCAGTAGAGTGGATACAGGGAAGAACCTGTATCTTCTCATGGAGGCAACAAATATGCCACAAATTTCAAGCTGAATCTTTAGGAGAAAATAGGTCAAAAACTGTCATATATGTGTGAATATCAATAAAACCAGTCCCTGGGCTGGAAGGATACTTTGTCAGGGATCACTAACAAATTTATGATCCTATTTCTTTATACTTGATTATACTATTTATTCCTCAACTTTGTTTTTTATAATTAGCTTAAGCCTCATTTTGTTTCAGTTTATGGGCAGAATTTTTTACTTGTTTCTTGATTTTTCGTATCTTTGTTTGCCATAAATGGAGCTGATACCTCTACCCAGTGTTACTCCTGGCATTAGTAATTATATTCTAACTGATATTTAAACACTCTTTCTTCTGTTCTAATTATAACTCCCTCTGTCAGTGCAGAGCAAATAATCATCCTAAAATATTGAAGCCCATAAAATAAAAATGGCTACTATTTATTCGGGTTGAACACCATATATTTGGGATCAGATTTAAATATCTGATATATAGACATTAGTACTCGCACTTCATAGGTGAAGAAATATACACTCAGAAGTTTTAAATAACTTGCCTAAGTTTAAACCCATGTATGTATGACTTCAAAGCTTTTGCTCTCATCCAGTACAGAATATTTAAAACTGTTAGTTAAATATTTAGCTTTGTTACATTAATTTGCCAAAATACTAACTTGCAATTCTCTATCACTGTCTTTTACTTTTCATTACAATGCATGCAATTTCTCTATTGTGGATTGCAAAGTCATTTTTTATAAGATGATTATACCTACTTATTGATTTCAGATTATGGAAAGCTATTATTGTTTATATGTTGTTGCAGTAAATAGATATATCATCATTCAGTGGTAGTGGGCATATTTATCATATGACCTCACAAATAATATGGTAGGCAGCTCCTAGTGTGGATCCCAACAATCCTAGTTTCCCGATAATCATGCCCTTGTGTAATCCTTCTTCCCTTGAGTATAGGTTGGACCTAGTGACTTGTTTTTAATGAGTAGAATTATTAGAATGCTTTATTCTAATGAATAGAATATGGTGAAAGTGATGGGATATCGCTTGTGTGATTAGATGACAAAAGCGTGTGCCTTCTCCTGTGCTGGAACTCTCTTTTTTGTTGGTATTCTCTCTTGCCCTCTTACTTGATGATAGAGCAATCTGTTATGTTGTGAGATGCTCTATGAGGTAGGCCCACATTGCAAGAAACCAAGGGAAACCTCCAGCCTTAGCTCAGGAGGGCCTAAGGTGTTAATACAACAGCCCACAGGGAACTCAGTGCTGCCAACAACCACATGAAAAAAGTAGGAAGCAGATTCTTCCCAGTTGAGCCTGTCAGGGGTGGGGAACCTTTTTTCTGCCAAGGGCCATTTAGATATTTATAACATCATTTGCGGGCCATACAAAATCACCAACTTAAAAATTAGCTGTGAAAAAACCTCCTAGATTTATTGAATTTCGAGTTCTGCCTGCAGTTGCCTTGGCAGAGCCAAACCAAAAGATTTCGTGGGCTGGACGTTCCTCACTTCTGCTAGATGAATGCAGCCTTGAGAGAAACCTGAAGCCAGGGGACCCAGTTAAATTGTGTTGGGATTCCTGACTCACAGTAATTATGAGATAATGAATGTTGGCTTAAGCCATTAAGTTTTGGGGAAATTTGTGACACAGCAATCAATGACTCCTACAAATAAGTTATTCATACTTTTTAAGACTGCTGTATTCTGGTGGTATGCTCTGGCTAGGACCCTGTATCAAAGTGAAATGTGACCTTGAAGCACTTACCCAAAAACTAATGCTGAAGCTTCTAATCTTAGTAATTCAGAGGAAAAGATAGGTTGATTCCACTTTTCTTTGCTAAGTTTTAGTTTGTCAAGATTTGAGCAAGCAGAGCAAGGAGAGAAAAAAATCATGTTCATGACCGAAGACAAAGAAAAATCATGTTTTCACAGATTTTATGAAACAGTGAAAATGCTTTCATTCTCACTTCAAATTTTTGTCAAGAATGAGAACATACCCATGTTAAGATATTTACAGAGTGAAAATTGAGAGTTTCACACAACTCTCTACTCCAAAAAATTTGGTGTACTCTATGGCCTATTAAAAGATAAGTGTAGAGGGTTTTTTGCTTGATTTATTTATTTATTTATTTATTTATTTATTTATTTATGCAATGAAGATTTTAAAAATAGAGTGTTAGATTCCTAGGACTGCTGTAAGGAAGTACCATAATCTTGGTGACTTAAAACAATAGAAAGTTATTCTAAGTTCTGGAGGCTAGAAGTGTAAAATCAATATCTTGGCAGGGCCTTTTTCCCAGTGAAGTCCCTGGGGGAGGATCCTTCCTTTTCTCTTCCCAGCTTCTGGTAGCCCCAGGTGTCCCCTGGCTTGTGGCAGCATGACTTCTATTTGTGCCTCCATCTTCACATAAATGGCTTTTTTGTGAGTCTGTTTTCAGAGGGCATTCTTCTGTCTGTGAGTGTCTGAAATTTTCCTCTTATAAGTACACCAGTCATATTGGATTAAGACTCAATCCAATAGCCTCATCTTAACTTGATTACGTCTGCAAAAACCTTGTTTCCAAATAAGGTCACATTCAAGGTTCCTGGGCTTAGGATTTCAACATATCTTTTTGGTGGACACAATTCAACCCGTGACAAGTAGTATTCCTTTCCTTTGTCTTGCAGTCTTTTTAACATCTGTCCTTGGCTTTGTTACATCATTCAACTTCTATGCTGATCAAATAAATTATTTCTTTTATCATTCCACACTTTTCTGTAATGTAATTGTCCACTATACCATTTTCCCTGCAATATTTTGATTGTTGTACCCTTCAAGAGATTATGGTCAATGTTATAGCAGAGTTTTCTTTACACAATTTAGTAAAAGAGCATCTCTAGCCTGGCTGGCATGGCTCAGCAGCTGAGCATCGACCTAGGATCCAGGAGATTGTGGTTCGATACCTGGTCAGGGCACATGCCCGGGTTGCGGGCTCCATCCCCAGTGGGGGGCGTGCAGGAGGCAGTAGATCAATGACTCTCATCATTGATGTTTCTCTCTCTCTCTCCCTCTCCTTTCCTCTCTCTGAAATCAATAAAGACTTTTTTTTTTAAAAGAGCATCTCTATCTCAATGGAGCATTTAAAAATCTTACCTGTTAAGTGAGAATATTATTTCCTTTGTTATATCTGCAATTAACATTCTAAAATTTATTCTAGTTTTAGGGGTTCCATGTGCTGTGAAATTCTCTATCACAGATTATGTTAATATAATGTAGTTGGAATATCAGCCAGATACTTTCCTGTCATCCACAAGTGAATTGATATTGCACCCCTTCTTGAGATTGGGAGAATAAAATTATATTACCCCAAAGGAGCAAACTATAAAAGTAGTCTCTACTTACACATTGTGTTCTAGTCACTGAATTAATTAGAAGTAGCATTGTTAATTGAAAGATTATACCTTCAACAATAAAGATAAAAATAAAAATAAATAAAAATAAATCTTAAAAAAAAGATTTAGACTTCAGAGTCAGACAAATTTGGATTTCAACTCTTGCTCTATCACATGCTAGTAATTCTTCTAAACATTCATTTCTTTCATCTATGAAATGGGATCATAGGACTTAAAGACTTGTTTTGAAGATTAAATACTATGTTATTAATACAATGCTCTTGATAAAGTTGATAAAATGTCCTTGATTCCTGGCAATTATATTTAATAAAATTCAGATACCGCCCCCCAAAAAACCACTCAAAGCTTCTGATTTTCCTATGTAAAATGAATATAGTGTCCACATTGATGATTTGTGTGATACCTATATAAATACATGGCACAGTATATGCCCTTAATACATATTGGGCTCCCCTACCACAGGTATTGTAAGATACAAAGATTGGTGACAGTTATTCTTAAGTTTTTTAAGAATAAGTTCATATGTTTACCAGATTTATTCTCATTCACTGCTTCATTTGCATATTCAAAATAACTTTATATATGTCATATAATTTAAATAACATTATGAGATATAGAAGACTTGGAATACTGATAAGAAATTAAGGCTCCAAATAGTTAACTGATTTTCTCAGGATAAAATAACCCTTGAGGCCCGGCCAGTGTGGCTCAGGGGTTGAACATCCACCTATGATCCAGGTTCGATTCCCGGTCAGGGCACAGGCCCGGGTTGTGGGCTCGATCCCCAGCAGGGGGCTTGCAGGAGGCCGCCCATCAGTGACTCTCATCATTGATGTTTCTATCTCTCTCTCTCCCTCTCTCTGAAATCAATAAAGATGATTAAAAAAAAAATAGCCCTTGAGTTTCAAAGCTAGCATGCAAATCCAAATGTGTGTAAGTCTAACAGTTTTGATCCACCCACTTCAGTGCCAAATGTACACACTTAGGGGACAGAAGAAAGGGCTGGGCTTTTGAATTAGAACCAAAAATACAGTCAGAGAAACAGAGGACAACTAGAATCACACTCTAACAGGAAAGCCAAAGGCACACTCTGAACATGAAATGAAAGCTCAATGAAGTAGACGTGTATAGTGTCAAACCAGAGGGAGTGTCAAACTCATGAGACATAGCACGCTTTACCCAACATCAAGTTTACCCTGTTTTAAGTTAGGGATGCTGGACAGGCAGCAACAGAGCGTGCCCCACAACGTTGTGGTGATCTGGCGATTCATGACACAATTTTCAGTGCCCCCTTCACACCACCCTTAGAACAGGCAAGATCACACTAGATGAGACTGGACTGGCACAGACTGCTCCAGTTTAGGAAATTCAGTGGCTCTGAGAGCTCCTCAACTTTTGTACCTTGCTAGCCATGTAGCTCCTTCAGGGTAAAAAAGTAGCTCCATTCTCCGGTGCAACCGCATCTCATCACTATTAGTTACACATCACTTGATAAACCACCTTGACAATGAAGGTACTTGGTCTGATTGATAGTGCTCAGGAGGACGTTCTTGGATCTCATATATACCCATAAATTCCTGGAGTTAGTGTTGCAAGGAAGATTAGAGTAGGTTCAAATCCTCAGGCAGTTTTGAAGATAGGATGGCCACAAAACCCACTGCTATGTCAGGAAGAGCTGTTCCAATAGAACAATAATTCATAAGTTTTTCCTGTTAGGTATCATATGGTAGGTACAACATTCTCACTTTAGCTACAGTGGCTTTTCACTGGCTTTTAGGGGGCCAGGTTGGACACAGAGAGCATGTAAGAAACTCAGAAACTGACATTTGAAACATCTCCCTTAGTCCTGAGATTTTAACACCATGTCATACCCCTCCACCTCCCTCATGGCTTTCGCCTCCCTTCCCTTAGTTGAATATTATTGAATGAGATTCAGTCTTTGACTTGGTATCAGTGATTAATTTGTAAGGATTTCTATAAAGCTGCTGCTTGTTTTAAAAACTCGTTTCAACTCTGAGCATAGATATTGCCGTAAATCTGGGATATGAGAACATTTGTCAGCCAATTTGACATTTCCTGACTTCTTAACAGAGACTATAATTGTATACAAAGTATTCTTGTAAGTGAAAATTTAAAAAGAAAAGCAATTACAAGTTGTCTAAAAATTATTGTGTTTTAGAAAATTTAAGGTTTATTTTATGCCATTTCTGTGAATGTTCACTGATTTCTCCCCATTCTGTGTGAGGACAGATGTAAATTTGTAAATGAAATGAAAATCAAATAAATCACCATGATAAGCTTAACTGTTTTGTTCTTTTACTTACAGCAAAGTGTGTTAGGCATTACGACTTGGCTTTAATTATAACATCAGCGAAGAGAGTTTGTGCAACATGATAGAGCACGAACAAAGTGGGTATGTACACAGTGTATGTATTGACTACGGAAGTCATAATATCTATAAATAAAAGATCCTTTAGTTACCATCGAATGAGGATGTGATAGTTAAAAAATAAATGAGGCACTCTTTTTTTCTTTCCCTTAATTCCTCAGGAAAAGCCTGCTTAATTAAAGATATTTATTAAAACTTGATCAAAAAATTCAAATTCTGTGTCCGACATCTAGCTACTGTCTTAGGCCTTGTGGGTCTGAAGACTTTGACTTGTTAATGAAGTCATCAAAGGAATAGGCTAAGTCTTTAGTTAAAACTGTTTGTTCCAAGATGCTCTGCAAAATGTGCTCCAGGCTTTTCCAAGGCGACTCTTTCATTTTTTCCCCCTCTTCACTTAAAACTAAAGCCTCCTTGTCATGCTTAATTAAACATCTGAATCAAATTAATGATTTTGTAACTAGACTGGTGTGTAGGATGTAAATTTCAAAATTAGCATGGGGCATTAATTGAAGAGACAGATTGTTCTTTATAAAATATGATTCTCTCTTTTATTTTTTTGCCTTAAAAAATACAATATATAGAAGCTGGGAGTGGACATGAAAATTGTCCAAACTTATACACAGGTGAAAAATGAGAGATATTCCAACATACTTAGCAAAGAGAAACATATATTCTTGGACTTCAAACAACTGGTAAGTGTGTGTGTGTGTGTGTGTGTGTGTGTGTGTGTGTGTATTTATACTCGAACTCCTTTCATGAAGTTAGGAAGGCTTTTCCTTTCCGTTGGTCCATCATTCTCTACTTCTATGTAAACTGTAAACACACTTTCATAAGAAAATGCCTGATGAATTCTTCCTACTGATTCTTATTCTCTTAGAACATCAGGAATGATTATTGTCAAAGAAAGCCTAATGTTGAAAAATGACATCCATCTGCTCAATTTTTATTGGCCTGCTGACGATTCACTTTGAGATAATCTGGGTCAGGACCTCTTACTTTGCACTGAAAAGCAAATTATGCAAATAGGGTAACTGATTCATATAATGTGACACTTTGGGAGTACTAACTCTTAATTTTAAAGGAGGACCAGAAGTCAAAGTAACAGTCAGCCCGTGAATTCAACCAACTGTGGATCAAAAGCATTCAGGAAAAAAATGCTGCTGACGTGTATTATGTAGTTAAGCCTATAATGGTTGTGTCTGAGTGGAATAAGTACAGACTTACTTTTTTATCATTTTCCCCTAAACAATACAATAGAACCATGATTTACATAGCATCCATGTTGCATTAAGTATTTTATGTAATCTAGAGATGATTTAAAGTATAAAGGAGGTTGTCTGTAGGTCAGCAATTTTCAACTTTTTTCATCTCCTGGCACATAAACTAATTGCTAAAAATTCCGCGGCACACCAAAAAATATATTTTTTGCCCATCTGACAAAAAAATAGGTATACTTTTGATTCATTCACACCGGGTGGCTATTGTGTTGGCTGTTGTCATTTTTTTATTTGACAATCTAAGGGAAAAGAGGTCAGTGCCCTTGACTAAATAGTCAGTATGGCATGTTTTAAAAATTCTTGTGGCGCACCGGTTGAAAATCGCTGGTGTCAGTTATATGCGAATACTAGGCCACTTTATATAAGGGACTTAAACATCTTCGGATTTGGGTATCCTCGGGGGGTCCTGGAACCAATCCCTGTGGACAACTGTGCCGTGTCCTTAATTTGATTTTCTGTGGTATTATCTCAAACAATGTTTTCATGTCCTCATAGATAATATTTAAAAGATTCAACTACTAAAAATACTCTGGATCTTGTCATCGACGCGTGAAGCAAATACGTGCAGGAGCTAGTACAAGTTTCTGCATGTGTCATGTAGAGTATTGTACAATACAGTTTTTAAATGTCAATTACTGTCATTTTACATTAAAGACAAAGCTTGCAAATGAAGACTTAATCTCTTTATTGTTGACAGCCTGTGGGTGGAAAGCTATGTAATTTAACCACCTTAAATAATCCCCAGAGCAGTTTCCCTTTGCAAAGGTAAATTGACTTAATTCTCTTATCCTTAGAACCACCAGAATTCTGTCTTATACACAGATTGAAATTTTTCACTTGTGCATTCAAACAGCTGTTCATATTTCCAAGCATAAGTGGAATAGAAGTTCAACTCTGTATAAAATCTTAGTTATCACTTATGAAATATTTTTAGTAAATTGAATGAAATAGAAGAACCGCATGCTCGGATGTGTGCGGGGAAGACCAGTACCAATCCTTTAATGAAGGTAATGAGGTCTGATGATAAAACATGCCTAACCTGCACTCTGTGCTCTAGACCCCTTTATACAAGATCTGAACCGGAGGATAAGTTCTGGCTCTGCCACTTGATTGCCTAGTAATCTTGGGGCAAGCCACTTTCAAATTTTGTACCTAAGCTTATATATTCAAAATGGAAAAATGGTGATAATTTTACCTGTCCAATTTGTCTAATGGACAGCTTGTGGGGATAAAAATTAGAGAGACATTGAGTGCAAAAGCAGTTTGACAACTGTGAGGTGAGCACCAGAGTAAGGCTTAAAAAAGATTTGTGAATAAATATCTTTATTGTGATGTTTTAGTTACCTTCATTAGCATATTAAACTTTTAAAAATCAAATTGTCAACTATAGAGCGTATTGACATATTGATAAATTAGAAAAATATTAAGTTCCTATATTTATATAAAATTTGTTTTGTAAAAAATACTTATTTCTTGTATAGCACATGAGCTAAGAATTTTACATTTTAAATTATTATTTATTTAACTTTTTATATTTTTAAATATTTGACAAAAATAATAGAAGAATATTTCATTGACATCAAAATGTTATAAATTTAAATAAAGTTTATAGAACACACAAAAAATAAACCATTTTTCCTTGTAGTTTATATATTTTTATTTTATGTGTTTTGTTATATTCCCTTGGAAAATTCTATCATTATAAGATAATAGCACAACTATTTAAATGTAGTTTTCAAGCAACTTAACCATTGTATTCTCCAAAAGAAAAATTAACTTATTTAATACAAGGGTGGGCAAAAGAAGGTTTACAGTTGTGAGTATGGGGAACTGTTTACTCCTGTATTATTATTATTATTTTATTATTTTTTAAATATATCTTTATTGATTTCAGGGAGAGGAAGGGAGAGGGAGAAAGAAATGGAAGCATCAATGATGAGAGAGTCATTGATTGGCTGCCTCCTGCACACCCCCCACCGGGGATCGAGTCGGAAACCCAGAGCATTTGCCCTGACCGGGAATCGAATCATGATCTTCTGGATCCTCAACCACTGAGCCACGCCCGGCTGGGCTTGTATTATTATTTATTAATTATCGCATTATTTTCTATATGCAACTGTAGACCTACTTTTGCTTACCCCTGTATAATCATTGTTTTGCCTTCTTAAATATATATTTTAAAGGAGACAACTTGATTTAAAAAAAAATATTTTTAATCCTCACTCGAGGATGTTTATTGATTTTAGAGAGGGGAAGAGGAGGGGAGAGAGAGAGATTGTGAGTGAAACATCCATGTGAGAGAGAAACCTCGAGAGCCCATACTCGCTCAGACCCACAACCTAGGTATGTGCCCTGACTGGGAATAGAACCTGCCACCTTTTGGTGTATGGGATGACACTCTAACCCACTGAGCCACACCAGCCAGGGCCTATTTTAAGGCCTAATTTTGGGAGGAAATGAAAGACACAGAACATGACTATTAAATCCAAATATTTGATATTTAGTAGATTTATATTTAGAATTACATTGAGAGATTTAAAAAGATGGAGAGAACATTAATGTAATCAATGGCAAGTGCAGAATGAAATGATTCTTGTTTAACTGACAAGAATTCATTTATTAGTGCATTTTGGAAGTTTCAGAAGGCTTATATTTAGGTATGAATTTTTAAAATCTTTTATCAAATGTCTGTTGTTTTCAATTAGTACTGCTGTGTAAAATGCCTTTTAATTTGAAAGAATGAATCATTTATTCTGTCTTCAAATAAAAATGAGCCCAAAATATTAGTCAAATAGAAAGGCACATTTCTTCTCTTATTAATGTGTGATTGGTTGCATATAACAATAACATATCTATTAGATAAGTACCTCTTGTTTTGATAAAGTCAAATGGTGAGAAATCCTGTCAATAACTGAATATATCTCTCTCTCTAAAAATCTAAACCAAGAGCCAGAGATGACAAGAATTAAAAACCACCTTCCTAAGACTTTAATCCAATTAGGTTTTAGTCTCAAAGCATGATTACTTTCTAATCTGTGTATTTTTAAGAATATATAGAGTGTTTTAGGAGAAATATAAAGCTATTAATTCCCTGGGGGGAAAGAAAAATGTTTCTTTTTATATGACTATTTTCACAATATATCCTAATGAGTGCCAGTATAAGTATAAAGCTCTGACACATAAATTCAAGTCTTTCATGAAAATCTAATAATAAACTTAATTTTCTTCAACTCATTTATTCCCATACGTTCCCATAAAGTTATTTTTAAAAAGACTGAAAGTGAAATCATACATCTCCTCACATAATCCTCAGATGGCTTTCACCACCGTGTGACGCTGAGCAGATGAGCTGTCTATAGTTTTGCCTTACTTCAAGTTTCAAATAATTTCTCTGACACCAGAATTCTTTCAAAAAACATCTTCTAAAAGAGATTTGGGTGTATGAAGCAAAAGTCTACTGTGTCAGTTAAGAAGCCACATTCAACTTCAGTTTTCAATCCTCTTGCTTTGCCATACTTCTGCAGAAATAGCTTATGTTTTCGCCTATCGCTGTCTCTTCCAAGCTTTTTCATTCTCTGCTGCTTAACCTGAAGTCCTGAAGTTAAGCTTTAATCTCCATAAAACACTTCAACAGAAGATAAAAGAAGGAACACTTTCAAAGTCGTAAAGAAAACTTTGGAGAACACAGTGGAATATAGAAAGGCATGATTTCATTATTGAGAGATTTTTGGTGAAGTTTTATAAATTTATTCACAGGCTAAACTATGAAATTATGTATAATCCAAAATTATCATCTCACAATTATAGGAAATGAAAAACTTTTCTCCTTTTTGACATATTGCTAGACATATGTTTCCTACTTTTCAAAATCCTTGTCATAGGGGAAATCTGTCATAAGAGTAAAATTTTAGAATTGGAAAATACATCTATATTTATTGGAATGAAAACAAAGCCCAGACAAATTAAACGTTTGCCTTTTTTTTCTAAATGACATGGAATGGTGTTGCTACTGATACATACAGGATAACAAATTTCAGGACATCTCTTTGAAAAGACTTGCTGTGCTAAAAGGGTGCCATATCTTTGGGATATTTTTGTGCAAATTTGCCAGATGATGCTTTTCCTCTCTTAATAAATACTTCAGAAGTATTACTGCTTTCAACCTATAAAGTATTTGCGTGTATGCGTGTGCACACGTGTGTGTGTGTTGTTATTACTCTTGTTTCGCTTTGTAATATTTCAGTGCTCTTTCAGGGACTGTTATACATTTTATTGTGGTAAAAACCACATAATATATCTACCATGTGAAATTTTTAAGCGCACGGTACAGCGGTGTTGACTATAAGCGCGATATTGGACAGCAGCTCTCTAGAAATTTCTCACCTTGCGTGACTGAAACTTTATACCCGCTGAACAGCAGTGCTCTGTTTGCAGATCCCCCCAACCCCTGACAGCCTCCATTCTGCTCTCTGCTTCTGTGAGTCTGACTGTTTTAGATTCCTTATGTAAGTGGGATCATGCAGTGTTAGTCCTTCTGTGACAGGCTTAATTCACTAAGCATAATGTCCTCAAGGCTCACCCAAGTGGTAGCATGTAACAGGGGTGTCTTCATTTTATGGCTGAATAATATTGCATTGTGTGTTTATGCCTTATTTTCTTGACCTGTTCATCGGTTGGTGGACATTTAGGTTGTTTCCACCTTGTGGGTAGTGTGAAAAAATGCTGCAGTGAACACGAAATGCGCGTACTTTTTCAAGATCCTGATTTCAATTATTTTGGATAAATATCCAGAAATGCAATTGCTGGGTCATATGGTAGTTCTATTTTGATTTGTTTTTAGCAGCTTCCATACTGTTTTCCATTACAGTTGCAATATTTTACATTCCAGCCAACAGTGTGCAAGGGTTCTAATTTCTTTATATCTTTTGCTAACGCTTTTATTTTTAAAATTTTTATTATTTTTTTTAAATCTTTATTGTTGAAAATATTGCAGATATCCCCCCTTTTCCTCCTCATTGATCCCCTCCATCCTGCATCCACCCCGCCCCCAGGCCTTCCCCATACCAATGTCTGTGTCCATGGGTTATGCACTTATGCATTTAAGTTCTTTCATTAACCTCTCTCCACCCCCCACCTCCACCCCTGCCTTCCCTCTGAGATCCCTCAGTCTGTTCCATGCTTCTGTGTCTCTATTTCATTCATCAGTTTATTATGTTCTTTAGATTCCACATATGAGTGAGATCATGTGATATTTGTCTTTCTCTGACTGCTTGCCAACACTTTAAAAAAATATCTATCTTAACATCTGTGAGGTGATAAATTGTTTTCATTTACATTTTCCATATGATCGCTGATATTGAGCACCTTTTAATATACCGATTAGCCATTTATATGTCTTCAGTGGAGAAATGTCTACTCACATCTTTTGCCCATCTCTAAAATTGGGTTGTTCGTGTTTTTTGCTGTTGAATAGTAGGAGTTCCTTATAAATTTTGGATATTAACTCCTTAGGAGAGTCATGGTTTGCAGATATTTTCTCTGTAGTTTGGTGTTTACTCTGTTGGTTATTTTCTTTGCTGTACGGTGCCTTTTTAGTTTGAGGTAGTCCCACTTACCGAATTTTGCTTTTGTTGCTTGTGCTTTTGGTATCATTTCCAAGAAATCATTGCTTAAACCAATATCCTGAAGCTTTCCCCCTATTTCTTCTCCTAGGAATTTTGCAATTTCAGGTCTTAATTAACTCTTTAATCCATTTTAAGTCTATTTTGTGTATGTTGTGATATAAGGGTCCAAATTTATTCTTTTGCATGTGGATATCCAGTTTTGCCAAGACTATTTTGTGAAGACTTTCCTTTTTCCATCATGTGTTTTTAGCACCCTTGTAGAAGATCAATTGAACATATATGCATGGGTCTATTTCTGTGCTATTTCATTCCATTCCACTATATGTCTATTTTATGCCAGAACTGTACTGTTTTGATTACAATAGCTTTGTAATATATTTTGAAATCAGGAACTGTGATACCTCCAGCTTTGTTTTTTCTCAACATTGTTTTAGATATTCAAGGTCTTTTGTGGTTTTATATGAATTTTAGGATTGTTTTTTCTGTTTCTGTAAAAAATGCAATTGGGATTTCAAGTACATTGAATCAGTAGGTTACTTTGGGTAGTATGGACATTTTAACAATATTAAGTCTTTCACTCCATGAACACAGGATGTCTTTCCATCTATTTGTGTCTTTTAAAATTTATTTCAGCAATGTTTTGTAGTTTCAATGCACAAGTCTTTTGCCTCCCAGGTTAACTTTCTTCTTAAATATTTTATTATTTTTGATGCTACTGAAAATGGGATTGTTTACTAACTTCTTTTTTTTTATTGTTTATTAATAGTCATGCTGTCTATAGAAAAGCAATTGCTTTTTTAAATGTTCATTTTCTATCCTGCAAATATACTGAATTTGTTTATTAGTTCTAACAGATTTTTGTGTGAAATCATTAGGGTTTTCTATATATAAGATCATGTCAGCTCTGAGTAGAGATAACTTTACTTTTTCCTTTCTGACTTGGATGCTTTTTATTTTTCTTTCTTGCCTAATTGTTCTGGTTAGTATTTCTAGTACTATGCTGACTAGAAGTGGTGATCTTAGAGGAAAAACTGAATTTTTCACCATTGAGTGTGATGTTAGCTGTGGGCTTCTCATATATGACCTTTATTACTTGAGGTTATTTCTATTTCTAGTTTGTTGAGTGTTTTTGTCATGAAAGGGTGTTGAATTATGTCAGATGCTTTTTCTGAACCTATTGGAATAATCATGTGATCTTTTTCCTTCATTCTGTTAATGTGTAGTATCACATTGACTGATTTTGACATGTTGAACCATCCTTGCATCTGAGGGATAAATTTTACCACATTATGGTGTATGATTCTTTAAATAACCTCTTTAATTTAGTTTGCTGGTATTTTGTTGAAGATTTTTACATCTATATTCATCAGGAATATTGTCCTGTAATTTTCTTTTATTTTAGTGTCTTTTTCTGGCTTTGGTGTCAGGGTAATGCTGGCCTCATAAAATGACTTTGGAAGTGTTCCTTCCTCTTCAATTTTTGGAAGAATTTGAGAAGGATTGATAGTAATTCTTATTTAAATATTTGGTAGAAATCACCAGTGAAGCCATCTGGTCTTTTTGTTGTTGTTGGGAAATTTTTGGTTAGTGATTCAATCTCCTTTCTAGTTATATGTATGTTCATATTTTCTTATATTTGAGGGACAAAAAGACAAAATCACTTCATCTGATTATGATTCAAGTAGTTAAAAAGCAAAGATGAGTCACAAAATTTTGTTCTTTTGAAGTTATGTTTGAATTGATGTTATCATATGAGAGCACCTCATTGATTATGCATGGTTCAAATTATTAGGCCACTTGAAGTGGTGTAGATGATGAATGAAATATCTGATTACATAAGTCTTGTATCTTACATAATCAGGGCAAAAATTTTTTTTAGGTATCTTTGGTTTTCCTTCAACTTTGCCACAATGCTTTTTACTGTAATACATATGTAGATAGGAAAGTATGGAAATGGCAGATAATTTTCTGATTTTGTACCAAGTATACAAAAATTTTAAAGGCTGTATCTTTGAGAGCTATATACTCTATAAAACTGGATGATTTAAAACATATTGTTCTTGTACTTCATATATATAATATGCATATGATGTAATTATTTATGGTACATATATGCTACAATTTTATGTATATTTTATTTCACAATTATATAGAACTATCTATCTAGTCAGAAGTTTTGAAGAGCCACAGTTTTGAAGTTGCACAGATCCTTTTCCACCTAGGGATTTAGCCCATGTGCCTGAGTAGTCTAGCATTTTCCATTTTATTTCTTCTTTTAGCAGAATCCACTGAACATTGACATCTGGCAAGCAGATAAGCTTAACGTGAACATGAACAATGATAAAATAAGCAACAGATCCATGACCGATGGCACTTACTAGCTTGTACATGTACTCATCGACCTTATCAAGTGCACAATGTAGAGGAACAAGGTTTGCACCACATTTGCATTGAATTTGCTACAGACATTTGTTATTTTAAAGAGTGTTTAAAGACAAAAGTAGACACAAACTGCCTGTAGCATTTGCATAAAAATATTGATATTAACTAACAGATATTGAGTGCTTCTTGTGATGTAGTTATTGTTCTAAGTGCTTTATTCTATTGACCCAATTGCTTCTTACACAAACTAAGTGAAGGATGATTATAATACAAGGAATTGAAGCCCAAGGAGCATAACCACACAGCTAGACATGGTGGCATCAGAGTTCAGCTGAGGCCATTTTGTCCCAAAGTTTGTGCTCTTAAATCCTAATAAATGTTGCATCACAAAGCAGCCTTTAAGAGGCTCTAAATTAAATGATTATAAGATTTATAAAATTAGAATTTCATATATAATATATACATATGTTCTATCTATCTACCTATGAGTGTGTGTATAGCAGTGGGTTTATTATCCAAAGGCTAATGATTTGTTTAAAGAATATTGAAAAGAATCAATTTCCCTTAATAAACACAGTTTCTAAAATATAGAGTCTAGAGTAACTAAAGCAATATAATTCACTATAACAGATATATTTTACAAGCTTGATCATTAAATATTACAGTGTTTAATATTATTAAATATTTGCGGTTCAGAAGTGTCACTGTTCTTTCTGAGTAAACAATGAAGAGTGGAACTTTATTACAACAGGAAACAAACAATATCTAGACTGGGAAGTAATCGAGACCATTGCTCATCCCCATTTTTCACCTTAGAGTATTCTTTGTTTACCATGCTCTCATGTATGGCAGAATGTACTTTTCTTAAATTATTATTTTTTTGTGATAGTAGTAAACATGGTGGTATTTAAATTTTTTAATACACTTATTTTAACAACATTCTTCCTCTTAAGGTTTCTCATTAAATGTTGTCTTAAATATATGTGTATGTAAATATGTACATGTGTGTGGTCATGTGTATATGTATGAATATATGTGTATATATATATCTAAACAAGAGAAAACCCAAATTGAGGGGACATTCTATAAAATACATGGTTTATACTCCTCAAAAATGTCAACATACTTAAAGAAAACTTGAGCAACTATTCCAGAGTAAAGGAGACTCATGAGTCTGTTGGAAGAGGTCATTGAGAGGATGTGACTGCTAGTTGACCCGCAAACTGCACCTAGTCAATTAGAGGCTCCTCACTTCCTCCCTTGTCCGTGGAATGTGTCCCACCCACCTTTCCCACAGCCCGAGCCATTTCAAGGACACAGCCTTGAGCGAGCAAGCTCTTTTTGAGACTGTCTGGACAGTATTACGTGACTAAACCAGTTAAGGTCTCTCCATATATAAACTTTTAAGATTCTGGGGTTGGATGGAAATCAACTCATCTTGTGGTTGCCAAAGACAAGCCTCATATGTAAGTTCCTTTGCTTATTAAACCTGCCACCCACCAATCTGGAGTGACCTGCCCCTCTCTTCAGTCTTTCCTAGCCTTCTTTGTATGGGGGACCGGTTTCAGATTTTACCCAGGAAGCTCCCAGTTAAATTCAAATTGTAACCCTGGGTGGGTCCTGGGCCAGATTTGATATTCTATAATGGATATTAGGGTTAATTGGCATAATTTCAAAAAAATGTGGTTTTTTCTCTTTTTTACATTAATATTAATATATTGACTGTGTTAAATGTACTGTGGTTATTTAAGAGAATGTTCTTGTTTATCTGAAAACACCTTCCCTAAGTATTTAGAAGCATTATAACTGCAACTTTCAAATGTTTCAGAAAAAGACATAGATACACACACGCACACACATGTAGGTACACGCTTACAGAAAAGCAGAGAATAACCAAGCCAATGTTATAAAAACTTAACAGTTGGGAAAACTTTAGTCTGTTTTTGCTCTAAGCCTGAAGTTATCCGACAGAAAAAAAAAAAGCCAAGGTCAAAGCGTTTTTTCACACCCTCATTTTCTTGATGGCTCTTTCACATCTGACATTGCTCCACTCTCCTCTTGAAAACTCTTATCCCCTGAATTGCAGGGCACTGAGTTCTGTGACGTTAGACGCTCTTCTAGCTGTTCTGAAAACACTGCTTTTCCTAGAGCTTCTGGTCTTTGCGAGCTGTGCACCCCCTAACTAATGGCATCTCGTTCTGGGTGTTACACTACCACCGTGGGAGCTAAGGCGGCCTACACTTGTATTTCAGGCCCAGGCTTTGCCTTGTGTTCTCCGCTTCTGTAACCATTTCTTACTGAATGCCTTCACCTTCATTTCCCATAGGCAGGTTATTCGGAAAATGTTCAAAGCTGTATATTATTTTTCTCCTGAAAACCAATTGCTGCTTCTGTGTTTTTAGACTTATTCATCGCACCTGTCGCCCCAATCAGAAACGTTATTGCATGTTAAATGATATTCACCAAGTTCTATACTGAAAATTCCTTAATCTTTTTTTAAAAAATCTATCTTTATTGATTTCAGAGAGAGGAAGGGAGAGGGAGAGAGAGAGAAACATCAATGATGAGAGTCATTGATCAGCTGACTCCTGCACGCCCCCTGCTGGGGGTGGAGCCCGCAACCCCGGCCTGTGCCCTGATGGAATTGAACTGTGATCTCCTGGATCCTAGGTCAGTGCTCAACCCCTGAGCCACACCCGGCTGGGCATCCTTAATCTTTCTTGTCTCCATTCAAACTGACACTTATTCATTCAACAAATATTTATTTTCTATGTATTCAGAGCAGTGAACAAGATGTGTGTAGCTCAGTTTTGATGAGGCTTACTTTCTATTGTGAAAAGAAGACGATTAAATATGTTCTCTTAAGCACCTAAAGAAATTTGTATTACCAAGTAGCATACAGATTCAGTGTAGAAAATCTGGAAAATAAAGGGAAAAAAGGAAAATTCTATCATCTATCCATTGCCATTATACATTATGATATCTATTGCCACCAGTGTGATCACTTTAAAATGGAATTCTCATCATAGCATTACTACTTCTCTGCTTAAAATTCTTTAGTAGCCGTCCACTGGCCATAGGCCAACCTCCACACGCCTTGACAAGGCTTCACAATACTTTGTACCCAGGCTTCTACTTACCCAAAGGTTCCTTTTGCTTGTTTGTCCTACTCTCTCTCCCCCCACTTTCCTCATGTTTTTCTGGAGCCATGTTGAATAACTTGATTTTGCCAGAGTGCTTTACTCTTTCCCACTCCACTGAGACACCACTGGACCCGCTGCACCCTTCTGTAATGCCAGTGATACCCAATTGCAGATTCTTACTTATATCTTTCTTTACTGAGCTCCTGAAGGTAGGAAAGACATACTGATTTTTAAGTTCCCAACACTTACCATACTTGGTGCATAGTTGGTGTCCAGAAATATTTATTGAAATGATTAAATAAAAGTGCAGTTATGTATTATCCCATAAAGTATAGAACAAACAAAACGCATTCTGAATTTTTAGAATTTAGTCATTGCAAGTTGTTATTGGTAATAATTATATTGTCCTGATGGACATATATAATTACTGATATACGATGTCCTCATAACTTAAACATATTTATTGAAAATCTGCAAAAGCACTTCCTCCATAAATACAACATCCCAAATAGAGTATCACCTTCTGCAAAAATGCAGTTTTATTCAGCTCTCAAATTCTTCCTAATTTCACATTCTATTCATTTCTACAAGAAAAAACCAAACCAAATGAATACAAAAATCAATATATTAATTAGTTGTGTTTTTAAACTCTCTGCTTTGACCATGTACTTCAAGCTTGGTCCCGAGCCAAAGTGGTTTTGAAGGTGAGGTAGGTTGCTGGTGTTTTCTTGGAATGGCTATTGACTGTTTGAAACTAAGAGTTAGCATACAGTGCCTTAACACTCCTCAGTTCTTTCTGTACATAGTAGAATATTAAAACCCCACTGATGGCATCACACCTACAGTAAGGAGAAGAGTATAGACCATAGTATCTTTCTTTGCCAGATTTTGAAATGAAAATAAAATGGCAAGACTCCTTTCACGTCTTCCCTTTCCATATGTACAGGCATGCCTCGTTTTATTGCGCTTCGCAGATACTATTTTTTTTTTGTTTTTTACAAAATGGAGGTTTGTGGGGCAGCCCTGCATTGAGCATCTATCAACACCATTTTCCAACAGGTTCATAGGACGGTTAGCATTTTTTAGCAATAAAAGATTTTTAAATTAAGGTAAGTACATTTTTTTAGACACAATGCTATTAATTGCACACTTAATAGACTACAGACTAGTGTAAGCATAACTTTTGTATGTACTGAGAAACCAAAAAGTTTGGGTGACTCGCTGTATTGTGATAATATTCACTTTATTGCTGTGGTCTGGACTGGAACCTGCAATATCCCCTAAGTATGTCTGTACTTGGGAATAAAAAATGAAACTTTTTTTTGCCTTTCTCATTTTACAGATGTATATTAAAATTAGTGTTATTTGTTGCACCCTTTCTGGAATAATCGTTCTTTAAAAAATATTATTTGCAAAATCTAAACATTTTATTCACACGTAAAGGCATTCTGTAAATGGAATCCAGAGCGACAGCTTGTGTAGTTGGTATATTTTGAGAATTGAGTGTGTTTTTGCTGAATGTGCAAAGAGAAGATTTTTAAAGTAAGAGCAATAACTTATAAGAGTCAAAACAGAAATTTATAGCCGATTGGTTAGAGGTCTTTCTGTCAGCAGGGAAGGGTAGGGAATATCTGAAATAATAAAGAACAAAGGCTTGGTTCTGTTATTCCAGGTTGTTTATTCTCTTTGTTAATTATAGTTTAAGCACAGAAATGGCAAAAAAATTACTCAGCTATGAAATTGTGGTAGTAAATCATTTGGGCAACATTTAATTATATAGCTTATGGGGAATTTATGTTAAATGCTTAAGAGAAAATATGACAAAGACCTGGAAGTTTTAGTAAAAGATAGATAATTTGCTTAAAACAATATAGCAAAGTGAATTAAGTAAGCCAAATTGTTTTATTGTTTAAATATTATTTTAGCCACTCCTAACTACTTTTATCATTCAAGACTGTCAGCCACTCATAATCTAGTCAAGAAAAGTGATTTACAAACTGATTACACTGTAATGTGGTAGATTCACTGATGGAGGAACATGATAAGGGATTAGGAAGAATCACATATATTAGTGTGTGCGTGAACGTGCATGCATTTCCAAATGTGCTCGGTGGTGGTGGTGGGGTTTCACAGAGAAGGCAGCATTTTACGTACATGCTAAAGAGTGCAGAGCAGTTTGCAAGATACAGATTGACAAGAAGGCGAAATGTATTTCAGCTCATGCAAAGACACTGAGGTATGAATGAGCATAGTATAGTTAGCAACTGGTGAGAAATTAGATATACATTATCAACGTTTTATGTTATCTATTCTCAAAAGAATGCTTTTCCAATATTATTTTACCATATGGTCCTTTGCTCAAATGCAATAATATTTGGAAACCCCATTTGTAAACAAATTATCTCAGATAATCTCAGAAACAGATGTTTGATTAGGGCCTACAGAGAACTGTCCCCTCTCAATCCTCTCAGGTGATCTCTGATGAGATTCAGAGAAATCCCTGGAGAGCAACCCAGCACAATTTGATATTCATTGCCCTAGGTGATCTAGTCCAATATTATTTGTATGCAAATTTCCCTCTAGTTTACATGTTTGTCAAATTCTAAGCTGAGACATCAATTTGTTTTAAATTCCCTGTACATCACAGCAGAGTTTCCCTACCACAGCTATTTGAAGTTTAACTAGCTGTATCAGGCAGAATGGGTGAAGTTATGTTGTTGTAACAAAGAAATCCCAGGCCTCAGTAGCTTAAACACAACGATTTATTTTTTACTCATGCTCTAAGACACAGGGAACTGAAGGCTCTGCTCATTGTAAACACTCAGGAACCCAGACTGATGTGCCTTCTCAACAACTTCCTCCATGATAGCCTTGATAGAGAAGTAATTTAGAAAGTCACTCATTGGCCTCTTAAATCAGCCACAGAAGAGGCATATTTTATTTCCATTTCACATTTTATTGGCCAGACAAGTCCATGTATCTATGCCAAACTTAACCAGTGTCAGGGAAATGTAATCCTAACATGTACCTGAAAGTATAGAAACACTTAGCAAACTACACTAATGACTTCTACACTACCCATGCCTATCCTTCCTACTGATGAACTTCCTCCTTAATTACAAGTATATTTAATTAATTCCACTTTTTTGTATGTGTGTGATTAAGAAGAACCCCATGGTTTTCTTTTTGAAAGAAGAGCTTCAGAACTCAATAGGTAACTAAACAATTGACTTGGCCTTCCTTGGCTATGACTTTAAAAGCAGTCAGATTGACCTATGGCAGATGGTGACTGAACAGCAGAAAAAGAATCCAGTACAAGCAGAGGGAACATAAAACAAGAAACTAAACTAGAGGGGGAGACAGTCATTGTAACTGTAGGATGCCTTTTTGACAATATGTACTTCCTAGTTTATTCCATTTAACACCAGACATTGAATGCTATATATACTTGGGTTCATCTGTTTAAACTGTATGTCCCTAGCAATGCCTGAAGGTGATCCTTTCAATATTTACAGTAGGACCTCGGTTTTCGAATGTGATCCGTTCCGGAAGACCGTTCGAGTTCGGAAACGTTCGAAAACCGAGGGATCCACAACTGACAGCTGGGCCTTAGGACCTTGCCCTCAGCAGAAGCCAGGAGCATGTTCGACTTCCGAGGTGGGTTCGAAAACCGAAGCATTTACGTCCAGGTTTATGGCGTTCGTGACCCGAAATGTTCGACAACAGAGACGTTGGAAAACCAAGGTACCACTGTATTTGAAAATGAGGTTATTAAAAAGTTTTGCTGAGAGAATCCACATTTTGTGTGTATACGTCTGTCTATCTGTGTGTATGCAGAGGTATATAGTTAGCTAGTAAAGTTGGCCATAAGTGCAGGAAATTATACAATCAATCTCTGGTGTAAAGCTTGAACTAACTCCTTTTTTGTTTGTTTGTTTCTTAACAGGATGCTGGTGCTGCCTTATCCAGAAGGCTTTAGAGAGTCTTCATCTAGATTGAGGTCTCAATCTTCAATTGAGGTCTGTATCTTTCAACTGTTGTAACCTCTATGTTCCATACTTTTTCATGCTGTGCTAGTTGCTTTAGGCTATCAGAAATGTTAATTGCGGTAATTTATCAGTGTCCCTCTGCTTTCAGTTGCTTTCATTTCAGTCTTTAAATCTCTCTTCCTGGATACAGAATTAATCAACTGGACTACCGGGTCAATCACTGTTACTACTTCTTTTCCTAATTGCTGTTGCATTCATCTGTATGATATTGGAACTGCCACTGCCACTGGAAAGCAAGTACCCCTCCTCTGTCACATCTCTCAATTACTCCTCTCCTTTTACTGTTATTTTTTTTACTGCTGCAGTAAGAATATTTTATAGGACTCTTACTTTGGGTTGAATAGCAGATTTTCCCCCAAAAGATATTTCCTCTCCCCTTTAGACAGTATATTTAATAAACATTTACAGAACACCTATTTTGGCAGATACTAAGTGCTAGAGATTCAGAAATGGATTGAATATGACACCTGCCTATGTGCCCCTAAGTACCTCTTAGAGATTCCAAATCAAAGTACCTAAAGCAGTCCAGCAACTAAAAGATAAGTGGGTTGGATGTAAGCCAATAATGAGTAACCAGGACTATGGCGAATCAGGAGACACCTATCTATTGTTGTCATGAAGGTAAATAGTCAGAGACTTTCTAATTTATGTGTGAGTTAACATCTTGAATTTGAATTTTTAAATATAGGCAATTGGCCCATAGATAATGCATATATGCATATAAGTTCTTTGAATAATCTTTTCCTGGCCCCCCTCCCCCCTTCTCTCTGAGATTCATTAGTCTGTTCCATGTTTCCATGCCTCTGGTTCTATTTTATTCATCAGTTTATTTTGTTCATTAGATACCTTGTTCATTTATTTTGATTTATAGATTCAATGGTTGATAGATATGCATTTATTGCCATTTTATTGTTCATATTTTTATCTTTTCTTCTTCTTCTTTTTAAAGAAGACCTTTCATGATTTCCTGTAGTGCTGGTTGGGTAGTGATGAACTCCTTCAGCTTTTCCTTGCCGGAGAAGTTCTTTATCTGACCTTCAATTCTAAACGATAGCTTTGCTGGGTAGAGTAATCTTGGTTGTAGGTTCTTGCTTTTCATTACTTTGAATATTTCTTGCCACTCCCTTCTGGCCTGCAAGGTTTCTGTTGAGATCTCAGTTGACAGTCGTATGGGGGCTCCCTTGTAGGGAACTAACTGTTTTTCTCTTGCTGCTTTTAAGATCCTCTCTGCCTTGGAAAGGAGGCCCTCTTCCAAGTATGGACCTCCTTGAGTACTCTCCCCAGCCCTAGGTTACCATATAAAGTTTTCTTACATCTTATAATTATTCTTTTATCATAGCTTAATACTTATTTGCGTTAAACTTCCCTTGTTTAGTTTCTCTGGGTCCCAGTATCTTCTATAAAACAGATACTAAAAACTGCCCAAACATGATCACATGTCATTTTTGAGGATCAACTGATATGACGTATGTATAAGCATTTTGTTATCTGTAATGTGCAATATAAATGCAAGCTATTTTATTTTTGTATTAATAATGGTAAATGACTGACTTTGAAAATTTAATATCTGATTATTAATACAAATGTTTGATTATTATGCCACCACCATTCCTGATTCTGAAAAATGGTCTAGTTGTTTGTGGATTATTTCCAAATTACCATTCTCACTCATGCAGAAAAGTTGAAAATGCAAGCTGTGATACGATGAAGCATCCCCTTCTCTATCATAAAATTTTACTTAGAGGAAGAATTCTGACTGAAGTGCCATAAGAATATGATAAAGAGCCGAAGCCTGGAAGTGCAAAATCACCCAAGCAAGTTTATAAAGCTTCGAAATCCCAGGCAGTTGATATTTATCACACAGCCAAATGCTAATGCATCCAGGAAAATAACATCAGCTCCAGATGCAGCTATTAGGCATGTGCTGTGGAACAGGTCATCTGTGCCTTTCATTTGTCAAGGCATCCTTTAAAGGGAGTGCATGATAAACTTTGCTGAGAAAAGGAATATTAACTTTATCTTACCTCTGAAAATACTCAGACCTACTTAACACCTAACTATATTAACTTAGGGTGGTTTTTCACTTGGTAAATGGCTTTGAAATATTTTCAAGTATTCAGATCCGTAGTATAGAAAAAAATAAAGTCAACAGACTGAAATGTAAAACTTTGAATTGTGCAAGTGATTTTGAAATATTTTTAATTATTCAATTCAAAGGTGTAGAAAACAGTAAAAGTCCGAAAACTCAAACATCAATTCTTCTGTACCAAAGCTGTTTCTATCAACTTGAATGGTCAAAATATTTTAGGTTTTTTAGGTAAGATTCTCTTGTTATTTAAAACTTTCAGTGTTCTTGTTGTTTTCAATGTCTATCCTGGTACCTCAAAGACAGTAAAAATGTGAAAACTGAAAGGTTTAGTTTGGTGGTATTATAATTATTAAAATTTCCCACTAAAGCTTAATTTAGGCCAAGCAATAATGACATTTTTATATTTTAGGAGAGTGTACCACCAACCAAAAGGAATATAATGGCATGCATTACTTCTACAAGTATGTCTGAATCTGAATAAAAATTGCTATTAAATTTGTTGCCCCAGGTTGAATTCTCCAGGAACAGTTGCAGAAGACAGAGTTTGGGGACAAGATGTTTATTAGAAAAGAGAAGAAGCTCCAGGCCTGGCATGGCTCAGAGGTTGAGCATCGACCTGGGATCCAGGAGATCAAGGTTCGATTCCTGGTCAGGGCACAGGCCTGGGTTGCGGGCTCCATCCCCAGCAGGGGCGTGCAGGAGGCAGCTGATCAATGACTCTCGTCATTCATTGATGTTTCTTTCTCTCTCTCCCTCTCCCTTCCTCTCTCTGAAATCAATAAAAATATATTTTTTTAAAAAAAGAAAGAGGAGAGGAGGGGAGGGGGGGAGGGGGAGAAGGGAAGGGGAGAGGAGGGGAGGGGAGGGGAGGGGAGAAGAGGAAGAGGAAGAGGAAGAGGAAGAGGAAGAGGAAGAGGAGAGGAGAGGAGAGGAGAGGAGAGGAGAGGAGAGGAGAGGAGAGGAGAGGAGAGGAGAGGAGAGGAGAGGAGAGGAGAGGAGAGGAGAGGAGAGGAGAGGAGAGGAGAGGAGAGGAGAGGAGAGAGGAGAGAAGAGAAGAGGCAGCAAATGAACTATGATGTAGGAAGCTCTGGAGTAATGCCTTTCAGAACGTCTCATGTTGTTTTGTAATGGCTGGGCCTTTATAGTCCTGTTTTGCTTAGTGAGAGATGAGGGCTATTCTGGGGAGAATGTGACTTCTGACGAGGATGCCCTCTCCAGGTGAGAGAGACCTGCAGGAGGCTGACAGCTGGAGGCCACCCTGTGATACTCCCCACAGCTGAGCAGCAAGTCTTTCCCTGAAGGCACATCTGGGTGTTGCATCTCCATGTCTATCTTCATGTTGCGTCTCCATGTCTTCCTTCCATAGTCCACACGCTATGCCACATAGATCTGCACCTTTGTGCATGTTCGGGATATAGTATAGCCCCTACAAAATTCCAGCTCGCGTCTCTTTCTGAGGAGAACTATAGAAGGAGGAAGTTAGTGAAAGAAACTACAGTCCCTGGTGTTGTACTTGGGCACCGGACCACAGTTGCTATTCATTGCCCATTTCCACTTTCATTCTAGACAATCCCACCATTAGCTACCACGAATGTTGGCCTTAGTGGGTTACCTGTTGACGTGACCCGGATCCTCACCCTTGAGTCCCTGAGTGCCTGGTCACTCTGCCCTTCTTATAACAAGGTGACCATAAGTGTCTCTTTACGGTCATGATTGGGAAAGCAGAGAGCAAGGAACACTCAAGTGGATCACTTGGATTCTACACACATTTCTCTGTGCTCCTGTTAAGGTAAGAAACGTTCAAACCTGTGAAGAATTTTTGTGAGTTTATTTGAGCCAAACTATGGACACGGTGCAGGAAGCAGAATCTCTACAGATTGAGATAATGCTCCAGAGAATGGCAGATTTGCGCCTTGTTTTATACGTTACAATCAAAGGAGGAGACATGAAATCCATTGGTGAGAGATCAAGGAGGCGGGAGAAAGCAAAGTGGGGAGACCTCTGGGATTGGATAGAAAGGAAAATGATAGCCACATGCTTCTGTTACATAGGCGGGTGCAGGACAGTTAACAGTCAACAGTTAACAAGATATCGAGAACAATGAGAGGATTCCTGGTTTCTGCCCTGGTGCACTGAGGGTGGGGGGGGGGGGGAAATTACTTTGTTTTGCAAAAGTATGTTAATCAGGTGTGTTATCTCAGATGCAAAAGACAAGCGACAGGCTTAGTTAAGGTGAAAATTAACCTTTGTGAAGGAAAAATGCTGCCTTAGGACATGGCTACCAACCATAAACTGCATATGTTTAAAAAGTTTTAATTTCAGACCATCCTTTGTGGTTATTTTAGGTCCCTGAGTTTGCAAGGCCGCCACTTAGGCCTGCCCTGAGCTTGTCAGGTTTAGTATGAGGCCCCTTTTCATCCACACTCCCACTGTGTAAGCAGCCCTACTTTCTCCTCCTGATCAGAGTCAATTGGTCCTGCCAAGACACCCCCTTTTCTCCTGTAGCTTATAATTCAATAGGACTCTACTGTGTCGGGGATATTGTCCCCTCTGAGAAAAGAATGGCTTACCATGCAGTGCCTGGATTTGCAGAAACGGGGAGCACAAAAGACCCCAGCTGGTCATTGGGAATAATAGTGAGTGGACACTCCTGATTCCACTTCTTGTTCCCAGGTATTCTAACTACTGGGGACACCACATCATATAAAGATTGTTCATTGTATACAACATCCTGGGGCATGGAGTATTGCTTCTGAAGGGGAGCAAAGTTTCCCACCCCAAATTAGGCCTGCTTGTGGATATTGATCATTTTAGGCTGGTTATTTTTAAGAAACAGCAGACATGGGAGAAGCTCTGAAAACCAAGTAGAAGTTACCCTTTGTAAAAGACATTAAGGTTTGTAAGGGAAATCTCCGTTTGTAAGGGTGCCTCCTTCTCTATGCCAGGAAGAGGAGGACTCTGAATCTCTAAAAACTGTTTTCAAAGGGGAAGGCAAGGATTTAAATCTGCATAACAATCTTACCCTTGTTTACTGGACTTTTCTGATAACCTCCCTATCCCAACATCTTTTCTTTAAGCTGAAATGGTATTTAAGGTGATGACTTTGCCATCTGGGCCAGGTACTCAGTTTTCCTGGGTCTCTCCCATGTATACAGGGGGTATACGTGTTATTAAACTTTAGTGTTTTTCTCCTGCTAATCTGTCTCATGTCAATCTAATTATTAGTCCAGCCGGAAGAACCTTGAAGGGAAGAGGAAAATTCCCCGCCCCCTGACATTTCTGAGCTGGCGCTTCAAGTATTCAGTCAGCAAGTTGTACCGACACTATTGGGCCCCCAGAATCTGTGTAAAAAAATATGTGATATGATCAGTGGATCCCATGATCATGGCCCCTTCCCACATCACCTTTGCTGTAAAGAGACCACTAGTGTGTCAGTGTGTTATGTGGACTCACATACCAGGAGATCACACAGTGTATGAACCCTTGGGCAGTGGTGCTGGCTGAGGCCCTATAGGCAGTAAAAGCAAACTCATACCCAGAATAAGCGTCTGTTTCTAAGAAAACAGGCTGTTGCCATTGTAGGTTAGAAGCAGCCCAGTGTATTCAACATGCCACCAAGTAGTCAGCTGTGCTCCTTGAAGAATGAAATCATATTAAGGATAATAACTGTCTTTTCGTTGCCACCAAATTGAACAATCATTGCTTACAGTAACAAGATCATTTTGGGGCTGTGGGGGTCCACATTGTTAGAAAAATGCATAACCTCTACCTCTGTCACCATGGTTACATTTTTTTCAGTACTGGGATGGCTGATGACAAGGGCTGGCTGACATCACTGACTGAATAGGTCATTGTCTACTTTGCTGTTCACTGCCTCTCATGGCAGATGATTACTGTTGAGTGTTCACGTCTGATACAAAGACCTTCTATGCACACTTCTTGCCCACTGTTGTATACACACCCATGTGCCTCTACCCCAGGACGTCCTTTTCCTAACCTTCCAATCTTTCTGCTTCCAGGTCCCTAATGAGTTGGCCAGACTATTTGCCATCATCCATGAGTCTGTATATAATTTAAACTTGGAATATTTCACTTTGCACACAAAAAAGATAACCAAGTGAACTGTCTTTAAGCTGCGCCCATTGGGAAGATCGTTCTTTACCACTGTCTGTCAGGGTCATTGCTGTGTGAGGCTTATAATTCAGCCACCATCCACTTCTCAACTTGCACCCACATGCTCAGCCAATCCCCGGGGAAACCAGCCTTGGATTTCTTTTCCTCCTTCAGCTGTAGTATAGCATTCCATGTAGCCATGGGAGTGAGCTGAGATCGTGGTGCTGACAGTGATGGCTGTGGTGGGGGGCTATGCTACCTGTCATGCAGCTTACTTGTGGCCACTACTTCTGTCCACGCTCAATCCTGGTTGTGCCAGACCACCTCATATTGCATTTTTGCTAGATGTATACAGACTTACGATTTGGTAACTTTCACAGGCTCTAACGCATGATGAACATTTCCAGCCATAAGGTCACTTGGTGCCCTGTGGGCAATCATTCCATCTCCATCAAGGCCGGTAGCATACCAGAAGCTGTTTTTCAAAGGAATATAGTTATTTATTACCGATGGCAAGGTTTTGTTCCAGAACCCCAGGAGGATGCACAGTGATTCTCTTACTAGGGCTTGCCACAATATCCATGCAGTATCTTTTTCCAAGACTGATATTTCCAACATGATAATGCCTGCCAGGTCCTATGGCCTAAGCGGAAAGGCTGCTGGAACTGCATCCTGGAACTGATGCAGAGCCCTCTTGTTCTCTGGTTCCTGTTTAAAGCTGGCAGCCTTTCATGTCACAAACTCTTCGTGTGGGAGCAGTATTCCAAAGTGTGGAATATCCTTCTTTTAGAACCCGAAGAGACCCATGTGTCCTAGCGTGCCCTGACTAGAGGACTCCTAAAATTTTAAAGATGTGGCTGGCTCTGAATATTTGTAAGGTTTATCTCCCACCTCTGGAGCTTATGTGCCTTTCCAAGGCCTCTGTGTGCTAGCCATCCCTCGCTTCTTTAGATGCTACCTAAGAAGTTTATGGGCTTTCACACCTGGCTTTCAAGTGTCTGCTACCCTTTCTCAACTGCTTGATATTGTTTTGTAGCGCAATCGTTGCATTTAGCTATAGCCTCTCGATCCCATTATATTTTTTTCATGAGGGACACCCCTGCATCTCCAGGTCGAGGTAGATTTAATCTTTCACCAACTTTATTGAGATATAATTAACATACCATAAAATTCACCAATTTTAAGTCTGTATTTAATATTGTTTAGTAGATAGTGTTGTGCAACTATCACCATGATCTAACAATGTTTTTGTCTCCCGGAAAGAAACCCGTATTGATTGCAGTCACTCCAACCGCCTCCCTACCTTCTACCCTCAGCCCTAAGCAACCATTAATTAACTTTGTATTTCTATAGATTTGCCTATTCTGGACTTTGATATAAGTGGATAAATACAATATGCAGAGTTTTGTGACTGGCTTCTTTCATTTAACATACATTTTTCAAGGTTCACTTATATAATGGCATGTATCAGTACTTCATTCCTGTTCATTCTCGAATAATATTCAGTTGTATGGACACATGACTTTTTGTTTATCCATTCATCAGTTGTTGGACATTTCAGTTGGTGGTACTTTCAGCTGTGTGAATAATGCTGCTATGAACATTTCCATACTAGTTTTTATGTAGACATATTGTTTCATTGCTCTTAGGTGTATACCAAGGAGAGGAATTGCAGGGTCAGATACTAACTCTATGACTAAATTTTTGAGGAACAGTTTTCCAGAGACACTGGGCCATTATACATTTCCACCAGCAGTGTCTAGTTTTTCCACATACCTGTCAACAATTATTATTTTCTGTCTGTTTCATTATAGCTATCCTACTTGATGTGAAGTAGTATCTCATTGTGGTTTTGACTTTCATTTCCCTAATGACTAATGATGTTGAACACATTTCCTGTGCTCCTTTTATCTAATACTTTTTCCATAATCATCACATACCTAGTAAATTGCATTGTCTAGGGTGTTTCCTTCCACTGGTACATTCTCCTAATGCATCACCTGTGAGAGTTTTAACAATTTAACAGCCACTTTGTGCCAAGAGCTTACCGTGCTCCACTTGCCAGGAATCTTCATAGCAAGTTGGATGGGAAGCGATCTAGCTCCAGAACACTATCTTATTGCCCATTTTCTCAGATCACTCCTGGTGCCAGCTATTGCTGATTGAGGTTTCCAGAAGCAGATGTGAGACAGAGTTTATGGTGCAAGATATTTATTCGGAATCCAATCTTTTGAGGGAGATAGAAGGAGGAGGATTGGGCAGAGTAAGAAGTCAGACTGAGATGGGCTAAGCTGGTGGAGAGCTCTGGAACAAACTTGCTCATCCTAGTGTCCTGTTTGGGGTCAAAGGGGTCAGGTCTTTGTGTCCTTGCCTGACCCATCCACCAGATGAGGGCTGCCCTCAAAAAGGTGTAGCTCAAGTAAGGCCTTTCTCTTCGGATGAGACCAAACCAGAAGAAGCTGACAATTGGAGGCTGTCTGGTGACTTCCTTCCCAGAAGCCTGGCATTACATCTTTTCCTTCCAGAGCAATCTGGGTATCACAGCATCATGTCTACAACATACGCTAACTTGGATGCAATTTAGAGACCTTCCTAATAATTGTTGTATTTTATTAAGTAGTTTTTGGTCATGTTGAATCATCTCCAAACACTAAATAATTAAGGGATGAATATGAAGTGCTGACAGATAACATATGCAGGGGTTAATTTCCTCTTTTTAGTTATTTACTTATTTGTATATATTTATGTTTTACTGCCTATTTATCATTCTGTAGAAATAGAAGTACAAACTGGTTTCTCCTGGTGAAACACATAAAATTGTATAGCGTGAGAGATTTACCTGGTTTTGAATAAAAAATCTCTCTCTCTCTCTCTCTCTCTCTCTATATATATAAAATATATATTACATATATTATATATATATATATATATATATATATAATATATATATACACTATTCTGTGTTTGCTTTCCAGTAATAATAGCTCTTCCCATAAAGTTCCATATACATATATATACAGGGTGTCCCAAAAAAATGTATACACACTTTAACAGCCAAAAGCTCAATTTTGAAAATGAAATGTATTTTAATAAACATTGCCTTTATAATTATTCAAAGTATATGTATACATTTTTGGAGGGAAAAAAAAAATATATGTATGTATGAATATATATATATATATATGTATATACTACTCTGGTAGTTTTTATTACTTAACATTCTTAAATTTAGATATTGCTCAAAATGTTTTTGTCTCATTTAAAAACTCTTACCTCCAGCAGACACTTAATTTACTTAATTTTATACCAAAGAAGTTTATTATGAAATGAAAGGTAAAATTTCACCCAGAGTTCCCCTGGCCTTGAGAGAGAACCGTAGATACATTTCTCACATTTTTCCAGCCTTTTCTGTAATTTGACATTTTGATATTAGGACACGACTCTCAATACTCAATTCTTATATTGTAAATGCACTGATCTTTCATGTCTTGGACATTCACTCTTTGGTGTAGAATTGACTGAAATAAAATGTAACACAATTACACTTTGAAGAACCTAAATCAATTTAGGCAATTTTGCCACAGAGAAAGAAATTTACTTATAAAAGGCAAATCGTATTGGAATTCCTGTCTTAAGTGGCAGGTCCACTGCCAATTTAAACTTAATACAAAGTAGTTTCAAATATGCTTGGGCAGGGCTGAATAACACCAAGAAATCCTTTCACTGTACCTTTATGTATTGCTTTCCAGGCAATGCCTTTCTCATGCAGCAAGTATTTTATTTTTTCTCAACAAGTAGACATTGCCTTTGATTTGCTCTAATGGCTGCTATATTTTAATAGCTTGTATATTTATGTAGCTAAAGAGGGTCCAGTGGCTGTCCCTTATTCTAAGTAATTTAAACTGGTCTGTGCTTTCAACACTTTAATTTCAATATATCTATACACTGTCTGAAAATTTTTAGTTTCCAGTGAGTTGAAATGAAAGGCAAATGAAAGTGAATTTTAAGTATGAGAAAGAAGGGTAAGTCCTTTCCACAGTGGAAGCACAGACACAGACGCAGACACAGGCACACACCCCACGGGCTTCTGTGCCACATCAAGATACCTGGGAGTTTACTTGACTTTTCTTGTCCTGCACAGAATTTATCACAGCGGGTAAGGGAGAGGCTGGAAATGGGTCAATGAGCCCATCTCAGCTACCACAATAACGAGGTTACTTTTCACCCTAAAAGGCTGGATCAAAGTCCTTGCTAAGGAACAGAATGGTAACATTTCCTCTGTAGGAACACAAATGTCCACACAACTCGTAATTTTGGGACACGCTTCCTTTAAAAGCCTTTTCACACTTGGCAAAATCCTGTAGAGAGGCGAGTTCTGTTCAGTGAAATCTTACGGCTTCCTAGTCTTTCTTCCACCTTTATGTTGAGATAAAGGGTGGGGCACAACTTAAATGGGAAGAATTACTCTCTTAAGAAAATAAGCACAGAAATAAATTGGATCTGCATTGTATGAACTATTGAGATAGTATCAAATTATCGGCCCTGCATTCTTCCCCTCTGTTGTCATGTCTGAGTTTGTTCTAGCACTACAAGAACAAATTCTACTTGGTAGTAGAAACTAGTGGCTTATGTCTCTCCTATCAACAGGACATCTAGGAAACTAGGGAATATATATTTGGTTATGGAAAAAACCCTGCTTTCACTCACCAAATCGTGTTTATTCTCATAAACAACTATATATGGTAGGCATGTATGTATGAAACCAGATATAACTTAGAAGGCTTTCTTTGAAACTATGGTTTATGTCATCAGAAGGGGCAGAAAGCTCCCTAAAGTAATCTAATAATCTTGCTTGGAGTTTTTTCAGATACAGAAGATTTTCTTTCCATAACTCATTTCTTCGAATCAACCTTCAAAGCTTTTAGCAGAACTGGTTTACCTCTGCCCATAGCAATATTTTTTAAGGCCTATAACTTGGCCTTAAAGCATGACATGAATCCAAGTCTTGTATTTAAAGAAATAATTTTAAATACTAAATTATCTAAATACATAAGTCATTTTCTGTGAGTGCTGACACTACAAATCTATCTTTCTCTTTAGCCAGTACTATAATTTAAACTCAGTAATAACAGCGAGAAGCTGGATTTTCTATGTCTTTGTCCTCATGACATTTTTAGTCAAGAGTCATGTGGAGCAAGGACCAGATACATGAATTAGTTGGCACTCAGTTCCTAATTTTTCTCTCTTCTCTCCATATCTCACCTCGCCTCTGGAACTTAAAATGTATGTACAGGGTAGTTAATTTTTAGCCTCTGCTGTCATGAACAGTTTGCTGCCTGGAAACCAATTCAATTCATCGTCCAAGTATTAAGCACCCATTATGAATAACCCATTATGTTAGAGATTCAAAAATGAAAGGACATTGCCCTATTGTAAGGAAATTATATTTAACTGGACTTCCGCTTGCTGCTTACAGTTCGAAAGTCTCCCTCGCCGCCCCCAACCCCAACCGTGTGCTTCAACATTAGGAACTAGACATTTGTGTGGGTCCCTGGTCCTGCTGCTGCCGCCTGCGCTCAGCTCTCCTCGAAGCCGTTCCCTGTTGCCCGTAGCTTGGGCCTCTCTCCACTCCTTCTGAATGCCAGGCCCAGCTACCTACAGACACCGTTTTCACCAAATGAACTACCTTGCTCCAAGTCCCAGCAGACAGGGCGCATATCTATTATCTAATCATATGTCCCAGGTCAGACAGAAATCCAAGTTTTCAATACTTTTGGCCAATATTTTTCCTAAGTTTCATTGACTTCATTATTGTTTGGATTCATTTGGCAGGATAATTATATTTCCTTTTACGAGGGAGTGTCTAACTTCAGGAGGTTACATTCACAGAGACTGTTTAGAATGTAAATGTTTAACTCGGGTAACAGTCTCTAATTAAAAATAGTGTAGAAATTATGCTGAAGATGAGAGGAAGTCCTTCTAAAAGTATGCAAAGTAAAACATATTTGATGTAAAATACCAGTGGGTATCAACAGGACACAATGTAGAAGTATAATGGATACTAGATGAGGTTTTGGAATAGAATAAAACTATGTTAATATACTGGCTCCTTTTCTTCCAACCTGTGTGATTGATATTCAGCAGGTTATCTAAACTCTCAGGGCCTTGGTTTTTTTAAAATGTGTTTTTATTGATTTCAGAGAGAGGAAGGGAGAGGGAGAGAGAGAGAAACATCAATGATGAGAGTCATTGATCGGCTGCCTCTTGCACGCCCCTGACTGGGGATGGAACCCGCAACCCGGGCCTGTGCCTTGACCGGGAATCAAACCGCGATCTCCTGGATCCTGGGTCAATGCTCAACCGCTGAGCCACACTGGCCAGGCCTCAGGGCCTTGGTTTTGTTAAATGTGTTATGCATACAAAGTAAATAATAATCCTCTTCTCAGCTTTAGTATAAAGATTAAAGCATATTTTTAGATTGAACCATATGGAAATTGCCACTATTCAACTTTTTGGAACTTAAAAAGTAACTGACAATTTTCTTATGGTTCACAATTCATAATATACAGGGTGGGGCCAAAGTAAGTTTATAATTGTGAGTACATGAAACACAGAGTTTACTCTCATATTATTATTTATTAATTGTTGTATTACTTTCTATACAAACAACTGTAAACCTACTTTGGCCCCACGCTGTACATAAAACACTTTGTGCACAGAAACTCCTGAACAGCTTGAGGTGCTTGCTGTTTGTGCGGGCAAGGGGTGTGTTCAGAATCTCCCCTTCCACCACGCTTCCCGCTGCACCCCCAAAACCTGGCAGCCGAAACAGAACTTAGAGGTAGAGAAGGGCTTTGTTGTCTTCCCCACCCCGAAAAAGTTCGGATTTCCGCAGCACAAGTTTTTGCTGGTGGGTCAAGGCTGTCCTGCAGGGCAGGGGCTTCGGGAGAAGCAAGGGGGAAAGCGGGCTGACACTTCTGTGATTTCGGAGCTTAGGGTTCCAGCCGGGGTGTGTGAAGAGCGAGGAGCCCGGCGCTGAGTGAGGGGAGGCCTGGGGCCGCTGCTTCTGTGAAGGTGCAGCCAGGTCAGCAGGTTGGCGGGAGCAATGCCTGTTGGCGATTTCTACCTGGTTCCTTCCTGCTGATTCTCTCCGTAACCGCTTTAATGCCCCGCAGCCACTCTCCCCTGCAACTCCTGTCCTGCCAGGAGTGCTCTGCTGCCCAGTAATGAAGAGCATTTGTGAAGAATTGGAGAGAAACCCCCTGCTCTTCGCTCCCTTCCGTGACACTTCCCACAGCTAAAGGAAAGAGCAGCATCTAAAGCAGCCAAAAGGCAGGCGAATGAATATTCCATGGGGGGGAATAAACCTGGGCCTGGGGCAGCCCATTCACCGCAGCTCTTCCTAGGTTGGGGCTCAGGTATGTTTACAGATTTTCTGTTACCTTTATTCATTTCACACGCATTTATTGTCTTCTCGGATAGACTGTCAACAGCCTAATTTCCGGGGAGCACATCACATTTGTGTGTATTTTCCTCTCTCCTCTTTCATCCTGTTCCTTAGTTTATTTTTCTCAGAAATTTAAAGCAGCAGAGTTCAGTAGTAATACATGAACTCCAAAACTCAGTCAAGCCTCTTTTACTTTTAAAATATCTGGTTTCTTTCTTTTTCTTTTTAATTTTTATATTTTCATTGATTTCAGAGAGAGGAATGGAGAGAGAGAGAGAGAGAAACATCAATGATGAGAGAGTCATTGATCGGCTGCCTCCTGCACACCCCCTGCTGGGGATCGAGTCCACAATCCCGGCATGTGCCCTGACCGGGAATTGAACCGCTATCTCCTGGATCATAGGTTGATGCTGGTTTCAAGCTTTTTAATTCTCTAATAGACAGAAAGATCCTTCCCCTGTTTTATGTTTTGATATGTCATTTTCTCTTGCTTCGGCACTTTCTAAGTGAAGCAACTGCTTAATTTCCTTCTGAAGACATCCTTTCATACACTTGAAGACACCTATTAAACTTGGATAGCTTTCTTTTTTGTGGCTCAATAGCCTGAACTCCTTCATTTTTGTTCAGAGATATAATTTCTTATCCTTTAATCTTTTCAGTTCACCTTTTCTGAATCCTTTCCAGTTTCTCCCATATATTTTTACAAATGAGAAGATTTAAACTTTGCCTCCAAAGATTCCTAGGAAAAAGCTGCATAATTAATCACTTCCCCCTATCAAAGTTCAAGTCCCCTCAGAACAACTAGAACAAAGCCACTGTTTATAGGTATAAGTTGGCTCTTGAACAGCAGGGAGATAGGGGAGCCAACCCTCTCCCTATCCCACGCAGTCAGAATTCCAGGTATAACTTTTGGCTCCCCCAAAACTTAACTATTAATAGCCTTCTGTTGACCGGAAGCCTTAGGTATAACATAAACAGTAGATTAACATATAGTTTGTATGTAATGTGTATTATATACTGTATTCTTACAATAAGGTAAGCTAGAGAAAAGAAAATGTTAAGAAAATCACAAGAGAACAACATTTATTTCTCACAGTTCTGAATTCAGGGAAGTCTAAGATTAAGATGTTGGGGTGGACTTTCAGTTCAGATTCAGTTCTTGGGGTGGACTTTCTTCTTGGCTTGTAGACAGCCATCGTTTCACTGTATTTTCACATGGTAGAGAGAGAAAGAACTCTTCCTCCTTTTTAAGGGTATTAATTCCATCATAAGGAATTAATTTTATGACTTAACCTAATCTTAATTACCTCCCCATGGCCCCACTTCCAAATACCATTACGCTGGGGACTGGGACTTCAACATGGGAATTTTGAGAAACACAAACATTCAGTCCATAGCACAAGCTTAAACTTTTAGAGGACTAACAGTTACCACTTCTATCCTTTTGGAACCCAGAGTTGCCAAGTAAGAAATCCAACTGTTCTGTTGGAGAGAACTCGTGCAGAGACAACGTAGATAGGGAAAGAGACACAGCTGAGCCTAGCCTTCCAGTCATCCCTGCCAAGTTGATAGCCATGTGAATGAAGCTATCTTGGATCCTCTAGTCCAGTCCAACCACCAACTAAATACCATGGATTGACCAGGTCAGTTCCACATGGAGCAGAAAAATAGTCTCGCCAAGCCCCTGCTTAAATTATTGACCTAAGATATTGTAAGAGATAAGCCGTTTCAGCAAGGCACTAGTTTAGAAATGATTTGTTATATAACAATAGATAACCAGAACAAGAAAGAAACAAAATTCCCTCTCTTAATATTATTACCTTTTCTCCATGCCTCTCAATATTCCCTTAACCTGTAAATGTTGAGTACTCTGGCTAAGTGGCTGTGGTTGTGGCCGTGCCCTCTGGGGTTAATATAGAGGGTTTATTATCATATAAACAACTCCAAGTATTTCTCCAAGGACTTCGATTTTCATACTTCTTGGTTACCACAGTTAACTCATCCAGGGACACTGGGAAAGACCAAAATACTAAATAGGCAATTTGATCTCTTTATGGCAGTTTCTGATTATTTCATCTGGAGCCCTGAGCTTCCGTGGGAGAGGTATGGCCGCCACTGCAGAGATCACGTGGAGATAAAATGTAACTTAGCCATCATCAGAGGGTAGATACAAGCTCCACTGCAACCAGTTCCAAGTCAAAAGGTAAGTGTTGTGTCTCATTCCCCATGGAAGAATGATTCCTGATTTAGTTTTGTCACAGGAATAAAGCTACAGTGGTATGACGGAGAATTTGGCTAGATATACATGTGTAGGAGGGAGAGAGGCAGAACGTCAGTGTACCCTAATATTCCTTAGTCTGTCCATACGGGTCTTGAATACTGATTCTTAAATCTCAGGATCTTGAAACGTATCTATTTATTGGAGGTGCTGTGAACATGTTATCGTCTCTCCTCATGGCTCGTCTACCTAGAGTCCTGCTTTGGTTGCATTTTCGAAAATCTTTTGCACCTCTCAAAGCATGATCTGAACAAGCTGATTAGGTGCCGCATTATTTCTAATTGATATACAGGACTCAATCCTCCTAGAATGATCCTTCTTCCACAAGGATTGATTTTCACAGGCATATCTCCCTCACTGTTACTGCATCAGAAGTAGAGGCTATTTCCTATTGGCTCGCTTGCCTAAGGTCAAGGAACCAAAAGACTTAGTTCACATGGATCCAACTATTTTACAAGTCATTTCAAGGTATGTCATTATAGCTACTGACACACTTACACTCTCAGCAGTTACCAATGCAAGATTATTTTCACTTTAACTGCCAAAAATATAGTTGATATCTGCACTCTTTCCCCATTTCTTAAGGTGTGAAAATGATAGGTATTTAAGAAATCACACACATACGTATACACACAAAAACACACCTACACACGCCAGCAGCTAGTTGGGCTGGGGCAGTTGGTGTGAATTTGTCAGTGGTTCAGTCCACTCTCCTATGCTGGCCTCTGGCTACTCAGCGGTATTTCAGGTATAATGGGAACGATATGCCCTGGCTAAGGAACACATTGAAGCCACTCTCTCACAGAGGCGCCAAAGTAAGCCAACCCAGAAAGGCAGGACAAAGACACAGACATAGACAATGTGTTAAACTTAAACCCTTGGGGAATCTGCAGATCTGGTAACCAGAAAAGTCAGCAAGGACAGTCCAGTTGAAATGTTGGGGACAGAGTTCAGAGGCTGGTTGACATTTAGACAACCTTTGGAGTTTTCTGAACTAGAAGAATAGATTTTGACCAACCCTTGAACTTTTAAAATGCAACATGCAGGAGATACATTGGACTGAGGGAAACAAATGACTTCATTTCAGGAATCAGGAATGGCTGAGATAGCCTTAGCCTGGCAGGGTTCTCTGAAGCTTAGGTCACCTGCGTGCATGTACTTTAAAGCTTGTGATTACCTAATTATTGGATTCTTTGGACTTGAGGAAGCAATAGGTTGGTATAAAGAAACTTTTAGGTCAAGGGACAATATAAGACAGAATCTGAAAAATACAGTCATGGTCGTATTACACTTCAACAGTACAGGAAGAACACATATCCAGGGTGTCCCCCAAAAATGTATACACACTTTAACAGCTGATAGCTCAATTGATGTTTTTTCTTTTCAGATCTAACCCATTGGAATTAATAATTACTCAACGTGTGTATACATTTTTGGGGAGACACCCTGTACATGGGCATCGGGCAGAAGCAGACGCTCCACAAAGGTAAGGAAGCTCTAGTTTCAAGGCCCTGTACTTGCTAGTGACTTTTCCAAGGGCCTCGAGCAATGTGTTCACATGATTGTGTTTCATAAAATCTACAAATCAAGATTACTTTTTGTACTTCACTGTTTCTTTCCATTGTGCCATGCCTTCTGTCGCATTTGCCTTCTGTCAGGTGCCACGAGTGTGACAAAGAAACATTTGGGATTTGACTAAGGTGAAGGCTAGTTGGGAAATACTTACTTTAGATTTACTGGGGTATATTTATGTGGCTTTCAGCGAAGTCTCCAAAAAATTTATTTTTAGCCATCCAGGCAGCAGTGGCTTCCAGGAAAACTTCTCTCGTTCACCATTCTGTCTGAGCCAGTGTTGTGATGGGTACGCGGGCCCAGAGGTATTGCTATGGCAAGAATGCACCCTAAGGAGTTCTGCGCTGAAGGTTTGAGCTTAGGGGAGGAGTAACAAGGTTTGAAATGCATGAAGCCAGGAGTCGGTCTGTGGGAAATTCTTTCACTCATCAGTCATATCGCAATGGGAAGCTTTGTTTTTCTTTGATGCTTGTCAAAGCAGACATTCTTTCCAGTTAGAAATATGCTTGCTACCACAGTGTATGCTGTTATAAATGCACCATATTTTTTCCTGTTTTGATGGGAGTCCTGTAAAAAGGAGTTAAAGTGAATTCCCATTGGTGTGTGTGAGGGGAGGGGAAGACCTGTCCTCTTACTACCAGCATCTAGTGATGTTTGGGAAGTTGCATGCTTTGTGCACCCAAAGCATTGGGCTGTGCCTTAAGGCATTTATTCTCATGGAGCAACAAAGCGTCCCCGCTTTGTGGGAACAGACCCTGGGAGATCTAGATAAAATAGTACACAAACTCGCCACACTTTCGGCAAAACGCAAAGATGGAAACAAGTATTCTAGTGACGATACCCCTTCTTCAGCAATACATCAAAACATGGACATGCGGTAAGAATAATTTTATTACGTATGAGTTGAACACACTACAGCGTAGCAGCAATTTGTAGTGCACTTGAACTGCTGGCCTGTGGCCCCTTCCTCCGCATAGACACGGTTCAACCTGGATCCTACCAGCTCGTGTGAACTCGGGCAACTGGGGGGGCCACTCTGGGCCTGTTTCCTTACCTCTAGAATGGAAACAACATTTGCTTGCCTTAGCCTTAGGCTGCATTAAGGGAAATCTGGCCCAATGTTTATGCAAAGTATTTGTGCGCTGCACTGTGTTCATAGTGAGCCCTGAGCGGTGATGGTTTGAAGCGGAAAACATCACCTCATTCTCTTTCCCTCCTGAATTATCCCCACTGCTGGAAAACCTGACTGTGCTCGGTCTCGGCACAAATAATTACTGCAGCTTTATTTCTCAAAACCAATCAGCCAGTGCAAAAATACCGAAAGAAAAACAAAACTGAAAAATTTGTAATGCGAGTATGGGTTTTTTTGAAATTCTTGGGGAATTAACAGCTAAGCCTGCTTCCTAGCTTTATTGAAGATACATTAAGCCTATTCAACGTGGCTTTACCTAAAGTAAAACACTGCCCGTTATAAGGAAATAGTGATTTTTCTACGTAAGATTGAACTCAAGCCATCTCTTGTATCTCAACTATGGATAATATCTTAAAGATACGTGAAAAACAGCAAATGGCATTCTTACATAGAAGTGTATTAACACAGAAAAACTGGCTGCTAAGGACTCTTACCCAGTGGAAGTTCCTTAATGCATTTATCATGATCCAGGTCTAGAAACTCAATATTTTCAGTGCTTTAGTGTTGATCAAATTTAGGGATGCTGGCCCAGGCTAAGCAACTCCCAGGATATTTCAGAGTAAAACGGAATGCCAATCTAGTAATTTACAATGAGAAACACAACTGTCAACTTGATTGGAAAGTCAGGCCAGCCAGACCAGCACATTCTGTCTTTGTGGAAAAACGCCAAAGAAAGTCAACTGCAATTAGAAAAGCCTGGGGAGGGAGTTAGCTGACTGACTCAAATACGATACCCCAAAGCAGCTATGTCTCTGGGTCTGGCCGGCCCGGAGCAGGCTCAGAGGGGGCCTTGCCCAAACCTGCTGACTCAAAGGAAAAATCCACTGAGAGCTGTGCCTGGCACAGTGACCAGCTAGAAGCAAGTGTTGGGTCTGCACTTTTCCATCTCCTAGAAAATGTGGAGAAGGAAGGCTAACTTAAATTTTAGAATCACTGCATAATATAAAATAGTAAAATAATTAACAGCGAAATTTATATGTCAATGAAAAAGACAAGCAATAGGAATTGAGGGAGGGTAATGAGTAAAGTCACACATTAGAGACTCACGATGTCATTAAAGGAGTTCATTTGATAGAAGGCTGCCTATAAAACAAAGTTCTAGATGTGGAAAGGGACTCATAAGTAAATAAGATATGGTCATCTTAATTTATTAAAATTCATCATCAGTAAGTAAAATTCTCTTGTGAATGTCTAGATTTTTAACTCATTTTTCATACTACTAAACCTGATTAAGGCAATATTTTTTACTTTCTAACATTTATAATCAAGAGATAGGGAATTAATTTAGTAAAAACTACAAATGTGTGAAATCACATTTACATATTTAGTAATTATTTACTGACCACTTGTACTAATAGTTATAATCTTGACAGTTTACTGTACTCCTTGATCTATGTCATAATGATTCTCTGACACAAATAACTTTTAAAAAAAAAAAGTCTCTAGGAGACCTACTCTGCTTTTGACCAAGATCTTTCTAGCCTATGTCTAGACTGAGGGAAATGTTTTTTACATTGAAAACCCAGACATAAAAATGGTGTCACTCAAGGAGAAAGAAACCAAGGAGGTTATTTAGGCCTACATTTTTGTCTGGGACAACAGCTCTCTAAGTGTAGTCCACGGAGTCCATGATAACTCTTTAAAGGGAGTCTGTGAGGTCAAAAGATCTGCATGTGAGCTTATGCTGTAACAAAAAACAAAAAGATCATTGACATTGGTTTTAAATTCTACATTACAACTAACCTTTGAGAAACTGCCGCTTGCCCATTTGGGTGTTGAAAAGTATATATGAAACTATAAAGACTGTTGAACTACTCCTCCATTTTCAGATTCAATACCTGTGTAAGGCCAGACTCATATACATCAGCCAAAACTCTATACTGCACTAGCTTAAATGTAGTAGCAGGTATGACATTCCAGTGGTCTGCTGTTAAGCCAGACTTGGAGATTTTCAAAAATGTAAAGCAATGGCATTCTTCTCACAAATTTTTGTTTAAAAATATAGTTATCATTTTCTGTTAAAATGTTATAAACATACCTAATAAATTTGTTATTATTGTCATTTTAAATGAATTGTTAATTTAAAAAATTCTCAATTTTAATTTCTAATGTGTTAACTATAGATAGTTAAAACCCATTTTAATAAAAGCTCTTTTGGGTCATCAGTGATTTTCATCAGAGTACAGGGGCCATGAGACCAAAGAGTTTGATAATAATTTATATAGAACTCAAAGGAGATGTGTTACATATGAATTGTTAAGTTTAAATCTCTTTTACTTATAATGCCCTTGTCATGGAAGGGCTGAGCAGTGTCAAGTGAAAAGCAGAAAAGGTAGTTGGTGAATCAGGACTGTGTGTGGTCTGGATTTCAATGGAGGAAAAAAAAAGAGAGGGCTTGCTATGGGTATGCTCTCTGTCTCATTAAGATTTCAGAGCAGAAAGGAAGGTGGAGCATAAAGCACAAAGAGGAATAAAGTTCTTTTATTCCATGTGTCCCTTTAGTCCTATAGTCCCAGAAACTAGGAGAGTCTAGCAAAAGTGATGGAATCTTTTAAGAGACACTGAGAGAGAGATGCTGGACACTGAAAGAGATAAATTAAAAATTGCCTCATCATTTGGATGATTCCAGTTCTTAGTTATGAATATTGTTTCCCTACACATTTGTGTACATGTTTTTAGGGTATATATAACAACTTTGTAGATATGCATTTATATGCTCTGAGAAGGAATGTTGGATCGTAAAGTACCATGTTCAGATTTACTAGACAACGCATAATGCCATCAAGACCTGATTTACACAGTCCCTTAGCCTATAGTGCTGATAGTTTGTAATCACAATATGCAATGTAGTTTATTCTTTTATTATTTTATCCATATTAATTGTATATACATGTATTTATAAAACACAAAATATGCATATTCCAAATGCATTGAAGCATTCAATGTATATCTACTTTTAAGCTTTTAAGTGGAAAGGGATTTTCTTAATTTGCACTCATAAAACACCAGAGAACCAGATCATATTTGGCAGGGCCTTTCATCAGTGACCCACATAAAATAGAGCTAAAATAATTTCATTTTAAGCCATCATTTTCAACCTTTTCATAGGTCCATTTGGCTTTTAATCAGAAATCTGTGTTTCATTTTGAACAAGGCACACGTCATCCCAATTCAGCTATTCCCAGGCAAATGAACTACTTTCTGTATCACAAGATTAATAATGAACAGACTTGCTTTCCTACAAATACACGGAGGAGTCCATGTAGAAGACCACTTTTATCCAGCTGAATATGAAATGCGTCCAGTGTGTTTGAACCTTCTAACCCCTCCCTGGTCTTGAGGAATAAGAGAGTGTACACTTGTTGGCTGTGATTAGCTTACGTTGGGCCAACTACTTTTGAGTTTAGCGATAGGTTGAAATAAATTCTATAGGCGAATCTCTACCTTATTGTAAATGGAGAAAACTGGGCAGCAATTTAGAACAAGCCTGATGTAAATGGAGAGGGGCGGTCAAATAAAGACGATGTCTTTGCTAAGTTTGTATATGAAATTGTGGGTTAGAAATGGTTCGCCCATGGACTAGCTATATACATTTTGATAAAGAAAAATTTCTCTAAACCTCAACAAAATTTCTCATGAGGTCCATCTCTAGAAGCCAGGTCCCCCATGTCCTGAAGGAGTGCCAGGCTGCAGAATCAGACACTTCAGCAACGGCTCCATCATGTTCCTTCGGAGCACCATGTCTTGGAATTAAGGGCTTACTAAATAGTTGATGAATATTTCAGTTCTGAAGTGAAAAGGTGGTGCCAGTGGAAATTTAATGTAAGAATAAATATTAAAAAGAAACGTTAGAATTTTACTGATAGTGATAGGGGCACTAATAATTTCCATAGATTGAGCACCTGAATTAATCTGAAATATAATCATATTACTTGTAAATTATAGAATGCACACTTGTGTGAGGAGGGGTTTAAGTGTCTTTTTCCTTTAGTTTCTTTCTCCTAGGCCTTTGCGCCCCTACACTCTCCTTGATCCAGGACAAAGCAGTTGAGGTGGCGCAGCTGTGACAATGTATCTGTGAACAGGCGTGGTCAGGCCACCCAACCAGGAGTCACGGTGTCATCTTATCCAGACATCGCCAGACGGCCAAGAACAAAAGGATGATGTTTGTGGGTCTCCTGGTCAGGGCACATACCCAGGTTCCTTAAGGTTGACTACTGTGTTCTTTCAATAATCTACTGTTTCTTTTTCTACTTTACACCATTTTGTTAAGTTTAGTTAACACAAAGAAGCTGTACATATTTATTGGTTTCCTGTTACCTTAAAGATAAATTTTAAACTTCTTTATTTGGCATGTGAAGCCTCATGATCTCATGCTTGCTTGCCACTAGCCTCACTGTCTTTCTGTTCTTTTTTTCAAAAGACTTTCCATTGATTTTTAGAGAGAGGAAAAGAGAGGGAGGGAGAGAGAGGAACATCGATCGGCATCTATTGGCTGCTTCCTGCACACCCCCTACTAGGAACTGAGCCCCAATAGGCATGTGCCCTGACCGGGAACTGAACCAGTAACCTTCGGGTACACTGGATAACACTCAGCCAACTGAGCCACACCAGCCAGGGCACTGGGCTCATTTTCTGTCAGTCCTCATCCACAGACAGACACCATCATGGTATCTTCAACTGCCCAAGTAAGCCATGTTTCCCCTTCTCCTTTGCCTCTGTATATGCCATCCCTCGGCCTGGAACACTCTGTTTTCCTCCAAATGCCACCTCCAACAGCCCCTACTTTCCTTTTACCTTCCAAGCGGTGACAAATTTGTAGAACAAGTGACATTCTCATATACTGCCGATGCAAGTGGAAAGTGGGACAAACGTCGGAACCTGTTAGGCAGTCTCACCTAAGGCTGAACACATGCATACCTGTGACCCGGCTGCTCTGCTCCTATATATATATAAACCCAGCATCAATCAGTCAGAGGGAAGAAGAAGGTTCACAGCAGTACAGTCTGCTCATGGCTCCAACACCTACCCACCCAGTGCCTCCTCCAGGGTTAGCTCCTCTGACCCTACACCCCGCCCTCCCACCCTGCTCATGGCTCCAACACCTACCCACCCAGTGCCTCCTCCAGGGTTAGCTCCTCTGACCTTACACCCCGCCCTCCCACCCTGCTCATGGCTCCAGGACCTACCCACCCAGTGCCTCCTCCAGGGTTAGCTCCTCTGACCTTACACCCCGCCCTCCCACCCTGCTCATGGCTCCAACACCTACCCACCCAGTGCCTCCTCCAGGGTTAGCTCCTCTGACCCTACACCCCGCCCTCCCACCCTGCTCATGGCTCCAACACCTACCCAGTGCCTCCTCCAGGGTTAGCTCCTCTGACCCTACACCCCGCCCTGCCACTCTGCTCATGGCTCCAACACCTACCCAGTGCCTCCTCCAGGGTTAGCTCCTCTGACCTTACACCCCGCCCTGCCACCCTGCTCATGGCTCCAGGACCTACCCAGTGCCTCCTCCAGGGTTAGCTCCTCTGACCCTACACCCCGCCCTCCCACCCTGCTCATGGCTCCAACACCTACCCAGTGCCTCCTCCAGGGTTAGCTCCTCTGACCCTACACCCCGCCCTCCCACCCTGCTCATGGCTCCAACACCTACCCAGTGCCTCCTCCAGGGTTAGCTCCTCTGACCCTACACCCCGCCCTCCCACTCTGCTCATGGCTCCAACACCTACCCACCCAGTGCCTCCTCCAGGGTTAGCTCCTCTGACCCTACACCCCGCCCTCCCACCCTGCTCATGGCTCCAGGACCTACCCACCCAGTGCCTCCTCCAGGGTTAGCTCCTCTGACCCTACACCCCGCCCTGCCACCCTGCTCATGGCTCCAACACCTACCCAGTGCCTCCTCCAGGGTTAGCTCCTCTGACCTTACACCCCGCCCTCCCACCCTGCTCATGGCTCCAACACCTACCCACCCAGTGCCTCCTCCAGGGTTAGCTCCTCTGACCTCACACCCCGCCCTCCCACCCTGCTCATGGCTCCAGGACCTACCCAGTGCCTCCTCCAGGGTTAGCTCCTCTGACCCTACACCCCGCCCTCCCACCCTGCTCATGGCTCCAGGACCTACCCAGTGCTTCCTCCAGGGTTAGCTCCTCTGACCCTACACCCCGCCCTCCCACCCTGACGAGCTTCGGTCTCTGCTGCCTCCTTGCACATGACCATGCTCCGCCCAAGTGACTGTTAGACTGTATGTCTCCACATATTGTCTGTCCCATAAGGTGGGTGGGGTATTAGTATTATTTGCGGTTTCATTCTTAGTCTCTAGCCCTTCTGTTGCTTCTAAAGAGAGAAGACTGAAAAAAAAATGAAGTTTTAGACATCTGGTTATTTAATAACCAGAAACAAATACATTTCTGTAGATCGTGGGGAGTTTGTTTTTAGATAATTAAAAACCTTAACACAGTGATGGCCTTTAATTGCTCTTTCCTGGCCTTAACATTCAAAGTGCCATTGTATATTCTCAGAGCTTATAAAAAGGTTATTTTTATCCCAATGTTTTTAAAATCCTACTTTTCAAGAATTTAACTTTTTTTAATTTATATTTTCCAAAACATAATTATATTACATAGATACCGGCATGTACTTATCTTCACACCATAAAATCCTGAATTATGCCTCTAAAAATGTTTTTTTCCAACAGAAAAAACAAAAACATTTTTAATATACTGTTACCAAAATATTTATGAAAGACTTTTAATAATAATCTATTTTCCACGTCTTTCTTATATTGAGATATATAGTCATATTTAAAGAAATAGACAATATGCACTTAATAAAATTCTTGGAAAACTGTCAATAAAAGAACCACACAAGAAGTTCTGTTTTACTGAGTTTATTGATTTTATTTTGGAGCAAATGTAAGAGGTGAAATGCAAGGTGCTGTGGTTTGTAGTGTAGCAACAGTAAAGATAAAATCATAAAGAGATTGTTTGAGTTAGCTTTTGAAGGAAAGAATTAGGAAGCCTGTAGGGTGGTTTCCAATACCCTCTCCATCCTAAACATTTAATACCACTTTCGGTGGTGTATTTCTCTTCTATACGTTCAATTCAGTTTATCTGTACACTACCAAATATAAAGTGAAATGTTGTAGTTTTTAAAACGTAGACATAAATGATTTAGAATATTTTCATTTTATTCGAGTGTACAATATTGTTGGAAAACTTCCACTCAGGAATCCAAAACTGAAGTTGACAACGACAGAAAAGGCCTCTTTTTGTCTTTGCCGTGGCCTTCCACAATTTATGAAAAGCACCTGGTAATTAAACCCCACGATTGTTGGTTCCCCTGTTCAAACTTTGGGACAAGATAAGCTACTTTCAAGGCTACATTCTTGCACCCCCCTCCCCCCTGCTGTTTTCACAGCTCAGGGATAATTCACACCAAGGAGTCTCTAGTTAATGGAAAGTTCCTTTCCTCCCCTCCCCTTCAAACAAGCCTCTTTTGAACTCTCCATAACTTTTGCTCTAAGCATGTTTTACAGGCTTTGGAAAAATACTGATAAGACACCTCCCTAGGACATCTGCCTGTCTCCTGGAAAGCAAACAAACTATAACTTCAAGACAACCCCCCAATATCTGCTCAACTTGGACACCCCCCCCCTTCCTTGTCACCTAGCAACAGCAACCGATTGCTCTTTCAAAGTGAAAGCCACTCTTTCTACCCTGCCCTGTATCGACTTGCAATCCTTGGCCCTTTCCTCCCTTGGAAAGTAAAAGAAACCTCCTCTCTGCATCTCTTCTTTTAGTTGCGAATTCTTTCCCAGCCGAACCCTAACAGAAGTATGCAGAATATATAACAAGAGGCTAGTTAATAGGCTGACAAAGCAACTGCCCCAAAGGGACGGAAGTGTATTGCTTTTTCACTGTGGTCAAAACCACAGATGAAAGTAAGAAGTAGTTTGAAACCCCTGCCTTCCCGAAATGCTGCTAAGGACAGTGAATGAATCTGGACAATACGGGGTCTCTCCCTTTCCCCATTCATCCAGCATGGCCTCAGTGCCCTTCTTTACGTAACTAGCCATCAGGGCTTTATGTGCGCTGGGACAACCTGAGAGACACTATCTCATTACCAAAGTGACTTCAGTAGTGCTTACTACCTGTAGAGACATTAGGAGAAATACTATTTAAACCACTTGAAGGAGCAACTCACATATGAAACGATGTAAATTGATCTGAGGGAGTGAGAGTGGGCAAGAGGAGTTCATTGAATACACTCCCCATCCTACCCTACCACCAGCTACTGGAGAACTGGAACCAGTGATTCTCATTTACACAAACTGATAATGATTTAGATTTCTAAATATCAGGCAAACAAATAAAAAATCATATCTGTCTCTAAGGCAACTGGTAGAACAAATCCTAAAGCATTACTAAAATCCAAGAAGAAAATGAATTAATCTAGTGAATTTTTTCCCCTCCTAAAAGTAGTGGAAACTGTAAGGCCCTGTTATTGAAATTTTATTAGGATGAAACTAGAAAGCTACAACTTCAGTCACAAATTTTCAAAATATATTGTCTCCGGAGCATAGGAAGCTTAATAAAATGGTGTGTATGGATTTTTACTGGCTTATGGCATGGGGAGGACTCAGATTAATGGTAAGAAGGAGGGATAAACATAATTTATACCTGAAGAATGATAAAAAACCATCTCCATAAAGTTAGTTGGAAGACATCTTATACTGTCCAGAGGAAGGATGAATGATTTGATGATATACAATAAATGCATTGATCTCAACACTTAGCTATGGAAGGCACTTCTTTTATTTATAGTACAATAAACACATTTTCTACATGGGCTAAGATAGGAGGGAGGAAGATTGATTTGCCATTCCGGGCCTTGATTTTCCTCAGATGGAGTGCCAGCTCCTTGCCCTCTAGCACATAACCATCTGCACGGCCACAGTGGCCTGGTCTTGAAGTGACGCATGCAGGAAGCTTGCCCCCTGGAGCCGCTCCCCTAGAAGACGGCTGGTTTTGGCATTCTTAATCCTTTCATCTATTTCTTCTGAATTTCTTCTGATTTTTTAATTTTATATTTATTTATGTATGTATTTATGTATTTATTTATTTAATGTCTTTATTGATTTCAGAGAAAGGAAGGGAGAGGGAGAGAAACATCAATGATGAGGGTCATTGACCGGCTGCCTCCCGCACGCCCCGCTCTGGGGATGGAGCCCGCAGCCCGGGCCTGTGCCCCGACCGGGAATCAAACTGGGACCTCCTCGAGGATCACAGGTGGACGCTCAGCCGCTGAGCCATGACGGCCAGGCTCGTTTGATCGCTTTTTGTTTAAATCTCTTCCTCCTCAAGGGTGAGCTTGGCCTCCTTCTTGTGGCCCACGGGCAGTGCCTAGTGGGGCGGGTACCGCTGCCCACACAGTGACTGTCGGTGAGCACGGCGCGGTCCCCTCCTAGGCTCTCGGGCGGACCAGCTCGTCGTTGGAGGCGGTGCGACAGCATCAGTGATCGCTGCTCCTCACGCACAGTACTCTGAGCCCCGCCGAGCGGTTGCCTCCGTCCAGCCCGAAGGCATGGCGCTCCCTGCCCGGGCTGCGTGCCATGGGGCCAGCCAGTGCCGGCAGGAGGGCGCCTCAGCTCATTTTTTCACTTCTTGGGGTAGGGCGCTCTCTTGCCCTGGTCTTGTGGTGCTTGTGCCAGTTGTCCAGAGATGCCCATGGCTTGGTGCCGGCGGGAAAGAGGGGAAGGCACTTTTTAATTTGGGGAAAGGAGGGATTAGTTTCTGCATGCAAAGACATCCTTCCACTATGAAGATAAGTCACTGGATTCATTCCACTATGTTTTAAAGTTGCCTCAAATAATACTGGGGGAGAAATAGTCTTGTCTATTAGTTTTAGAGAAAATTTTACAATTGCTTAGGGTAAAGTAGTATCAGAAATCTTAATTATTTTTCTCTTTTTAGGCACCAAACTTTATTTCTAATAAAGTATATTTTGTTCCAGAAGTATCAATTGTACTGATGCTAAAATATTTCAACAGTATACCAGAGATTAACATGGAATAGAAATAATTCAAATGATAAAATAGGCCTATATAAAACCATCAATAATCAAGAAATGTTTATAAAAGCTTTTACATTATATACATATATAATCTAATAGGTTATGTTAGATTTCATAAAATATTTTAACACATAAGCATATGAGTAGCAATATACTTGGTTTATTATAAATGTTGATTTGGGATCCAGAATTTAAAAATATAGGTACTGGAATATAATTCAACTTATTTATCTCACATATAAAAAATATTTTTCAAAAATATTTTCTTGGTATAGCTATTGGTATTCTGAGTAGGAAAATTCTCTGTGTGGTGCTATCCTGCAGGCTGCAAAAAGTTTAGGCTCCTAGCTACCCACCTTCATAAACACAGTAGCAATTTCCAGATATTATGACCATCAAAAACTGTATCTTTCAACCTCCTCCTAACCCACCTTTTCTCCATTTAAGAGACTGGTATAGAGTAGTGATTTAGAGGATTATGATGCTCTCTAATATTATAAAAATAAAGGAATAAGTTGTTTCTCTTCCTCTTTCCCTTTTTCTTCTATCTCCATCTCTATCTCTATCTCTATCCCTATCATCTCTGTCTCTATCTCTGTCTCTGTCTCTATCTCTATCTCTATCACCTTTATCTATCTCTCTCTATCTCAATCTCCCTCCCTCTCCCAATCTCTATCATCTCCATCTCCATCTCCATCACCTCCATCTCCATCACCTCCATCTCCATCATCTCCATCTCCATCTCCATCTCCATCTCCATCTCCATCTCCATCATCTCCATCCCCACCCCCATTCCCATCCCCATCTCCATCTATCTTCCTTTCTTTATAGAAACTGCTACTGGAAACATAATAACCAAACAACATTTTTTTCATGATATTTTAGAGCTAGAAAAGTTCTTTTATATGTATTATCTTATGCAATCATTGCATTATCTATATTAGGAAAGCAGAGCATATATTTCTCTTTTGATACGTTAAAAAAGCAAAACCCACTAAGGCACAGAGAAGTATCATGCTCTCTAAATATCATACTGTAGTGAAGTTGAAACTGGTGTCTTGATTATAACATTTAGATTAGTGACCTTTCGACTGCATCTGACTGAAATGTTAACATGTCCCCTGTTCTCTGTTATCTGATATAACTGATATCTGTACTCACTCCATAATCTCATTCCCATGCATCCACTCTGATCACTGCCTCTTTTCTTTCCAATGTCTTCTGCTTTGTAAACTGGCCTTTAATATTATTCAACTGCATAGGACCACCAATCAGTTGCTCTTCATGCTTTCCCTCTCTCAACCCCTCAATTACTTTTAAACCTAATCCAGCCCAGCTACCCTCACATACACTTTCAATTTCCTTGTCCCCTCTCTCTTCATTTTACTTGCCTGACAAAACCCCAACCATAGCTAAATATAATTCTCTGCCTATTTCATATCTGCATCTAAGCAGCTAAAGCTGAATGGAAAAACACAGGATCTCATTGTAAATGCATGAGTCCTAATGGATTTATACCATATTTCCCTAATGCATTTGTTTTCCTACTCTACCAGATAACTATTTCATGCCTTCATTTCTCTTCACAAAGTATGAATATTTCCTTCTCCTTATTTATTTTCAGTTCATGACCTTTCTTATTTCCTAATGAAATAAAATATAACTGATAAAAAGTCCACCCTTACCATCACATCTACCAATCTACTTTCATCTTGATCTATCCACAAGAGAGGAAAACCTGAGTAGGCCAGAGAGCATAGGAGCCAGTTCACAAATGCAAGGGTGAGCCTTGGATAGCATCAGTAACCATAGCACTTTCTAACCTGGCTGGGGGTTGTATGACCTGGGACATGGGAGTTGACCTTGGAATGGGTCCCATTCTCCTTAACTGCCTGTCATCATGGAAAGATTAACAAACTTGCTGTGGAAACAAAGGAGTCCCCTAGGCGCTCCACTGACTTGCAAACCCCAGCCCAGCATTCCCTCCACCTGAAGGCACCCTACCCTTCTGCAACCCTCAGCCCGTATTTGCATTTCCTATAATCTGTAAACCATTGTACCTTTTCTTATTCCTTTTGCCCACTTCCCCATGTAATCTTTGTCTTTCTACCCAATATAAGGAACTGGCCTATGGGGGGCAGGTTAGAGAAGATTTTATGTAGACAGAACCCTCTGCTCTCCCATTTTGCAGGCAATAATGGAATAAATGCTCAAATATGATTCAACCTTGTCTCTACTTAATTGGCGGAAGTAGCGACAGGCCACCAGGACCCATTGCGTCCAGTTTCATTACTATGGATCACTGCTCAACTTTCATGTAAAAAGAGAAGCATTTCCTGATTTCCCTAGATTTTCTTCCTCATGCACTTCTTCCCATTACCCCACTTCTTTTTCTTCATAGCACTTCCAACTATCTGATATATTACACATCATATTGTTAAATATTTATTTTCTGTCCTCCTTAGCATGTAAAATGTAATCAGGCAAAAACAGGAACTTTGTATTTTTAGTTCAGTGTTAGAGCCCCGTTTAGAACAGTACCTAACATATATGGTGCTTTAAAAATGTATGTTGAAGACAGAAATATATTTTCATAAGGACAGAAATTTGATTTGTTTTGGAAATTTGTAAAATAAAATTTTAAACCAATTTTCTTTCAATTATACTTTGATGACCCTAAGGATTGTTAGTGTTTATTTTGTTGACAGCCAGGGTCTTTTCCTACTTTTCTTACTTTCCATAATTAAAATTCTATATTTTCTCTTTGAAGTACATTCGGCAGAGATGTGGTTAATAGAGGTAAGGGAGAAATATTCTAGAAATATTCTTATCCCTTAACTCTTTCAAAATGAGAGACTACATTAATTTACATACCGTCTGAATATGAAAAGGCCTAGAGGTGCTAGGAAGATAATTAAAACCTAGATCTGACAGGCTTGTAGAGGAACAAAGCAATTCATGTTAAATTACTATATCACTGTAGTCTGGAGGGGTTAGAGATCTTGATATGATTATTAATATACTCACATTTGATTTGTTTAAGCAATTACATTGTTTAATGGATGAAAAGCAATATATTTGCTATGAAAAGTTCACCTAGCAGCCTTCTAGATTTAACAGCCATAGAATTGTCTATAAGAAGAAAGATTAAGGCAAGCATGTCTGAACTAATATATGAAAAGACTCTCACAAGAAACAATTATATACAAAGTAATAAACTCTCAATATCATTTAAACTTCTGTGCAAAAATTGATTATTCAAGTTAATTTTCATAAAAATCTTATAGTCATTTTGTTCCTTTGAGTATCAATATGATTATGGATACTGTTCATCAATTATATTTTGTCTCTTATTTTCAACCCTTTTGGAAAATTGTTTTCTGTTGGCATTATATGTAGAAAGTATTTTAGGATGTGCATAAACCAATGGTTTGACAATCAGTATTCAAAGAATAATACTGTTGCCAACAATTTTTCTGAGTAGCTAAAATAATTATATTCCTTTCCTGTTGGTATTGTAAAAGCACTCTTGAAACACTTTCATGGGCAGAAATGCTAACTCTAAACACCTTTGCAAAGAACACTCACTATGAGGCCATTTAGACAGATTTAACATGGACAAATCTGCATCGATTTTCACATATGTAAAAAATAATTATCTAAGAATATTTTTCAGTGTTGATTACATATAAATATTTTTAATGAGATACATTTTTGAATGTAATTAAACTGGTATAAGAAAGCATTGTCTACTTTTCTAGCAGACAGAAGAAAAGCCAATGAAGCATTCATACGAACTGAACTTAATAATTCCGTATTTTCAATTCTGATTTATTCCTAACTGTATAGTGCTGATGTCTTTTGCTTGCAGTGTTTGTAGATTTCTTTTGAGCATCACTTTCACTCAGTAGTCAATTTATAATGAAGATTATGTAAAATGCGACAGGTTAAAATCCGGCCAAATGTTAATGCCAGGTAAAAAGGCCAAAATAAATATAAGAATTATGTCTGAGAGGCATTCTAGTATGATTTACTTAGTAATGGAGAGAAGTAAACTCTGATAAGGAGAAACAGCTATGAAAGTAATGAATGTTTGACTGGAAACATAAGGTGTTTTCTCCTCCCGTTCGCATCCCATGGAAACTAGCTGCCTCTCCAGGAGAATGAATCGCGGTCCACTTTAGACTGATGAACAGGGCAACTCTGTATGCAGAACACAACCGAGCTGTGGAATTCAATTCTGCAATATATCATTGTGGTAAATAGTTTAGCAAAATCCAGGAAAGCATTAAATGTTGCTATGAATAAGAATGACATTTCCAGCCATGCTAAGTAGGTCACAAAGTTTAAAGGGCTCCCAGCCCTCTAGCAGTGGGGCGCGGGAGAATTTGTTTGAAGGTCAGAAAGTAATGTTCCCTCCTCTGACATTCCCTGGTGTCACTCATGCATTATGGGATGCTATGTGGCTCTTTCTCAGAGCTGGGAATTAAGAGTATCTACTTGAATCTAAAGAAAATAAAAACGACTTCATTTTCCTCACAATGTAAATATCATTTTGATATAAATTATCGACTATATTACCAATGACTGCAATAATTCTACAAGATATATTCAAAGGAAACTAAACAAACTAAATATTATCCTTACAGGGGAGTAATTGAATGGGAAAATTTAACAGATGTGGGATTTAGGAAAGGCAAAAATGGCTGAAAAACAACAATATATTTTGGATGAAAAAATATTTCCTTCTGTAACATAGCAAAGTTCAGTCATTAGATTGCTCAATGCTTAAATGTGCTCCTCCCATCTACTAAGACATGTAAAAAAATGGTCTTAAGATTATTTATAAAATCCAAGGTATAGTTAACCCAAATTTCAAATGAAGAGTCATATGGGGGAAAATATTGTATATCTTTGCCAAGAAAAGGGTACAGCAATGAAAATGGATAAAGAGATCTGCACTAGTAACATAGACAGTTCTCAAAGATACAATGTGAAACTAAAGATCCCTTACAATAACATCTTTAAAAACAAAAACACAAAATTAAACTTAAGTATTTAAGAAAGGTTACTTACATTGTAAAACTATGTAGGAAAGCCAGTGGCTGATTACTATAAATGACAGGAGTGAAAGGTTAAAGTCAGTGGTGCGCAGGCAGACTAAATAGCCATCTCAGGCGGTGAACAAAGAAAAATGGAATTTATTTAAGGAAAGGGGATGGTGGATAAGGAGATCCAAAGGGAAGGGCTACACAGCACTGAGTCAAAGGGTACTGGGTCCATGATGGCAGCAAAAATACACTTGGGCCAGTGAAACAAGGAAGAGCATAGAAGACGCAGCAGGAGAGCTCAGGCTGGGCTGCTCTGGCCACTGAGAAGCCGGGGAGAGGGGGGCCTTGGAGACAGGTTCAGGGGTAAGCCCAGGATGAGCTGACGCTGCCCACTGGGTCCCCTCGGAGGGAAGCGGGGGGATGGAGATGGCGCTGGGTGCTCCCCTGGTGGGGAGTGCGCACTGGGTCCTTTGTCCTGAGTGTATTTCTCTCTTTCGTGCAGGTGATAATCTTGGGGGAGGTCACAGTAGATTATTCATCAGCTTTCCAGGGGTGCTCTTTCAGGGTCGTGGTCTCCACTGATTGGTAGGTGCCAAGGCAGGGGGTCTTTAGTCAATGCAGCTGGTCCTGAGGTCAACAGTGGGGCCACTTGTCTGGTTTTGCTGCTTTTCTGTGCCTGGAGCTGAAATACAACTGAGGCCTAGATGTTATCTCAGGGGTCTAAACCGCATGACCAGAGAGGATAGTTATCCTGGGGGTGAGGTTCTTGTTTTCCCAATTTTGCCTCTGGCTAGGCATCCGGGGCTTTCTGCCCTGGTGACTTTGTACCTGGCCCGTCGTTCATGCTCTGCTCATGTCTCTCTAACAAGGAGCATGGTTATTTTTATGAGAGGATGGTTGTAACAAGGAGGTGGCAAAAGAGAGATTCTTACAGCATTGAAATGTCATGTTTTTTATCTAGGTCATTATTTACACTCATTCCCCCCATAGCCACAACAAACCTCCATTCCTCCCTGTGAAGCTGGTGCCTGCAGACTTCATCACCCGGGCTCCCTAGGCCTCTGGATTCTGGCGGGGTTTGGCTAGTGAAAGGCACCAGCAAGAAATTGCAATGCAAAAAGAGAGAGATTTATTTTTTCTACTGCTCATTCCTGCTGTTTTCTACCTCACTCTCAACCAATACCTATGTTTTCATGGAGAATTCCTGATGACCAGATAACAGAAGAGGAAAAATATGTAGGCCTGGTTTAAAGATGGGTCTGCAAGAAATGCTGGCAGCAGACATAAATAAAGGTTGCCGCTGCATTTGCTGAGTGGCAAAAGTGGCAGCCTGTGAGAGTTATACTCCATTGTCAATCCCAAATACACACAAATACATTCTCTGCCCTTCTCGGCTCTGATTAGTCACCAGGGAGGCTGAGATCTACTGACTGAATCTTGCAGGATCCCTTCCTAGCTGCATATTTATTGGATCCAGGCAATGAGAAGCACCATCTCAATCAGTGATCATGGAGTGGGATCACAGAGAGGCAGGGCATTTCTTTCCTATTTCGAACTGACTAGGGCTACATTTCCAGCTTCATCCTCCACAGCCACAGTTCCCAGTGAGTGTCTCCTTCACACCAGGTCTCTTTGGAATCCAGTAACATTATTTCCTTCCCTTATTGCTCCAGACTTTGTAGTGGTAAAAACTTTGCTCTGTTGCTAGTCTGTGGGCACTGTCTCCTTTAAATCTCTTCATACCGAGTATGCAGGTCCTCAAAAAATCAAAAATGGAACTGCCTTAGGACCTCACATCCCCACTTCTGGGTATATATTCAAAGAAACCTGAAACACTAATTTGAAAGAACATATGCACCCTCATGTTCATTGCACCATTATTTACAATAGCCAAGATCTGGAAGCAACCCAAATGCCCATCAATAGATGAATGGATAAAAAAGCTGTGGTACATTTATACAATGGAATATTACTCAGCCATAAAGAAGAACTACATCTTACCTTTTGCATCTTACCATGGATGAACCTGGAGGGTATTATGCTAAGTGAAATAAGCCAGGCAGAGAAAGATAAGTACCATACGATTTCACTTATATGTGGAATCTAAGGAACATTATATAAGAACAAACAAAATAGAAACAGATTCAGAGATACAGAGAACAGACTGATGGTTGCCAGAGGGGAGAGGAGGTTGGGGGACTGATTGGAAAAGGTGAAGAGATTGAGCTAAGTACAGATTGGTAGTTACAAAATAGTCATGGGGAGGTAAAGTACAGCATAGGGAATATAGTCAACAATACTGTAATAACTGCATACGGTGCCAAATGGGTACTGGAAATATCAGCATATGACTGTCTAACCAGTCCAACTAATTCAAAATAATATTGAATGTAAACTGTAATTGAAATAAAAAATTTTTAATCCCTTCACACCTCCACAAGGGGACTTTTATCTCTTGTCCCTTCATTTGAACCACATGAGGCAGGTTCTGTTTCCTCCAGGACTTTTACTGATACAGAATCTGCAAAGTTTTGGGTATATGTCCAATACATTAATTTTTAAAGTAACACATTGAGAATGCTTTAGTAATGATGATGATGATGATGATAATGATAATAATAATAATAAAGGTTTGTCTGGAATTCTAGAGGCTTGACTCTCACAGTCAGAAAAATGAGAAGCATGAAAAGCTCTTGCACCAGATAACTACTATAGTTAGTGATTATGCAATGAGGCATTAAAAACACCTAAAATTGGGTGGTGTAATAGAGAAGAGGGAGGAAATGGAGGAAAAAGACACAAGAGGGTAATATTCTTGTGCATAATAGGAAATGCTAGACTTTTATAAAGAAATAAAGGACTAAAAGTAATTATATAAAAATATGATTATAAAGCTAACCACTGGAACAAAAATAGAAATGTTCCTAAATATCAGATGGCCCTATTAAGAGATGAAATTTACATAACAACAGAGTGAAATTTATAAGACATTTTATCTTTCTATTCTTATTATAAAAATTTTCTATCAGAAGTTTGGAAGTATGAAAAAGCATAAAAATTATCTCTCATAAACTCACTTCTTAGAAAGATATCATGTTAAAATGTTATACATTTTTCTTTCCTATTTACTATTTATGTATTATACATATATACATACACACACTAATACATACGTAGCACACTTACGATCTTGCCGTGTATACCTTTTCAGAACCTACTTTTTTAACTTAATGTTTTATCTTGAAAATTTTGCCATGTTATTAGATATTCTTAATGGCAGCATATGCTTCTTAATGGTTGTATGAAATTTCATCAAACAGATTTATTATACCTACTTTTTACAGTGTTAACTTATTGGATACTAGGTTCTTTCCATATTTAGAAATCTGGCACTATGGATTAAGAGTCTCAAGTGTGTGAATATCCTTGGTACCAGTAATGATCTTTTTATTTATTTATTTATTTATTTATTTATTTATTTATTTATTTATTTATTTAATTTTAAATTTATCTTTATTGTTGAAAGTATTACAGATATCCCTTTTATGCCCCTATTGACTCCCTTCATCCTGCATCCACCCTCCCCTAGGCCTTCACTGCACTATTGTCTGTATACATGGGTTATGTATATATGCATATAAGTTTTTTGGTAAATCTCTTCCTAGCCCCCCTTCCCTCTGAGATTCCATGCTTCTATGTTCCTGGATCTATTTTGTTCATCAGTTTATTTTGCTCATTAGACTCCACATATGAGTGAGATCATATGATACTTGTCTTTCTCTGGGGCTACAGGACATTGAAAAAAGAAATAGAGGAAGATATAAATAAATGGAAGAATATACCATGTTCGTGGATTGGAGGAATTAACATCATCAAAATGTCCATACTACCCAAAGCAGTCCCTATTAAAATACCAATGGCATATTGCACAGAGCTAGGACAAATATTCCAAAAATTTATATGGAACCAAAAAAGTCCCCAAATAGCCACAGCAATCTTGAAAAAGAAGAACAAAGTTGGAGGGATCACACTACCGGATATCAAGTTATACTACAAAGCCACTGTAATCAAAACAGCCTGATACTGGCACAAGAACAGGCATATAGACCAATGGAACAGAACAGAGAACCCAGAAATCAACCCAAGCCATATGCTCAACTAATATTTGACAAAGGAGGCAAGAGCATACAATGGAGTAAAGACAGAATCTTCAATAAATGGTGCTGGGAAAATTGGACAGGTAGATGCAAAAAAATGAAACTAGACCTCCAACTCACACCATACACAAGAATAAACTCAAAATGGATAAAAAACTTAAATGTAAGTCGTGAAATCATAAAAATCCTAGAAGAAACCATAGGCAGCAAAATCTCAGACATCTCTAGTAGCAACATGTTTGCTGATATACCTCCTAGGGCAAGAGAAACTAAGGAGAAAATAAACAAATGGGACTGCATCAAAATAAAAAGCTTCTGCACAGCAAAAGAAACCATCAACAACATGAAATGTATGGCAGAACATCTTTGCCAATGACACACCTGATAAGGGCTTAATTTCCAAAATGTATAAAGAACTCCTACAACTGAACAAAAGGAAGATAAACAATGCAATTAAAAAATGGGCAAAGGACCTAAATAGACACTTCTCCAAAGAGGAGTTACCATAATAAAAAGGAGATGTATGTGCAATATGGAAAATAAGGAAAATGTTCAGAAAACAATGAAAGGAAAAATTATATATAATTATATCATCTAAAATTTTTATTTTTAATATTTCAATCTACATTTTTTCTTTGTGTGTTTGTGATTTTTTTAAAAGGGCCAAAATGTGTATATTTATGTATACATAGATCTATCTATATGTATATAATGTATTTATATTTTTTTGAAACCTGATCTTTAATTAAATTTTTGTTTTGCACACATTCTTAGAAAGGATATTTTTACTACTCACCATTTCAGTTGTAAGGGTGCACTTGCCTTAATATAAATGTTTACAGCCAATGGTGATGATTACTAAGTTAAAAAGACTATAGTTTACTTTATGAAGTTAATAAGCCCTTGATACTGAAACCAGGAAAGATCAACATAAACAATAATAAAAAATTATTGGTGAACTCCCTTACATGATATGTATGAATATAAAAATACTAGTAAAGAAAATTTATAATACTGTAAAAGTCATGACCTAATAAGGTTTATCTCAGAAAGGCAAAGAGAGTTCAATATTTAAGAAGCTATCACTGTGATTCATATTAACACATGAAGCAGAAAAGCCAAATAATCTTTTAATAAAAGAAAAAGGAACTTTTGATAATGTTACCACATGTATGTTAATACTCTTAGTAAACTAGAAATATGAAAATTTCCTTATACTGATAAAAAAGGCATTAAAAAGAGTAGAAAGGCAGTTAAAAGGTTAGAGGAAGTCTTATTAAATACAAAGATAAATTCAGATTGGACCCATACTGTTACAACCCCCATTATTCTGAACGTTCTATGCTAGATAATAACAGAACAAATAAAAATCAGTGTCTCCATGTGTCAGATATTTGCCTATAAAAGGAAAGAAAAACAATGGAGATATTACTGGAATGAATGAATTGGTTCACCAGGTGTGAATATCATTATGTCAAGAACGAGCAACGAGCATTTGTGGGAGGATAATGAAATCCTTTACAAAAGCAATATAATTTCAAAATTCCCAGGAATTCTGCTCACCTAAAGTCTGTAACACTTTTATAGAGAAAATTACAAAACATATTTGAAGAACATAAAAGAAGACCCAAATAAATGGAAAGACAGTTTTCCTGCATAAAATGGCATATTATTCTTTCAGATGTCAATTATCTCTCAATTTCGTCAAAATTCTAAGTATACCCGACAATAATCCCAACAAAATACTTGGGTGAACAAAATAAGTTTACAAGAGAGAGAAAAATTAGGTGCTTATCTCTTTCTTTCTTTTTTTTTTAAAATATGTCTTTATTGATTTCAGAGAGAGGAAGGGAGCGGGAGAGAGAGAGAAACATCAATGATGAGAGTCATTGATGGGCTGCCTCCCGCACACCCCCTGCTGGGGATCGAGCCTGCACCGGGAATCGAACCGCCATCTCCTGGATCCTAGGTTGACGCTCAGCTGCGCCACGCCCTATCTTTCAGATATTATCCAGAGTTGAGATACAAGAGCTGGCTTGAGTTCAATCTTATGTAGAAAAATCACTATTTCCTTACAATGGGCAGTGTTTTACTTTAGATAAAGGCACTTTGAATAGCCACGCCCCGCTGGGCTATTTCTTAATAAAAAAGAAGAAATAGGAAAGTTCACCCTGCAGACTGAGAAGTATTTATACAGCTCTACAAATTAAAATAATGTTTAATGTACCATTTAAAGAGAACCATGAGTCAAGAAACATACCTGTGCCTATGTGGACACTTGGTATATGACAGAGGTGGCATTATAAACACTGTAGAAAGCAAACACTGCTCAGTGAAGATGTGGGGAAACCTGGCTTTCCATTTAGGGATAAAGGGACATACATTGCTGGGTGGGTTGGAAGGACACACATTCGAAGTGGGCAAAAGTTGTAAGTATGTAAAACAATTAGATGAAAAAATAGGACAATGCATTTATAACCTCATTTTAAAGAAGGCTTTTTTTTATATAACAACACACACACGCACAACCAAGTATATCTGGGGGGGGGAAGATAAAATGTAAGTCATTCTTTTAAATATTAAAAAAGCAGACTTCCAAACTGCAGATGCATGTGTAAGTCCCCGTGTCACACCTCTGCTCACAACTCCCCAGGGTTTCCCATCCCTCACCCAGTGAAAGCTAGAGCACAGCGACCTTTGGCCCTTCAGTACGTGGCTCCCTGGCACCTCTCACTTCATCTCCTACTGTTGTCCCCCTCACGCTGTCCATTCCAGCCACAGTGACGTCCACATCAGAGCCACCCTCAACTCGGGGTCATTGCACTTCACGTCCTCCAGCTCCTCCTCTCTCGCTGCCCTCTGCCCATATAGCTGCAGGACTCCTTTTCCATTAGTGCTTTCCCATCTTTGATTTTTGTGGCATTTGCCTTTCATCAATTGCCTTTCTTGACAACTCTATTTAAAATCTCTCTTGACTGCTTTGATTTCAGTTCCTTCAGACATATAGGCAGTAGTGGGACTGCTGGAGCACAAGGCAGTTCCATTTTTAATTTTTGGAGGAACCTCCATAGTGGCTGCACCACTTTACACCCTCAGCAACAGTGCACAGGGGTTCGCTTTTCTCCACAGTTTCACCGACATTTGCTATCTCTTGTCTTTTTGATAATAAAAAGGAATGAAATTCTTATCTATTCCACAAGATGGATGAACCTTGTAAACCTTATGGTAAGTGAAAGAACCTGGTCACCAAAAGCCCGATGTTGTGTTGCTGCAAAAAAATAAAAATGTAATTGCATTCAAAATGTAAATAATCGGAAATGTTTTTGCTAAAAGCATGAATGCCATGAAATGTAAAAACAAAAAATTAAGATTATTTTCTTATGATTGAAAAATATTTTCCTCCTAATATATTCAATATTATCTACTAAAACAAGAGACAAAGCACACTTTATATTTAATAAAACCAAAAATTCTTTAAAACAACTAAAATTTTAGGTTTATTTTTGAAAACATAATCATATTTTATAAGAGACTTTTTAGGCCCTGGCCAGGTAGCTCAGTTGGTTAGAGTGTCATCCCAATGTGCCAAGGTTGTGGGTTCAATCCCCAGTCAGGGCACATATAAGAGTCAACCAACAAATGCAGAAATAAGTGGAGCAACAGATCAATGTCTCTCTCTCTCTCCTTTCCTCTCTGCATCATTCTGTTATTCACTTATTCACCTTTAAATGCTTTTTATTCAACCAAAGTGAATTATTCATAGTCTGCATTCTGAAGCTCAAAATGATATAAAATCAGACAAAATACATTTTGGAGGCTTTTAATTCAAGTGCGAGGACACCAATCATACAACATTTAGTGACGATTTAGCTGAGAAGTTTTCAGAGAAGTGGAAGCAGAAATCATAAAACAAGAACTGACATCACAGACTTACAACATGAATAAAGGGTATTTTTGAAGTATAGTGTGCTGGAACAAACCTATTTCAAAGGTGTTTCAGTCAACCCTGATAGCCACAAGTACACAGTTTTATTTTGTCACTAGTGGGTATGAAATGTGTGCTGTTATCAGCTGGGGGCTTCGAGGGTTAGATAGTTTTAAAGGCTATAAGAATTTAAAGGCACTCTGTGACCACTTGCAATTTATTTGTTATATTTGTTGCCACGTTGGGAGATTTACCTCGAAACTTTTTTCATACAATAACACAAAAACAACTAAGCAACTGTTCACTGGCATTCACACCTTTCCACAAAGCTACAGAATGCTGATATTTCCCAATTTTTCCTTAATTGGTGACATTTTTAATGACTGTACACGGTGGTGTTTTGAGTCTCTGATATCTTGCATTTGAAGCAGTAGTACAGTTTTACTGAACCTTCCAGCAGAGATTCAAACAACATACTGTTCTTCACATTCACGTACAGGCAACAAGTTTTCTGTACCCTCAGCTTTTTACATTCTCACAATGACATCAGCTAGGAAGATACTGGGATGGGGGTCTGATCTTCCCAAAGCGTAACCTTGCATCTTAAACTGCCACGCACAGTGGACTCTTCCTCCATTCTACATTTAGAAAGAAACTCAAAGCATAATAATAAATTGTTAGGGCATTAAGGTGCTAGCCAAGTGGGAAATTTCCCAAGTGCACGTGATTTTATATCATGTTCGTACTCTGAATTGCCAGTGTCACTTACCCCCTTACAGTTACCATTGTTCTTTCACTTCAGTAATATGTTCCTGAAGGGTGCAGACCACACACCACACCCTTCACTTTATTATCTTTATCTTCCTCAGCGTTGTAAACAACTTATGAATGAATGTAGAATGCTTTATATGTGATATAATTTGAGAAACACAAGAAAAATCACATAACGAAAATCTTTGTCTCTGACTGGTATAGCAAAGGGGAGAATTCTATTCACCACCTTTTCACAAATGAATAATAATTACGAGAGAAGTCGTAGGAGTGACTTCAGGAGCCTGCCTTTGCTGGCCTGCATGAAGGTTCCTTCCCCCACGATACTACATGCCTGGTGAGCAGAGGCAGAGTCTACACATGCGTTTTTGAGATGCCGGACAATGGGGGGAGAAATAAGCAGCAGTGTGACAGTGAACAACCCCGTGGAGAGTGTAGAAGAGCAGATTCGACGGTGAAGCGGTTGCTGTTTGTTGATCTTAGCAACTTGGATGAGTAGGGAGAGGGAAGGTGTTTCAGCAGTATTTGTAGGTTTGATTTGTGCAGCATTATGGAAAACTCTTGCACAGCGCCCCTTAAGGACATTTAGGGTAGAGATACATGTTGGGTCCAGGTGTCTAGAGCTGGTTGACAGAAAGGCTGGCCCTGTTTATATTTGAGTTCTATTTGGGAGTCTCTCATCTGGGATTTTTACATAATGGTCATTGAAATGAGCCAAGACAGCATCGTTCACTCAGCACCCCACTCGTCCAAGGAAATTATTGTAAGGCCTGTGCTCTTCAGACTTAGAATACTGTTTCATAGGGTGCGACTCATACATAGACTGTGTAACCCATCGAGGAGAATGCTTGGCCCTAGATGAAAAATTTTAGCTGTATAGAGGCTACTAAACTAAAGAAGCCTTTGTGAATGCCTTCATGAAAGTGAAAATTATATAAATATAATTATATATATATAATTTTATATACTGTGCTTCATATACTATATTTTACTGTGTTATATTTTGAGATTTGGGGATTTGGAGTCCTACCGACTTTGGAAACATTGTAGCATATCCCTCTTTATGGAAAGCTCTTCACTGAAGCTGGAGTGTGTGGGTTAAATTTATCCTCGTGCGTCTACCAAAATAGCAAAAGTACTGCCCTCATCTATTCAGATCAGTCTCTCCTACAGTGTGCTATTTTCCTTGGGGCATTGGGAAGGGGGTTCTAAAAGCCAGGTTCTTGCAGGCACATTTTATAATGATAACTTACTGAATAATCCTGTACCTCATTTCAGAGAGGGGAGACAGAGCTGAATTCTCACCATGGGTGGAGCTAATCACCAGTGAAAATGAGAGACTAGAGTAGTGGTGCCTGACAAGCAGCGAGATGATAGGGGACACTTAAGTACAGAAAATGTTGCACATCTATTTCAAACTTGTGAAACTGGATGAGGTCCCAGGGGGCCGAGGTTAAGTGCATTTCCCAATGCGCTTATTGATCTCTTAGATTTGGTAGAATTGATGAACACAGACTGACTTAATTTAGCACAACCTTCTGAGTGTCCTTGAGGGAAATTCTCTGCCCAATAAATGAAGAAAAGCAAACATGGCTTTGATAGAAGCAAAGTCACAAAGGGGTAGTATGTTCTTCTTTTTGAAGACATACAGAAGCATTAATTGTCCTAAAATTGTAATGAGGTTATGTCTATTACATGCATGATGGTGGAAGAGGGTCTTTAAGAAGTTCACAGATGAGAACTGTGCACTCTTTCCAATTCCCAAAGCTACATTTTTCTGAGTTCAAATGTTTAGTGTGACTTTCTTCTCTAGGTTTTGGTAAATTATTTTGTATACTAGTACATCATTTCTCTACTGATTTTCCTGATCAAGCAACGATAGGGAAATTAAATTTAAAAATTTTCTTTAAAAAGTCAGAATACAGCCCTTTTACTTGTTTCCATGCACCTTGGCTCTGGAAGAACTCTCCGATGCCGAAAGAGGGCCCATGAACTCATATCCTACCCAATATTCTAATTACAGTAGTTTGGTTTTCTGATTCCCAAAACTATAGTATATTAGAAACATCAAGAGACTTTCGGTAGCAAGAACACATGTATAAAAAGTCGGCAATATTAAATCTAGGATGGAGACCAGAAATACATTAGAGAAGAGATTAGGATATATACCCAGAAGTGGAATTGCTGGATCATATAATAGTTCTATTTTTAGTGTTTTGGGGAATCGCCACACTGTTTTTCATAGTGCCTGCACCAATCTAAAATCCTACTAACAATGTACAAGGGTTCACTTTTCTCCACATCCTTGCCAGCATTTGTTATCTCTTGACCTTTTGATAACAACTGCTCTAACAAGTGTGAGACAATATCTCATTGTGGTTTTGATTTACATTTCTCTGACAATCAGTGGTGTTGAGCACTTTCTCATGTATTTATCTGCTATTTAAATATCTTCTTTGGAAAAATGTCTATTCAATTCCTTTGTCCATTTTTTTCCTTTAGATTTTCAGCAGGTTTTATCTTTTGTTATCTTTTAAAATTTATTTTACTTTATTTTATATTTTATTTTATTTTATTTATTCCATCACCATTTCTCCCTTCTCTGTCCTCTTTGGCCTCCCCCACCCCCTTCCCCCCACAATCACCACACTATTGTCCATGTTCATGAGTTCTCTCTTTTTTTGAGGGGGAGTGCCACTGAGTTGTTTATTACAGCATTATTTACATAACCAAGACATGGAAACAACCTAAGTATCCACTGACAAATGAATCAGATGAATGAATAAAGAAAATGTGGGATATATATATATATATATATATATCTCCATAAAAAAGAAGGAAATCATGCCACTGGTGACAACATGGATGGACCTTGAGGGCATTATTCTAAGTGCAATTAATCAGACAGAGAAGGACAGATATTGTATGATATCACTTATATGTAGAACCTTAGAAAAACAAACTCATAGAAACAGAAAAGATTGGTGTTTGCCAGAGTCAAGAGTGTGGAAGGCGGGGCCGTCGGGTTGGGGGTGGGGGATCAAAAGGTAGAAACTTCCAGTTATAAGATACTCAAGTCCTGGGGATGTTGTGTACAGCATGGCAACTATAGTTAACAATACTGTATTGTATATTTTAAAGTTGTTAAAGAGTTATCTTAAAAGTTATCACACACACAAAAAAAAGTTATCACAAGAAAAACAAATGGTTATTATGTGAGGTGATGAATGTTAACTAAAGTTACTGTGGTAATAATTTTGCAATATATACATAAATCATTATGTGGTACACAAACTTACACAATGTTATATGTCAATTATATCTCAATGAAACTGGAAAAAAGATTAGGAACTTGAAAAATGGAGCAATGTAAAATCAATACAACTGACACTATTTTAAATTATGACAAAATACTCTTGCTTGCTGTGCTGTTTATAAAGGAAAGAGAAAGAATTAAACATTTCGAAATAGCTTACATCAGAATAGAAACAAATAATGTGGCTTTGGTTTTTGTTTTCGATAAAAGCAAACTTCAATACTTCAAAAAATACAGTGTTGTAAGGCCGGAATTACCACATGATACCAGAAATAATGAAATATGAATTATCATCAAGTAATTTTTTCATGAATTCTTTCCTGTATAAGACATACAATTTCCTTAGAGATTTTCTGTTATTTTCTAGAATAGAGCTTCGGTGGTCTCACAGGTTGTCATTATTTTTCTGAGCCTTCTAAGAGGGGCCGAGTCTCTTGAAGGTCTATGATTATTTAACGGAGAATTATTTAATCTCTAACTGGGCTTCACAGTGTTTTCACTTTGAATACTAACCTACCATGACAGAGGCAAGATCCTGCGTTCCTGCCGCATGCGAACCTCAATGTTTAGCTCAGTAGAAGTCGTCCTCTGCACATATTTTCACAAATAACCATGATTTGCTTTGCTACACTGAATTTAATTTTCTTTTGAAACCCTATCCCAGTATTTCTTCCACTGCATTATTTTTGATAATCATTCCCAAGCCCTACTTCTTTATTTCTTTAACTGTATTATTTGTAGTTTTTGTTCCCTCCTCTCTCATTTGTGTTAACCACCATTTAAATACTCCAGTAACTATACCAAGATAATGGATATAATATGAAATGCAATTTAGAAAAATGTATTAGAACTTGAAGAAATAATTCAGCTCTTAACTTAATATGACTAAAGAAGTTCTTTGTTTCTAAAAGAAACAAATAGCTTATATGTTGTATGTTACAAATAATAATTTAATTTAAACCTTGTATATTTTTCCATTAGTAAATATATAAAGTTATATTTCTGTTAACAAGAGTGATATATAGACATATTTTAATCCTCTCCCAAGGCCATTTTTTCCACTGAATTTTTAGAGAGAGTGGAGGGAAGGGAGGAGGTGGGGAGAGAGGGAGACAGAGAGAGACATCAATGTGACAGAGACACTTGGATTGGTCGCCTCCCTGCCTCCAGCAGATGCCCCAACGGGGCTGGGGATCAAGCCTGCAACCAAGGCACATGCCCTTGACCAGGAATCAAACCCATGACCCTTTGGTCCACAGGCCGATGCTCTAATCACTGAGCCAAACCGGCCAGGGCGCTAAAATATTTTTGAAGTAATTCTAATTTATTTTTTATTTCGATTTCAAATAAAAGACTATTTTGGTCTCAGACTTAATTTTTCTCTGCAGAAAAATACTTGTTTTCAAAGTTGTTATTTTCTTAGCTAGAAACTATAACCAATTAGGTAGGTAATGTTATTAAAATGTTTTGTTTAAGTCTTTTACATACTGACCATGTAGACCTTGATATTGTGAGAAAATCAAACAGAAGGAATTTCAAATATTAATGCTGGTAAAAGATACAATCTAGGGGCACGTTGTGTCACTTTTTGCTTTAGTTAAATTTCTTCTGAATCCACAAATGGGGAATAGATAGCTCCACTTAACTTAAGCAATAATGTGCTTTTACAGGATGGATACTGGGGTTTGTCTTAAAAATTCAAAGGCAGGCCTCCCCGAAGGGAAGACCAGAACTAGGGATTTTGAAAGTTAGAGACATGCAGGTGACCCTCTTCCATTCCACTCTTTCTGCTTCTCTATCTGTTAAATTCTTGTTATCTTGAACATCATTTTTCTCTACTGCTTTTTGAAAGTAAGACAGAAGTCTCCCCCTCTAAGATTTCAGAGTCCCTCAGTTCCAGCATTTACAGAACCTGACTGCGTGGCAATGTCCCCTTCCTAAGAGGGAATGTGCTTGGATCAGCTCAGGCCAGGCATCCAGCACTGGCCCATTCAACAGCACACAGAAGACTCCCAAACTCTTACCATGGTTTCCGCTGCCCCCATGGCCAGAGACGGGGTGGGCAATACTGCTTTGGCAAAGAGGCTTCCCTTAAATTGAGCTGACATCCCCCAGATTATTACCTATATTGTTACAGCTGTTAGTCAGAAGTAATGATACTGAATATTCAACAGCTATTGTGCTCTTATCATGTGCCAGGACCTATGGTCAAAACTTCCCATTCATTATCTCATGTTCTCTTTACAAGGCCCTTATCTCTACTTTATTGATGAAGGAACTAAGACTTAGTGGCTAAATATTGTGCGAAAACTCTCAGAAAGGTGTGGGGAAAATGCCACAAATTTATAGGATGTAAATCTCTTTAATGGAGAGGAGATGGGTGCTTATGAAGAGCAGACCCCAAGGAGAATTTACTTCCCAGATCTCCCAGCAAAGTTCTTGATAGCGAGGTATAGCTGTAGGAAATACCATAGGAATTAACGTTGTCTTTGTCCTGGCAGTTTTAGATCCCCTAGGTCCCCTAGCAACCATGGACTAGTCTGCAAATTCTGACTCCATGCCAACCTATCCACCAGCTAGAGAGCAGCTGGTATGCAACAGCCCAGGTGAATTGCTGTGTGCCCAGTGCAAGCTTAGGTGAAACAGAAACCGGGTTTCCAGGTGTGTCTCCCGGCAGGCCCCTCAAATGCTTGTGATCCATCAGCATTTCCATTCTCAGGCCACTGGATTCCTTGCCAAATGACTCTGGGTTTTAGTGCCACAGCTTAATACATATGTCTAATGCTTTTAAAGAAAATTTATATAGCTACTCTTTTATGGTAAGAAACCAAATCACTGCTGTCCATCCGAGAATAATTGTTTCTAGCTTGCATGCTCACACACCAAAACCACCTTAAAATAATAAGATTCAGGCACCCCACAGCTAAACTTTAATTATGTTGTCTGATAGTAGATTGCTATATTTTGTCATCATCTCACTTGTGCCTCTATCAACATAATGCTCTATCGTTCCCTATTACAAACCCTGTTTGTTATTTATTGTTAAAGACTCAATAGTTGAATTTACGCTCTGTCACAATAAATCATGCTCACACAGCTAATGCAGCATTAAAATGAAATCAGGCTTGCAATATTGTTAAGCCATATATACTAAAGTGTTTGAGTGGATAGCATAGACCAGGCATTCCCAAACTGTCTCAAGTTACGCATACCATCAAAAACCATTCATTGAATGATCTAAGCCTCGTGAGTTTATTCCGAGGGTTCTGGAATGATCAAATAAGAGAAAACACCATATGCACAATAAGTATGTACTCCTAAGATGAATTTTTTTTAAATACACATAAGAACCAACACCTATATGCGTAAATGTGGGATGTGAAATTACATGAATGTGCTCAATGTTGTTTGTGTAAACTTGTTGTCATAGCAAGTGTTATAATGGGCTTAGTCTCCAGTTCTGGTTCTACAAAGGAAACTTTATATATATGAAATCAATGTTTATTTTAACAAGGAATCTACATCATGCTGCTTAGAGTACTTAATGTGGAAATCAGCTTACAGTGCTGCAATTATTTATTTATACTGATGTCTTTCCTTTTATAAGATTTGTCAATATTTTGGTAGTTTGAGTTTAGCACATTTTTGAGATCAGTGCTATTATAGTGGGAAAAGTCAAATGGAAGCTTCTGAAACTGCCTCTCACACTCTGGCCAAGAGTGTACATGGAAAGCACTAATGCATCTGGAGTGTATGTTGAAAAGTATTGCTACCTTTGAGGATCAAAAGGCTACAACGATGGTGGTCTCCATTATGTTTCTGTTTAATTCACCACGTGGACCTTGCAGGAACTGGATGGATCCAAGTGGATGATTATAGACTATTACAGATTTCAACAGGTAGTAGCCTCGATTGCAGCTGCTGTACTGGACATGGTATTATGGTTAGAGCAGATTAATATGGCCTCAGGTACGTGGTATGTGACCATTGATTTGGAAAATGTGTTCTTTCCATTTTAATGGGAAAAGAAGATCAGTAACAGTTTGAATTCATGTGGAACAGACAAATGAATTCATTACAAGTTGTGCTTCAGGGCTATGTTAACTCTACTGCTCTCTCTGTTATGATAAAGTCTGAAAGGCTCTAGCCTAGCTATCCCATAGGACATCGCATTGATTCATTACACCAGTGATGTTATGTTGATCAGGCACAATGGTCACGAGGTGACTAGCGCAGTGGAGAGCTTGGTAAGACATGTGCAATCTAAGGGGTGAGGAATAAATGTGAGGAAGATTCAGGGGTCTACACTATCTCAGTAGTTTTTATGGCTCCAGTGCCAGGACATCACCTACAGAGTAAAAGGGAAATCACTGCATCATGGGCCTCCTATCATGAAAAAGCAAGTGCAGTGCCTCCTGAACTTCTGCAGGTTCTGTAGGAACCGCATTCCATACCTAAGGACACTGCTTCAGCCCATATACTAGGCGACACAAAAGACTGCCAGCTTTGAGTGGGCCCAGGGGGAAAATTAGTGTTCTGCTGCAAAGCCACATCTTAATATTAGCATCTGTGCATTTGGGGCCTTATGGTTTGCTGGACCCTATGATGTTGGAGGTATTAGTAGTGATGAAAGATGCTGTCTGAGAGAGAAGGAAGATAGATATGGTCCTCTAGAAAGGAAACTGAAGTATTGTTACCCTAAAAAGAAAAAATGGGTGCTGGACATGAAAGAACAAATAGATGTCCAATACATCCCTATTGGAGTTGTGGCATTTTTGAATATTTCTGATTCTTGATTGGTTTATAATCTTACAAGGTCAAATTTTTTTCTCAGTGAACACTTTTGAAACTTTAGAATGCATTTGAACATAAAGAATCACCATAAGTTTCAAAGCATTGTTTACCAAGAGGATATCAAATGTTTTATTAAAAAAATGACTACATGCTGTATGAATGCTTTCATATTTTTGATGTGTCAAAACAGTTTATCAGAGATTAACCAAAAAATTTATATGCATATATGCATAGCCCAGGGACAAACAATAGTGGGAGGAAGGCCTGGGGAGGGGGCTGGAGCAGGGTGGAGGGAGTTAACGGGGAAAAGAGGGAACGTCTGTAATACTTTCAACAATAAAGATTAAAAAAAGATATAATCAAAGTGGGAATGTATATCAAAATATACATATTTTTGAAAATTTTCTCTGCATTGTGATTAAACTCAGAAATAAAATATCATATTGCATAGCAGATCACAATCCAATTAGTATATACATTTGAAAAAGTGACCAAGAAATAGTCACTGATCCCTGACTTAGCAATTTAAGAAGTCTGTACTATATGCTAACTCTTTAGCATAATTCTAATAAAAATAAAACTTTTGTTCATTACCACTTTTAAGCTTTTTCTAATTAACTCTGAATAGAATCACTGAAAAATAGATCAGAAGAGAATATTAAAATACTAAGTTCTTAATTCTCTTAAGTCTGCAATATTTGAAGATCTACAATGTCATTGAAACCTCTTAAAGTTTATGAACTTCAGAAATAAATAATAAAATAAATGGCACTAGAAACTTCCATTTCCTTTCTTATTCCACAGGTATAACAGTATTATTTTTACCTTGTTATTTAAAAAACTATGTAGAGAGCTAGATGATAATGCAGATGGATAGATGATACATCTCTTAGATTTGTGGAGTAAAGAACAGCAACATGATTGTCTAAGATAATTGTTTTAACATTTCAGCTAGAATATCCTGCCAAAGTAAACGGAACACATCATTAGTGTTCTTTCTCCCCTCTTAGAGACATAAGAGTGAGTGCTTGTTTTATTCAATATTAGTTTAAGTGAAAAAACACATATGAGATTTCTACAGAAGATTTTGTGGTTGATGATGCTATTGCTGCTATTTCTGGTATTATTGCATTATTAGTATTCTCTCAGGTCTTTGTAATATTCTGAAGTGTTGAAATATAGTGTTCTTTTTGGTCTTCCCAAGAGTGAATCATTTTCCCTTAGAAAGTACATTAAGTTTCTTGTCTTCCAAAATATCAACTGTAAGTCATAATATTAGTATAATGAAAAGCATGTCAATTACTTAAAAGTTGGAAATATAGGTCTCTACTCTCTATGAGAATTGGAACAATTAATTCTTTAAAAAATATGTTTTTATTGATTTCAGAGAGAGGAAGGGAGAGGGAGAGAGAGAAAATCAATGATGAGAGAGTCATCGATCTGCTGCCTCCCGCACGCCCCCCACTGGGGATGGAGCCCACAACCCGGGCATGTGCCCTGACCGGGAATCGAACTGGAGACCTCTTGGTTCCTGGGTCAACGTTCAACCACTGAGCCACACCAGCTGGGCTGGAATAATTAATTCTGCTAGCAAAACTGGAAGTAGCAGATATTTTTTCATTATTATTCCAGTTATGGGTCGTTTATGTACAAAAACAGTAATTCAACTCAAATTAATTTAATCCAATATAGAAATGTATTTACCTATCCAAAAGGAAAATGGACTTGGGTTGGGTCATAACTGAATGCAAAGCTTACACAGTGTCATCATGGGGAAGACTGATGGGACATGCCCGGTCTTGCACAATCCATTGGCTTAATCACCCAGCAGGCAGAGGAAGAAAAAATTGGGAGCGGAATTAGTCTTATCAGGCTTATCAAAACCACATGAAACACATTTCCCAAAGAGGAAAAATACGTTTTCCCAGAAAAAAGATAAATTCCTGGACAGAGGAGGGGAAAAAAGCAAAAACCAACCGACCAACCAAACAAAACAACGTTATACCCTACAATAATGGAAACATAATTTTATTTATAACCCATAGGACTATCCTGAACTGAAATTTCAAGCTACACTGATTAAATACATAAGGAGCAATAAATCGGGAGGGTTCTAGTGGCTACTCTTTTTGCTCCCTTTAATAGTTTAGGAGTAGTCTGAGCTCCTGAAAATCACGGCTGATATCACTTACGGGGTTTCAGGAACTCACCATTTCTAACAAGGCCATTTCCCTGACCAGGGAGTTCCTCTGTTTCTTTTCTTTTCTTTTTTTTTTTTCTTTTCTTTTCTTTTCCTTTTCTTTTCTTCTTTTCTTTTCTTTTCTTTTTTTAAATATATCTTTATTGATTTCAGAGAGAGGAAAGGAGAGGAAGAAAGCAAGTTGAAACATCAATGATGAGAGAGTCATTGATCGGCTGCCTCCTGCACGCCCCCCATTGGGGATCGAGCCCGCAACCTGGGAATTGAACTGAGATCTCCTGGATCCTAGGTCAATGCTCAACTGCTGAGCCACGCCTGGCCGAGCGAGATTTCCCCTCCTCTCCATTATGAATAAATAGATATTTAGGGAATTGGGAGAAAGGTTCCTTCTGTCTAGTAAAACTTGATATGTGAAGACCTATACCCAGTCTTCACTGTGGGATAGGGAGGATTCAGGGTAATGTGTGTGTTCTATGTTTCTTGGCTTGTAAGTTGTCTCCTAATAAACCTAACGTGGGTTAAACATTTTCTTTCATAGAGTTTTAAAAGCTATGAATTGAATCAATTTAACATTTTCACATAGCAGTCAACATGGGTCCCTTTTTTGCTTACTCAGGATCTTGATATATTGGGAAACTAAAAACACGTTGAAAAAGAACCTTCCATTATTTTATGTCTTTTGTTAGTATTATGCCTTTTTACAGGTTTCTATTGCAAACCATCTACCGATGTTTTCATATCCTCCAAATATCCAGTTGTCTGCCATCTAGTGACTAGTCCACACATTTGTTAGCTGCTCACTTACTTAATATTTTCTACTTAGAGCCTTTTTTAAAAAAGCTACTGCCTTTTTATGATTTAGACAATAAATAAAGGGATTGCTGCCTTTTGTTTTTTTATCCTTACCTGAGGATATTTTTTCCATTGCTTTTCAGAGAGAGAGGAAGGGAGAGAGAGAGAGAGAGAGAGAAACATCGATGGGTGATTGGTTGCCTCCTGCACATGCCTGGACCAGGGCTGGGGATGGAGCCTGCAACTGAGGTAAGTGCCCTTGACTGGAATTGAACCTGAGACCCTTCAGTCCTTGGGCCGACGCTCTAACCACTGAGTCAAATCAGCTAAGGTGGGATTGCTACTTTTTATGGGACTAGGAAACTAAATAATTATGTCAAGTGATGTTTATTAAAAAAACAATGATACTTAAACAATGTGGAATATATATAGACACTGTTTCATAAATAAAACAAATTTTTGTGCACAACTTCTGTTATTTATAGTTCTAACAGATGGAAGCATTCTCTGTTGTAATATCATTTGGCTTAGAAACTTTGTAGAGGACGACTATGTACATCTTTCTATCCCATGGTTGGTAGCAGATAGTTACAAAGCTGCTAGGAAGACACAGGAGCTTAAAATTACAGAATTAACTTTGAAGGACTTATATAAGGTGTCCCCCCAAAAATGTGTACACACTTTAACAGCTGATAGCTCACTTAATTTTCACTCCTTTTCAGGTTTAACTGATTTGAAATGATAGGTGAAGCCAGACTAAGCTTTGAAAAAAGAAAATTTATCCTAAAGTGCCACTGGGCTTTTTTTATGGGGATACATAAAAGATAAAGTTTATGGTACAAAACTGGCAGCAGTCGACGAATTGAGGGCGCACAAATACTGAAGGAAATGATTCTTGATGTTTGCGATTCCACTACTTCCATTACCAGCAGGGCCTGGACCAGAACGGTCATCATTGACCAAAATAATTATTCATTTCTGTAGATTCTTTTAAATTTTGAAAATGAACTGTATGTTAGTAAACACTGACTTTATAATCATTCAAAGTGTGTGTGCATTTTTTGGGACACCCTGTATATATTGAACAATACACAGTAGAATGAAAGAAATTAATTTCCCTTTTGTCACAGTGGGATCATAATCTAGTTTTAAAGAGGATACGCAAGAAAGAAAGAAAGAAGTTCCAAAACAATTTTTAAAATGTAACAAATGAAGTGCAGTGCGTGGGAGCAACATAGTATAAGAGTGTATGTTAGAGTAGAAAATAAATCAGTGCAGTTTGGACTCTGGTTGCTAGCTCTGGGATTATGTGCAGATTATTTATGTTCTTTGAAACAATTTCCTTATCAGCAACGTGGAAATAATAACAAAACCTTCATAGACTTTTTAGGAGCATTAGACACAAAGAAATATGGCATTTGGGGGGATTAGATGTAGACATGTCTCCATGTGTGCCCATCCCCATAGTCATACATCTTAGAGCACAGATGGAGCCTTTATATTAATTAGAAAAAATTATCTTTACTCCAGGCAGATGCAGCTCTGCCCCATGAAGCAAATGATGTTTAGAAGAGCTTGGAATTAATTTCAACCCTCACTTGCCCTCTTGGCTGGTTGTCTATGTAGAGTGAACAACTGGAACACCTGTTCAGGCCTAGCTCTTCTGGTTATTGTGGGTTCCGTTAATAGTAATGAAAAAGAGAGGAGCATTAATAGTCATTCATTTTGCAGCATTATAGATCACAGACCAAAAAGAAAAGCCCTTTGGAGAAAGGCTTAGTTTTGTTAATAACAAAGACTATCCAAATTTATAGTCTTTTTGTTTCAGTGTTGAGAAAGATTGAAAATAACTCTTTTATGATTAAATCCATCTCATCTTGATTGGATATATATATATTATATATAATTTTTATATATCCCATACAAATTTTAAACTTTATTTGGAAAACTAGCTCTATGAGATATCAATCAATCTTAGGTAAGTGGTTTTAATAGTAAGAGAAGAAAGTGTGGCAATGCTGTGATAAACAGAGTGAGGTTACTTTATTTCAGGTTGTCTCAGAGACTTTAATATAGCATCTATTGTGAATCTCCAAACAGGGCTAAGTCTTATAAAATTTCACCAAAATAATTTACAATGAAAACCATTTCTGAATCTGTGAAGGTTCAACCATAGAAGCAGAACTAGTAGAAGGTCAGATAGATAGATTAGATAGATAGATAGATAGATAGATAGATAGATAGATAGATAGATAGATAGATAGATGATAGATAGATGATAGATAGATAGATAGATAGATAGATAGATAGATAGATAGATGATAGATAGATGATAGATGATGATAGATGATAGATAGATAGATAGATAGATAGATAGATAGATAGATATAGATATAGATAGATAGATAGGCTGACATAGATGATAGTGTTTATGTAAGAAACATTCAAACCTGTATGGAATTTTTGTGAGTTTATTTGAATCAAACTGTCGACATATGTTGGGAAGCAGAATCTCAACAGATTGAGATAAAGCTCCTGAGAATGGCAGTTTTGCCCCTTGCTTTATACTTTACAATCAAAGGGGGAGCGCAAGTGGGTTACATGAAACCATTGGTGATAGATCAGGGAGGCGGGAGAAAGCAAAGCGGGGAGACATCTGGGATTGGACAGAAAGTAAAATGATAGATATACATTTGTTGTATTTAGGTGGGTGTAGGATAGTTAATAGTCAATGATTAATATGATAACAGGGGATTTATGGTCTCCTCAGAGCGGTGCCTGTGTTTTGAAGGGTTTGAAGGATCCAGAAAAAAGAAAATTATTTTGTTTTTGTAAAGGCATGTTAATCAGGTATGTTATCACAGATGCAAAAAAGACAATAGGCTTAGCTAAGGTGAAAATTAGCCTTTGTTATGGAAAAATACTGCCTTAGGGCGTGACTACCCACCACACACTGCTTCTAGTTGAAAAAGTTTTAACTTCAGACCATCGTTTGTGGTTATTTTAGGTCTCCGAGTTTGCAAGGCCACCACGCAGCCTTCCCCGAGCTTGTCAGGTTAGCATGTTGCCCCTTTTCGTCCACAATAGATAGGTGGATTTATTACAGGGAATTGGTTTTCTCGGTGTGGGAACTGAATTTACAATCTTGTTAAAGGCTGTATCTCCAAATCTGATGCTAGAACAGGAAACCCAGGGGAAGGCAGTCAGGGAGGGACAATTACAAGTAAACTGGAAAACCCATGAACATAAGCTGGCCCAGGAGTCAGAAATAAATGAAGGAAAATTCAAGGAAGCTAGAGTAATTGCAAGCCTTGCTGCTCCCTACCAATGCAACGAGTCCACAGATCAGTAATATGTAGAATCTGCAAAATGACTGCTGCCTCCGTTCTGCTCTGCAACAAACCTCTTTGAGAAAAGGGTTCACTAGGAACCTGTCCAAACTCCTTGCAAAACCAACTTTCTCAACTCTGATGAAGTCCAGAAACAATAAAAGATAGGACAACTTCTACCGCTTAAAAATAAAGAAAAAATCCACAGCAAAAAGAAGAAAGAAACATGGGCTATGCACAACCCAAGGATATGGACAATGGTGGGGAGAGGGCCTGGGGAGGGGGGCGGGACGGGGTGGAAGGGGTCATTGGGGAGAAAAAGGGACATCTGTAATATTTTAAACAAACAAACAAAAAAAGAAACATGGGCAAAGTCAAAATAAAAATGACAATCTTGGAGAAAATATTTGCAACACGCTACAGACAATGTATCCTAATAAAGAAATCTAAATGATGAAGATTGACAACCAAGAAACATTATGGAAAAAAAATGGGAAGAAGAAGTGAATAACTTTATATTTTGAAACAACTTTAAAGAGACATAAAATTGTTCTTAAACTTGTGAAAAGATGTTAAATTTTGCATATAATGAGGAAAATGTAAATCTAAACTGCACTGACAATTTCTCACACACACAATACCATGTGTTGTCAAGGATGTATGCAATGGGAATTCTATTAAGGTAGTAGTAAGAATATAAATTGTTTAAAGTACTTTGAAATACAGTTTGATGTTATCTACCAGGTGAAGATATTTTTGTCGTATGACTCAGCAATTCTACTCTTACATCTATACCTAAAAGTGTAGGGATATATACAAAAGTGTAGCAACATAAACAAAAAATATGCTCAGTATCATTATTTGTAGTATCTTAAGCTCATTGAAAAGTAAAATGGAAAAATGAATTATGGTAAGTCAAGCAATGAAATACTATGAAACATGAATATGAATGAATTAAAGCTACATATATGTTTCCCATAAACATAAAGCTAAGAAGATAAACCTTGACATTTCTTCTAGATTATTCCATTCAATTAGCATAAAAATCAGGTACACATAAATCATACTGTTTAAGGATACATTCTTAGGAGGTAAAACTACATACAATGAAAAGAAGGAAATAACTACCATAAAATTCAGATTATCGTTGGAGGAGAGAAACGGTGATTATGACAGGATCTGAATGAGGTTTTAAGGATGATGGCTTTTATTTCTTGATCTTGAAGGTCACTGAACAGAAGTTCACTATATGAGAAAGGATTGAGCTGTAAATTCCTGCATTGTATATTTTCCTCAGTATATATTATAGCTCACAAATAAAATGTAAGTGAAAAACAAAATAGTTGGTTAAAACATAATATTTGGAATTGGTTTAATTATAGGAAAGCATTTGCTTGGAATAAGAAAGTTATAAATGTATTTGCCAATGACAAGAGATAGGCTTCAGTGACTGGTGACTGAAAATTGTGCTCACTGCTGGAAGATTTTTGCTCATAATATAGTCTGCATTTCGCACCATTTAGTTTCTGGGCTACAAGAAATGGATGTCTTGGTAACAATAGGAAGGGAAGATTTCATAAAACTGTGGACAGATTTCTTCCATTGCCCTTCAGGGACAGAAAAACATATATTCAGTAACCCTAAAACATATATTTTAAGGTAAAAAAGATTACACAATAGTCTGAGTAGAATTTCTTTTATGATGAATTAGTCACAGTCTTTTTAAATAGTAAGAATATATCCCTCACACAGTCTCTGACAAAATAGTAATGCAGATTGAACACATATGAACGTGAAAGGATTAGATTTCCTTTCAAACCAATCTTGTTTAAGGTCTGCCTGTTAGATGAAGATCCAAGAGCTAAAGTTGCAACAGGGAGCTGCTTCCTGAAGGAGGAAGAAAACACTTTGACAATCATTCGAATATTCATCTAGTATCTCCCTGCTAGATATTTTCTCTGAACTCTCACTGAAGTTATCTCATTCAATATTTATGCTCAACCAATGGTATCGGAATTGTTTTCTAGACTTTACAGATGAGATTATTGAAACTCCAAGTATCTCCTCTAGTCACACACTAAAGAATTGCAATGTTTGGATTTCAAACATAGCTTTTCTGACCCTAGAACATTTGTTTTCGTGCCTGCCTGCTACTTCAGAAAACCATGTCATCAGGGTTTATCAGTCATGATGCAGTTAGGAAAACGAAAGTCATGTCATGTTCCACGAAGGGAGTTTTATATGGGAAGCGAGTCAAATTGTTAGAAGAGCCGGCAAACAACAAGGGAGAGGGGGTGATACCCCAGAGGTCATCAAACGCAAGGCGCTGCCACCATTCCTAGGGCTGGAGGGACAGGAGGAGGAGCTGGTGTTACCTGAGCCCAGGGCCTGAGTTCCTCTCATGGGAGCTGAAAACTTGAAGGAGGGCCTGTTGGAGGGGCAGCCCCGCTGGCTACCAAGGGAAATCTGGAAACCTCGAAGAGTGTCCACCTGGGAGGAGCTGGAGCCTCAGGATGGCCTGCAAAGTTGGAGCTGAGACAGCATCTCTACAAACACAGACAGAGATGCCTCCAGGAGCTGAGAGAGGGAGACACAACTTGGCTTCTCACCTCCAGCTTCCAGCCAGCGCCTCCTATTGGCAGGACCCCCAAAGAACCAATTCGATGGCCACCTGGGACGTGCAGTTTGCAGAAGCCATCGGTCTGTGGTCAGTGGTACAGAGAAGAGTGCAGGAGGTGGGTCTGAGCAGAGAGGGGAAGCTGCAAATCTCAAGGCCAGCTTTCCAGCCTACTTCAGATGAACCCAGCCCCAAGAAGAGGTGGTGAGTAGAAATTACCCACAGTCTCCAAGCAGGCTCATGTTAGACTAATGCATTTAATAAGTAATATTTATTCTTTGTTCCCTAAGAAAAGGAATCATCCTGGAACTTGCATAAATTCACACTTGCTGTTTCAGTTACCAGGCAGTCTGAATAAATAGCACTGCACAAAAACGATGAGGAAGGAAGCTGGAGTGTAAGAAGCGCAGAAAGGTGCCTGCTGTCACACAGGGTTGATTAAAAGACAGAAGTAAACGAACGCGGAGAAGGGTCTAAAAATAAGTCCAGGTCTTAGCGCGGCCGGTTAGTGCTCATGAGGGGCATTGATGTGAATGATGATGCCAATTGTTGGTTTTGCTAAGGTCTGAATAGTGCTTTCAGAAATCAATTCCTTTGTTATATAAAGTAGCAGGTTATAATTAGGGGGAAAATTCACATGTGAAACAAAAGAATTGATTTCTAATTCTAGGTGGTGGAAAAAATAGACAGCACCAAGAAATCCAAGACAAAAAGGAAGAAAGCTGTGAAAGAAACGGGAAAAACACAGGGCTGGTATTTCATTAGCAAACTTAAGTGATACAAAGCTTGTGTTTTCTTTCCTATTCTTTTCTTGGTAGTTATCCAAACTGATAAACCTAGAAAGAGGGGTATGAGGAACGTCTGGCAAACATTTAATATATAACTGTTCTTACAAACACCTAGCTAGTGCTCTGAAATATAATTTTATGGGATGGTGGAATAGCTCTCTATCTGTTCGATCCAATACGGTGGCCACTGGCCACATGTGGCTATTGTGATTGAGAAACTTAATTTCCATTTTGATTGAATTTTAATTAATTTTTCTGAGTGCTTCAAAATGCTACACGTGTTAACACGTGGAGACTAAATAAGTATTTTCTGTAGCATTTTGAAGCACTCAGAAAACTCCATTAAGATCTATAGTAAGAAACGGAGCCCTGGCCGGTGTGGCTCAGTGGTTAGAGCATCAGCCTGCTGACCGAAGGGCCTCCGGTTCGATTCCCGGTCAAAGGCACATATCTTGGTTGCAGGTTCGATCCGCAGCCCTGGGTGGAGCATGTGCGGGAGGCAACCGATCCATGTACTTGGCTATCGATGTTTCTGTCTCTCTTTCCCTCTCCTACCTTCCTTCCATTCTCTCTAAAAAAATCCATGGAAAAATATCCTTGGGTGAGGGTTAAAAATAAAACAAAAACAGATCTATAGTGAGAAACTGAAAGCAAAATACAACTAAAATATAGAAGTTGCTTTTTCCATCCATTCAGTTTGTTATGAGAGGAATTGGGGTGTCTTCTTCCCCACTGGGTGCTGGGGGTGGGATCCTTAGGATATTTCGAGAAAAAAAATTTCTGAGACTCACACGGAGTGATTTTTATTTGCATGGAATTAAGTCCCTGTGTTTCCAAAGTTCCATTTCCTTCAGTCAGTCATAGAAGAAGTGTAGCTGGGGTTTCAGTAAATCCAGAAGCAAAGCCAGTGTCCAGGGTTTCCTTTCCATGTTGGAGACAGGTCCAGTTCAGCATCAGGCTAGTCGCAGTCCATTAGTCCATTGTGTGGGGGCGACATGGCTTTGGGCCATTTGGGCACATACTGGAAAGCATGTATCAAGCAACAAGAGTCCCAAGGGGCTCGAAAGCACAAGAGGGCCAAGAGAGTGAACTCCTTTGTTTAGATGAAATATCCCAAATTTCGAGCCTTTGCAGTGGCCACACCCATTCTGGCCAGTGACCTGTTCCCAGGTGTGACTGACAGACAAGTCACCCCAGCTTTACTGGGCATGAGTCTATCGATTTGCAGGGAATGGACTAGTGGTTCCCTGGGGAGTGAAAAGCGTTAGCTTCCTGGTGAAGCTATCCAAATGACATGCTTATAATATTTGGCCTTCGCTTTGCTCCTTTCCTGTTATTAATAACTAGGTTAATCACAACAGTATCAAGTTCAATCAGGTTCAGCCAAGTCTCACCACCTCCGTGGCTATTACTTTTGAATCACTGTCTCTTGCCTGGATTATTGCAATCATCTCCAAATGGTGTTCTGCTTCTAGCCTTTCCTCTTTACAATCTCTTCGCAACACTGTGGCCAGTGTGATATTTTAAAACAAAAGATACATCATGTCACTCCATTTTATTTTAGTCAGAGTAAAAGTCAGTTCACCATGGCCTATGAGGCCTTATATGGCCACCACCCCCATTTCGCTCATCTTGTCTTCATTTTTCTCCCCCTGCTCACTCTGTCCGAGCCACATTGGCTTCCTTGCCTTTACTCACAAACTTGAGGCACCCTCTTGCCGTGGGGCCTTTGCACTGGCTGTTTCCTCTGCCTAGAACTTTCTTCTACCAGAATATCATCTATCTTCTCCATGGCTGTCTTCTGCCTCCCCATGGAGTTTTTGCTCAGTTCTCGATTCCTCCTAGCTCAGCTACTCTGGCCAGGTGATTTAATTCTGCTGCCTGTCCCTCAGTACCTCCTAGGCCTCCTGATTTCCCTAGTCTTATTCCTTTTGGTTTCCCTTTTTCTACAGTACTCATCAGCTTTAACATACTAGAACATTTATTTATGTTTATTTTTCACTGTCTGCCTTCCTCCAGTAGAACATAAACTCCAGGAAGGCAGCAGATATTGTTTTGTTCATTGATGTATCCCAACCACCATGAAAAGTGCCTAATATAAAAAACAAAAGTATATTAAATATATTAGCAAATGTTTATTAATCAAGATCATATGTCTATGATTTATATATGATTGGATAATGATTTCAATGAATTAAACTTTGTGAGTAAATATATCTGATTGTTAATATAACATGAAAATTGCCAAGTCAGAATTTTCTAAATGAAATGTCATAAAGTTTCTTTAGTAAATTTTAATCTGTTTCAAAGTGTTTTAATAGTGATATAAAATCCTAGATGTGCTCAATTGGGCTGAGATAATGATATTAGAGAAAATTCTAATTTTCCTGATGCCCAAGCCCTTCCATCTTTAATTTTCATACTTGCGGCACTTCATTAAAATGCATGTTGTATTTAATTTTCCAGGAAATTTCAGAGCATAAAAGAAGTATGTATACGCAAAGCAATTTCTAGTTAAACCAGTTAAAACTTTAAAAATGTAAGCCCGAGTCTTTTTAAGTAGAGCCTGTGTCTTTTCTCAAGGTGAAACATGCTTGCGAGGGTCAGTGTAGCTCAGAATAAATAGTCAGAGTACCTTTAACACTTCGTTCCTTGTGCCCATCTCCCAGAACCTTGCTTACATTTTGGACCCTCTCTAAGTTGTCGATATTGATTTCAAAGCCTGACACATAGTATTCTCATAATATTTGACCACTGCTGGGAGCCGTGGGAGGAAAGCTTGATGTTTTTAGAGCCTCTGCTTCAGTGTACACATCCCATTTTCATCCCCTCTTTCTTAAAAGAATTATGTTACTGACAAATTTAACTTGGAGCCCATAATAAGCCTTGGAATATTTCTCTGGCAACTGCTTCAAAGCTGGTTATTTCTGATGGTGTAGTCATGGAAATTATGTTTTTTTCCTTAAAATTATCCTATACTTATCAGTGTTAAAATTAGCAATTTTTTCTCTCTTGCTACTTGTGAAGGTCAGTTTTTTCTCTTTTTGGAGATGTTGTTTCACAACCTTTGTCAAAGCTTGTATCTCCAGTAAAATTTATTGTCGACTATATCTCATCTCTAGTCCCACATGGGTATAGACACTTTGAGGACAAGGTAAGGTCCCTTTCATTTTTGCATCCTTACGGAATTGAGCACATAAGAGGTACTCTGTTCCGTCTGGCACCAACATGGCCTGGCCTCTCATTATCTCTTACCTGGACTAGAGCTACAATTCCTTAACTAGTCTCCCCACCTCTGGTTTCTTCATAACTGACTTGGGCTGCAAAAATAGCAAATTTCTTACAAGTAGCTTGGCTATAACTTGTTCTATCTACCAATGCACAGGCTACTTCCTCTTCCTGAAATGCCTTTCTCACCCCTCTGCCAGGCTCAATCCTGTACATCTGTCCGGATTCAATTCATACCTTATCCCCCCTGCAAAGGCCCCTCTGATTGTTGTGGTTAAGGGCCCAGACTCTGAAATCAGATGGTTGGGGCTGCTTTCTTTTGCTTCTTACTAGTTGAATAGCCTTAGGAAAGGTCTTTCACCTCTCTGTGCCTCAGTTTCCTTAACTGTAAAGTAAGGAAAATGATAGCTTCTATTTCATGGAATTATTGTAAGGATTAAATAAGTTAGTACATATTAAATAAGTTAGTACAGAGCTTAAAACAGTATCTGTCTCATAATAAGCAGTAAATAAATGCTAGCTTTATTACTAGTATAGTAGATCTATTGACATTACTAGTTTGCTATCACTCTGGTCCCTTAAGCAGAGTTCAGTACATAATTTTATTATTGTTGTTTAACATTGATTTTTTAAAAATACGTTTTATTGATTTTAAAGAGAGAGGAAGGGAAAGAGAGAGAGAGAGAAACATCAATGATGAGAGTTATTGATCGGCTGCCTCCCGCACGCCCCCTGCTGGGGATGGAGCCCGCAACCCGGGCCTGTGCCCTGACCGGGAATCGAACCCCGATCACCTGGATCCTAGGTCAATGCTCAACTGCTGAGCCATGCCTGGCCGGGCAGCATTGATTTTTAATTATTTTTACCTCCTGACTAAAGCATGAACTGACTGAGGACCGGTACTTTTACTCAGTCATATGCTGAATCTAGCATAATGCTTAATATTTAATAGAGTACAATAAATACTTTTTGGAATGACTAAATAAATAAACTGAATTATCTTTTTAATGAAACCATTACTATGTGTCCTGATTAGTTTCTAATACTTGCCCAAGGAATTCACTATAACTTTAAAGCATCATGCTTAGAGAGCTATGTTGATAGTCATCTTTCATGAGTGTCAGGAGCTGTGTTAGCTACTGTGTTCAGTATGTTTTCTTTTAAACCATGCCTATGAAATAGATACTGTTACGACATGAGGAAGCCAAGACACAGAAGAGTCAAGTAATTTTTTCAATGGATCAGAGGAACTCAAGAATACTCTGTATAATAAACACCACGTTTTCTGCCAATTCTACTTTCATTCAACTGGCCATTTTACTTCCACTTTTAACACTTACAAGAAAAATAAAATGCTTTAATCATCAATGTTTTATATTGAAAGTGATGCTTTTTGAAGCATTATTTCAAAATTTCTGGACAATAGTCAACACCTGGTGTATGTAAGCAACTTCTCTTCATGTCAATAGGAACAAGGTGTTTGAGATATTTCATTTTCCTAATGAACTGCGTTGCATGAAAACCCTAATGCTGAAATAAATTACTTTAGACAGCTGGGGCCTTATGCCTCATCTGTGTTCATGGTTTATTCTCAATGTTTAGAAACAACATGTTCCTCTGACCCTTAAAAATTTGATTTTATTATTAACCCCATTTTTACTATAACCTAAAATCTACTGCTATGCATTTTAAATCTATCATTAACATTTAGCTATCAGTAAATGATCTCAAATTGATCCAAATATATGAGAATAGAAAAAAAAAAAAGTGTGTTTACCCTTTCATTCATGAAACTCCTTGAAAAATCAGACATGTTTCTTGCTGAACCTGAACGGGGAGCATGTAGCCCCAGGAGGTGCTGACAGTTTTATTGGTTTTATGGTTGTAGGAAGAGGAAATGACAAATAGATATAGAGAAACCAGCTATACCAGATGGACTAAATGCACCTAAAACCACTTTTGGAAAATTAAACAGAAGATACATTAATTCAAAGAATCAATGGGAGAGAACTGGAGAACCATGCTCAGGAAATAAGGAATCAAAGAGTTGAGTAATGTTGCGGGGAAAAAATCTGATTTTCAAATGTATCTGATGCTTTTGTTTGCCATCTCTTTCATAAAACACAGCTACCATCGCTAGATGCAGGCAACCAAATGGTAAAACTCTTTTTCCTTCAGGTCACTAGCCCAAGATATAAAATCCTGGTGAGAGCATCAGAGTGTTAATTACAGGGCCTTGGCTAGCAGGAGATGGGAAGAGAGTAGATTTTACCTCAAAGCATCTGTTATTGAGAGAAGTGCTTCACCCACTGAGAATCACAGAGGGTTCCTTAGAACTAGAAAAGCTCTTCATTTTTTTGAGCAGCTAAAAGTGACAAACGACAAATGTACGCCCTACAAGGTCCCATTCACATTGTTTGAAACTGAAGGCAAGCATATACCACCCCAAAATAGGCCACTTTGGCATAAGGGTTATTTTGAGCTGAAGGCAGTTGAAAATCAATAAATACAGGAAGAGTTCTCTGCCTCCCCTGGCCGTCCTAAAAGCAGGGCATGAATTTCCCTTTGAGGAAGGTGCTCCCTCTCCCTGCCCCAATACCAGGGAGAGAAGAGGGGCTCTTATCATCAAAGACTGGAATTGACAGCAAGATGAGTTTGCATAAACAGACCTTACTAGAATAGCTTTTATTTCCCATTATTTCCCCCATACAAGCATATCTCATATTGTCCTTTGCTTCTTCCCGCTTCACAGATGTTGCACTTTTAAAAAATTGAAGGCAAGACCCTCCACCGGCATAGAGGTTGCAACTCACTTTATTGCTATACTTGCTTTATTGCGGTGGTATGGAATGGGACCTGCAATATCTCCGAGGTTTCCCTACCTATTTCTCAGTCACGTCTGCATAATTTGTCATCTCTTGAAGCCTAACCCTCTTTCCTTTGTTAAAAAGGTATGTAAGTCTGCTAAGTCTAACTTATTCTTTGTTTCACTTATTTTCTCTAAACTCCTGTGCATGTAAATATGAATAAAAATTGTCTGCCTTTTCTATTAATCTGTCTTTCATTAGTTACATTTGTAGGGCCCCAGGGACAGAACCTAAGAGAGCAGAGGAAAAGATTTTCCACCCTAACAACATTAGGTAGAACCTCAGCTAAAACTGTTTCTTTTGTACAGTGTGATTACATGGCTTATTAAATTAATCTTTTGACATAAGCTAGTTTGTTTCAAATTAATCTGTTGCTTTTGTCCTGAAGAGTTCATATCAGTACTCAGGGCTTCTACATTTTTGCCATTGTGGGGTCACTGTTCCAGAGGTCTACAGAGCTCTCTAGCTTAACTTGGAGGAGTGGGGCCCTACTTCTAATTTTCTAGTAAAGTTATCATTACTCAGCTATATTGCCCAATTAAATTGGCTGCTTGACTAGACTTCTGAATATCATTATCTGGGTTTGCCATTAGCATGTTCTTTCTACATTTGGGCACCTGCCACCCAGAACCAAAATTATAACTTCACATGGCACCGTTCACGTTGAGTATCCAGTTCAAGCCCTGATGTATACAGCCTATGGGACTGGCTGAACATGGCAATCCTGACCTTATGCCTTAATATTTGCCCATTATCTGGAATATTTTTCCCTTGGCTTTTTTCCCCAGAAATTATTTTATGTAGCTTAGAAAGATCTATACAATTAAATTAAATTAAAATTTAAAAGTTTTTTAAAAACTTGTAAATAATAGTAGACTCAAAATTCAAAGACAAAATGATTAGCTCATGAAATCGAGTCATTCTTTTGTTCTCAGCTTTCTAGCAGCCAATCTGCAAAAGAGAAGTAGTCATTTACCCAAGTAACATTGTCCATTCATTAAAAACAAAACAATTGCTTAAAGTAAGTAAAACTATTCATGGGTCAAAATAGGCCAGTCAGAGAAAGATAAATACCATATGATCTCTCCTATATGTGGAATCTAATGAACCAAATAAACTGATGAACAAAATAGAACCAGCAATATGGATACAAGGTACAGACTGACAGCTGTCTGTGGGGCTCACGGGATGAAAGAAGGTGAAGCAATTAGCCAAAGAACATACATGCATAGCCCATGGACACAGACAAAAATGTGGTGAGGGCCAGAGGGAGGGAGGGCGGGTCTGGATGGAGAGGGGCAAATGGGGGGGGAAATAGGGGACATCTGTAATAATGCCAACAATAAAAATAAAATATAATAAAAAAATAGACATGATCCCTCTAATGTTAGTTCAGATCCTGGGAAAAGCAGACACTAAGGATTAAACAAGGAAGAGCTTTTTGGGGAAAATGGCTAAGAGGCAAAGTGAGGAGGGAGCTGAAAGGGGCTTGGAGAGCTATCAGACCATGATAAAATTTGGACACCTGTGCAGGGGAGATGGAAGGAAAGAAGGTTGGGAAGGAAAAAGCTTAAGACTGCGATGCAGTTTTAAGAGTTTCAGCAAGGTTGATGGGGAGTCCTTGAGGCCAAGTTGCTCATTAAGAAAGTCCTGTACCTTGCAGGAATACCCCTGCTTTAGTATCTCTGTTCCACACCATTACTAGTTCGAAGTAACCTGTGGGAAGTGCAGTGATGGATTCAGAACTCAACAGCTGGGGCCATTGATCAATGGCAACATTTTCATGACTGCCACACTCTCACCCTCATTTTAATGGGTCTGAAAAGATGATGACTATGAAATGTAAATGATTTGCTTGAACCAAGTCTAAAACTTTATGTACCTTAGAAATTAACATTTCCCAATAATTTTAACCTTCATGACCAGTTGGGTTTGACCTTACTCAAATTATACTGGCAAAGAGTTTTATAAATCTTGAAATATGAGAATTCATGCTCCATGGAACTGGCATTCTAGTGAAGGTTATAGACAAGTCAGCAATGAAATATAATACAAGGTGAAAGGAAATGTGTGTTTAACAAAGGTATAAACAATGTATTATGGAGGAGAGTGAAGGAATGGGAAATTTCACAAAGAGTTGGCATTTCATAAGGGACTTTATAGATAGGCAGCGTTCCAATGCAGATTGAGGGTAACCCAATTTATTTGCATTTATTGTTTGAAGTAATGACTGCTAATGAGTTAATAGTAGATCTGTAGTTCTCAAGCTTTGGTGCATATCAGAATCATCTGGAGGGCTTGTTCAAACACAGATTACTGGATCCACCCACATCCACAGGGTTTCTGCTTCAGTGAGTCTAGAAATTGAACCTGAGAATTTATGTTTCTAACAAGTTCCCAGGTGCTCCTGATGTTGCCGGTCTGGGTAGCACACTTGCAGAACCAAGAAAGTAATCCAAGGATAGCAGTTCTTAACATGAGCTGCACAAATAATTGCTCTTCTTCTCTCTCCTTAATTAACTTTGAACATGTCATCATAAGATTATTAAGAGTGTAGGAGTTTATGCATTGAGCAAGCTTGGGTTGAAGATTGGAATTCTTGGCCGTGGCTTTTTAGTTTATTTTTGGGGGAGGTTTTTGGATTCATCACCTTCCACACCCCCAGCCATTGGCAATCACTCATCAATTTTTGTCCCTACAGTTTTACATTTTCTAGAATGTTATATAAATGGGTAAATATAGAGTGTAGATTTTGGGCTCTTGCTTCTTTAACTTGACAACATGCACCTGACATTTATCCATGTGATATCAGTAAATATGTAAATATCAATATTTCATTCATTTGCATTGCTGGGTACAGGAATATAATAATTTCATTTAGGTAAATCTAATAGTTTCTGGGTCATGTGGCAAGTGTATATTTCACTTTCTAAGGAACTATCAAACTATTTTCCAAAGTGGCTATACCATTTTGCATTCCCACAGCAATGCATGAGAATTCCAGTTACTCCACATCTTTGCCAACATTTAATATCGTCAGTTTATTTATTTTATTTTAGCCATTCTGATAAGTACATAGTGGTATTTTATTGTCATTTTAATTTAAATTTCCCTAATGATTAATGATGTCGATATCTATTCATACACCTATTTACAATCTATGTATGTTCTTTGGTGAAATTTTACTTTAGTTTTTCTAATATAGATAACTTAAAACAGTCTACTCTCAAGTAATATTATATCACTTCACCTATAGTAGAAGAACCTTAAAATAGTACAATTTATGTCCCTTCTCCTGGTCTTTGTGTTATTTCTGCAATACAGTTTATTTTTACATTTATAAATACAATATATTATTATTTTATTTAAACGTTCAATTATCTTTTAGTGTAATTTAGAACATAAGAAAGCATCATTTTATATTTACTCACATAGTTCCCTTTTTTGTTTTTATTCATTCCTTTATGTAGATACACATTTCTATGTGGTATCATTTCCTTCTACCTGAAGGACTTCCTTTAAAATTGCATGTCTGATGGTGACAAATTGTTTCACTTTTTGTATGTTTGCATAAGCATTTCACGTTTATTATTGAAATATATTTTTACTGGTTAAACCATTCAAGGTTGATTGGTATTTTCTTTCAGTACTTTAAAGACATTGTTCCATTGTCTTCTGATTTGTACTGTTTCCAACAAAAAGCCTCCTGTAATTCTTATATATTTTTTTCTCTCTGCAAAATGTGTTTCCCTCTATTTTAAGCAGGACCAGAAAAGCCTTTGGTCTAGGTCTCACCTTGCCCCTTAAAGTGGGCTGATACTCTTCTGAATAATCCACCGATACCTCACATACTGTTTTCTACTCAGGTTGGGGAGAACACCAGTGGTTCCTATTTTTGAATATTTTTTCTGCTTGCTTCTTTCAGATTATTCTTTCCTTGGCTTCAAGTAACTTACATGCATGTTCAGGTAAATACTCAGATGAAGACTCAGAGAGGGGGAACCTTCTGCAGATCTTCAGAGCTTTCTCTTGCTGCAACTCTCTCTTCTCCTTTACTTTGCCCTGTGAACTCCACATACCTTGATCTTCCCAATCTCCCAAGTCCATCTCTGCAACTCAGGGACACTACTGGGCTCATCCTGGCTTTCACCACCTCATGCTAGGTCTGGAAACTCTCTCCAGGTATTATGCCTGGTGATCATAGAACTCATTTCATTTTTTTCCCCTCTTTCAGAGATCACAGTCTTCCACTGCCTGTTGTCCAACATTTGAGAACTATTTTTTCTAATATTTTTGTTGTTTAAGGCAAAAAGATAAATCTGGACCATTTTTCTCCATTCTGACTGGAAGCTTGGTTGTTTTTGTTTTTTATTTTTATTTTACTTCATTATTTTTTATAACACTTGTAATGATATCTACTTCACTTGATTGTTATAAGGACTGCATGGAATAATGTATGTAAGCTATTTGGCATAGTACCTGTAAAAGTAAACTTAATCACTTCACCTGTATTTTGCCAATCTTAATCATATTCTTACTATTTAATAAGGAATGCATATTATTCCTAAATTATCATTTTTAAAAAAGCATCAATGAGTTATTCCACATTTGGAAATATGAAAATCTAGGGAATTGAAATATAATTTTAAAATACATTAGACCAAAAACTTTATAAATTACTTTACAAATAATGAGATTCCCCTATTGAATGCTTGCCTCTAAGCAAGATATTATTACATAAACATATTTTATAATAATTGATTTTTTTAATATTCAAGGAATCTGATTTTTGTAAAATTCAGTAACTATTTTCTTAGTCATGTAATTTTTGTACCATTTCTGTAAGATTATATAAATATCTACCATTTTAGAATGTGTATATATATGTGTGCATTTGTGTGTGTAAGGACACATAATCATTAGTAATGTTTTAATTGTCTTTTAGTTCAATAGCCTTACATGAAGGAAGAACAACACGCTTTAAAGTTTTTAGAATAAGTTAAAATAAATACAGGGTAGATACACTCTACAGAATATCTTTCTGGCTAATATATTCCTTGGTTTCCAATGCATGAACTTCATGCAATGTGTGTTTCTCACAACTATTTATTTCAGCCAACATTCATATGGTAAAATTTATATTTATTTCCTTCAAACTCAGTACACCCTTTTAATTTTTAACAAAAAGATATGCAGGATAAATTTTGCATTATTTTCCAAATACAGTTGGTACACTGTCAGAATCATAGTCATTTTGAATAGAACATCCTTTCAAAAGATAATGTATAAATTGAATGTTGTAGGTGATAAAAGAAACATCACAGCATTACTATAACCATGCCATTGTTTATTAACTCTATAATTGTTTTTTTAATCCAAAAGTGATATCTTAACCATTTTCCCTTTTAATATGAGAGTTTGTTATTTACATGTAGAGACATTTACTGTGCTTCAGTTACACTTTAATAACTTGGTTTAAGTTTGGGGATGATGAGAACTATATTTCCCATTTCAAACAATGGAAAATCAGCTCCTAGTTAGCATTTCTGCCTAGAAGTTCTCATTTCAGGAATGAATTACTGCTGTGAAGTGGGAGATCCTGCATCACTTAGAAGAAAGGGCTATAAGGATACAAAGCCTTGTTAAGGCAAGACATCTGGACATTACTAACAGTTGTGCTGCTGCTAACTTGCATTATGAATTTTGTGGGGAATTGTACTTTTCCTTTTTCTCATAAAATTATTTTAAAGATATTTTTGTTTGTTTTTGTGTTTGTTTTTAAAAGAGCTATTTTTACTTTTGTACTCCCCTTTGTTTTAAGAAAAGGCTAAAGATAATCTGAGATGATGTTGGAGAGACCAGAAAGCAGGAGAAGCTGATAAAAGAATCCAAGTAACTTTTGATAAATTCCAGTGATTTTATAAAAATACATATAATATTACTGCTTACACATACATATGATAGTGTTACAATATTAAAGCTATTAAGCTGATTAATAAATTGAAAAGAGTAAAAAAAAATGATGTCCCATTTTTTTGGGAAGCAATAGGATGACAGTAAAATATTTCTTGTGACTACGTTGCTTTCCATGAGGTTATCCTCTGCCTTCCCTATTAAATTGTGAGTACACAATTTAGCTTTTGTGTCTCATGCAACACCTAATATATGAAGCATTCATATAAAAATATAAAAATATAAATATATTTTTATTTGGCTGAATGATTGATTTGGCTGTGAATGAACTGATTAGAATATCTCTAGTTCCTCAATGACCAATGGACTGATTTAGTGTTCCAAAAATTCTACTTTCTCTAAAAGGCTTATATTCTCCTGAATTTTTATTTAACTCCACAAAATCATCTCAAATCCCATTCTTAGGTCTTTGTACTTAATGTTGTCTCTGCCCAGAGCACTCATACAACTTCTGTCCATCTGCTTAGCTCCTCCACTACTTTTTGCCTGATCAGTGTACCCTCCTCTGAGAAGCCTTTACCGGCCACTATGTCTAAAATATCACCCATTACATGCTGACCCAAGACTACTTTTCTCTGAGATCTGCTTGAGAATATGAAATGTTCCTGTGTATATGTGTGCATAGTGTATAACACATATTTATAAAACACACACGCATTTAATTTGGTGTTTGTTCCTCCCACTAGAATGTAAGCTCCTTGACAGTAGCAATGGTTTTTGATGACCACTTTATCCCCACGGTACAGAAAAGTAAAAGACACAATTAATTGAATTAAATATTCAATCAATATTTGTCAAGTGGAATAAGAGGTGGATGATACACTTCATTACCAGGAGCTCCATCATCAAGACTTTTAGCAATATAAGGCCCATCTGTTCCCAGTGACAAGGCAGGCTAACTGCTCTGAAAAACTGTCTGTTACAAATCGCCTAGTAGGTGGATAAATATGACCAACAGGTATTTAATCACATAGCTGAGTTCTCAGGAAGCTAAGGGACATTCCCAGGAGCCACAGAAAAATGAAGAGGAAACTAGGAATCAAGTGATACAACGGAGCTGAAATTCCTCTGTTCTGGGGATTCTTTGCCATTTTCAGTATCTAGGACGCCTGAACCTCCAAGCTGGTGAAGGAGGAGATGAGTCCTTGGCTCCTAGCAAGGAGTGGGACAGGGAACAGGCCAGGGGAGAGCCAGAGAGACCCCTGGCCAAGCCAAAATCTACACCTTCAGTGAAAGGATGAGTTAGACAAAAATTAACCTTCTATCAAAGGCCAATGACAAATCAGTTATCCATCTAGGCGTGGGTTCTGGGAAGAAAATTTTAAAAAGGTTCCACTGAGATTTCCCAATTAATTTCATTACTGCCCTCACTTGTGATATGAGTTCTGTATTTGTTACCCACATAGTCCATAAAACTCAATATCAGAAAATTAACTTAAAGACACTGTGAGATGTTACTAATTTGGACAACTTCACAAAGATAAGTGTGCATTGCCCTTCTGGAAGAAGGTAATCTCAGAAAAATGCCCCGCAGGTTGTCCTCGTAGAAAAATTCCCTGAACTGAAGCTCGAAATTCAAAATTGCACAGCAGAAAAAGAAATAAGGTACCACACGCAGAAGTGAGGAGGGAAGCAAAGGACAGATTCTGACGACCAAGAAACTGAGATAGTAAAATTAGCAGGTAAAGATGATAAAATAATTATGTCTAAAAGAAAGAAATAAAAATGACTAAGAACTTTGCCAAGATGATTATCGCATTTGGGAATCACAACATAAAAGTATACAAAATAATATTCTATATTGTTTAGGGATATATAAGGAAATGAAAAACATCATTATAAACACTGCATTCACGATGATGATAGTTTTGTGAAGGAAGTGGAGGCAGGGGAAAAAGAGTAATATAATCTCAGATAATATCTTTATAGAGACGTAATTTGTGTGTTTTAGGCGAACTGATTTCAAAGGCCAATAGTAATATTTCCCAGTGGATTGGGCATGATTTAAAAAAGTATATGTGATATACTTTTAGGAATTACATTCATTTATTAAGAAATGTAGATCACGGACAAACTTTTCTAGAGGAGGGATTTAGAATAGAAATAACTATAGTTATCTTACGGTTTTTACATTCTCTCAGCTCCTTGGACACAGTACTGATGTTATGGGTCTTGGCTATTCAAGGCTATCACCATATCCTTTTGCACACCCCCAATCTTCATGCCCACCTTTATTTTAAGGCCATAAATGATATACAGGTAGAAAAAAGTGGACAGAACACAATCAAGTGGCATAATAATGGTCTTAAGTAAGATTTATGCAAGCTGGAATTAGTCAGAGCCTGCAAATCAAAATGGTTCTAGTAGAGCTACTTTAATATTTCATATATATTTGACTCGAAGATAGAATGGAAATAAGATTTATTGGGTGGCAGATGAGTTAGTATATCAGCTCATATCAGAACCAAGGCTCTCAGACATTAGTATCACTTGGGAAAGTTTAAAACATACAAATGCCTGGGCCCCACGTCAGGGAATCTGAATAGATTGGTTTGGGGTAGAGCCTGGGCAATGATATTTGTTAAAAATTTCCCATACGATTCTAATTTGCAACCAGGAGTTGAGAGCCACTTTCCTTGAGCAAAATGGCCTGGCCACGGCACTTGTGTCCCCATGAAACCTTGAGAATGAAGTCGCAGTTTCAGGATCAATTTAGCACTCAGAGGGGTCATTGCCAACCACTCTGATTAGGCTGGACACAGTTCGAAATCCATTTGCTATCCCTGCCCAAGAGCTGCGGGAATGCTTTCAGATCGAAGTAAAAGAATTAGGGACATATTCAGGACCCATGCACTTACATAAGTTTAAGTAACATTTTAGGATTCAATATAGTTTTTAAAATGCTCTCTTAAAAAGATGATTTTATGCTATGGAAGATAAAACCTCAGGGTGAAAATAAGGGTACAGAACTGAGGTTAAAAAGAAAATATGAAAACAAAGAGAGTATGCTCTATGTACGGGTATGTGTGGTTTCCTTTCCTAAATTAAATAGTAAAGACAACACAGTAATAAATGTAATCCCAGTGACATTTACAAAGAACGAATGAGTATCTATATTGTAAATCTATTTTGTTGCCCTGTACCTAAATGAAATGATCTACTTCTTCTCTACTTCTAACCACTATGCCATAGAAACACTTTCAAGATGGCTTTGAAATCTAGCTTCGAAATATGAGAATGAGCTCACTGATTCAGCAACTGCAGTAACTAATTACCACAGCTCTTTCCACTCCTGCCTTCAATCGTATGCGTGGAGCGCCTGCTGCATGCGAGGTACCGTCTGAGCTCTGGGTGTTCAGTTGTGAACAAAACAGGTGAAGTCCCCGCTGTCGTGGGCCTGTAGAAACCGAAGTCTCAAGGCAAAGAGACTTGATCAGGTGTGCTCAGCCACGTGCAAAAGAATCAAAAAGAGAAACGGGTGTCAGCCCCTGAGATCCACCAGTTAGTTGCTAGGCCCTTTTGCCAACTCCAGCACCTTGAGAGCATTCTGGGGGTCCCCCCTCAGTGGGACATCAGCAGGCATGAGGACAGAGGATGCAGCTACTTAGAGTGACGAGGCCCTGCATGCCGTTGTTATTCCAGAGCGCAGCGATTCCAAAAAACAGGACCATTGAAACCTGGAGTAACAGGAGCGCAGTCAAGGACAATCTCACCCAATTCTAAGGTTAAAAGAAAACAGAAGGAACCAAGATTTTCAACTCTTTGTCAACTTTTTTAGTACTTTAGATTGCTTTATTTGTCTAAATTGGTCAAAATTACTCTGAAGTGAGAGCAATAAGAGTGATTTTTATACATCTTTCAAATGTTAGAAAAACAGACACACGATTAAGCTGACATGAAGGCCAGGTAGCAGATGCGGAATTTAGGGTATGAAATTCTTCTAGGGAACCATAATATGAAGAATTCGAAACAGATAAACTTTAACTTAAGATTATCTGGGAGAAAGTCTAATCATTTAGAGCAACAATCTGTTGCAAACATGCATTTCTCTAGTTTTAAGAACAGTAGCAAAACCACATCTGTATAATATTGCCAGAATAACTGAATCCTTTGTCTACTTTAATACGGCAATTCCTGTTGGCTCATTTTGTTGTAAAATATCTTGGAAGTAATGAAAGCAAATCCAGGAAGAAGACAAGAAAATAATACCAGCAAAATGCATCACCTTGATTCATATATTTATAAACACTCTTCCTTGGGGAAATGCATTGCCCGTAATAAAATACTTGTAAAGACATTACGTCTGCAATAGGGATAATTCAAGAATACTTTTATACACTTAGGTGGAAAGACCGTGACATATACTGTAATCTTATATTTTTCTCATCAAATCAAGATCTAAATATTTATGAATAAAGATTTATGCAGCATCTGCTAGGAAATGTGCACTCCAGTACATTTTTATTCCTTAAAATTTGAAGAAAAATATGGAAAAAAAATCTTAGGTAACATTTGTGCAGAATGAGACCAATTCATTGACACATTAGTCTATGAAATAATCATGCATTATTCAAAGAATTTGGCCACACTTTATGAGACTTATGTCTCTTCCAAGTTTAGATGTAAATAACATGATTTATTTTTTTCAAGTAGTCTGGAAGTAAAGCTTAAAACAGATGCTATATTTTAGTAGCTGAAAAGCAGTAATTTCAAGGTATTTGTCCTTGGAAAAGTTACTGATCACATATTTTAACCCAGTCAAGATGTCACATAATGTGATGAGCACAAAAATGCTGAGGCTTTGTCCCTACTTCCAAAAAAATTTTACTTGAATAAAATAGATAGATAAAACAGAACCCTGCACAATGCTAATTTAGAAATTATCTAAATTATATTTATTTACAAAAGAATTCTAACTAGAATTAAACATTCAATTACTATCCTGGCCAAGCTAATCGATAGCTGAGTTTTTATGTAAATACTCATAATACAAATATATCCTGTGTTACATTCATCAGGTTTTTCAAGAATAACATTCCCTAACCTTCACCCTGGACAGAACCAGCTTTCATACACTCATATCCACCACTGATTTTTTAAGATATATTTTTTCTTTATTGTTAAAAGTATTACAGATGTCCCCTTTCCCTCCACAATGATCCCCTCCACCCGGTATCCACCCCCCCCCCTCGGGCCCCCTCCACACTATTATCTTTGTCCATAGGTCATGCATATATGCATACAAATTCCTTGATTAATCTCTCCCCACTCACCACCCACCCCCGCCTTTCCTCTGAAATTCGTCCAACTGCTCCATGGCTCTATATATCTGTATCTATTTTGCTTATCAGTTTATTTTGTTCATCAGATTCCACATATGAATGAAACGACCCAAGCGCCCATCAGTAGATGAGTGGGTAAAAAGTTGTGGGACATTTACACCACGGAATACTATGCAGCTGTGAAAAAGAAGGATCTCATACCCTTTGGGACAACATGGAGGGACTTGGAGAGTACTATGCGAAGCGAAATAAGCCAGGCAGAGAAAGACAAGTATCCACCATTGATTTTTTAAATATATTTTAATTTTTGTTAACATTATTATGCTTCCACTAGAAACATTCTGCTCTGAAGTAGCCAGAAATGGGTGACTAGTCAATTAATCAAAAAAGTCCAATACATAGGAAATAAGCACAATACCTATATATGTATGTATATGTATGTTCATATATGTATGTATACTTTAAATGCTCTTTTAACTTAAATATCAATAAATTTTAATTTGCAACTCGTTTTAACTTAGAATTCATGTATTTGCATTTACCAAGTTTTTGATGTAGTGCCAAGACTGCTTCTTTGAGCTTTATTTTGTAAATCAAAGTTCCACAGTCATATGCATCATCTACACTTTTTTTTTTATTAATAAGGTGGAAACTCAAAGACACTTAGGAAGCACTTTAGGTCAAAAAAATTTCTAGAATATGATTTTTACAAGTGCTTCTTCCACATATTTTAACAGCTCACATTGGAACAACAAATTTGAGGGGACACAGCATAAGTGACTCCTTGATAAGCAAATAACTCAACTGATGGGGACAGGCATTCAAGGGTGCAGTGGAGAACAGCCTTCCAGCCATGCGCACTCAGGGCGTGGAGAGCAGCTGTCAGCATGCTTTATGGGAGCACTGAGGACAATTGCTCAATCCAGCCTTAAGAGATTGTCTGCTATAAAGTACACCAGGCATTGAGGTAAGCATTTTCTTTTTGAAAGCAGAACTCGAACATCTTTATAGGTTACCTAGACCACTTTTGATTGAGAAAACTGTAGAAAGTAACCGCCACGGGCAAATGCCAGGCATGTGTCAATTTTCCAGTCCTGCTTTGTGGGGTGTCTGAATGCACTGCTGAGGTCTCTGCTCACACTCGGTGGAATCAGTCATGGCAGACGTTAGTCCACAGGTAGCTTTTCCCCATATTTCTTTGTAAAAGTTCTCCTTACAGAATTTTTTATGGTCTTTAGAGCATTCTTCAGCCAAGTGAGCCCAAGGGGGTGCTCGGGTTGGGGATCTTCACCAGTGCAGTGAGGGACTGGATTACTTGGTTGGTTTTGGTTGCTGGCTTCCAGTTTTCAGTACTAATTACTGGCAGGCAGACCTGCTCCTTTTCATTGACGTTGGGGTGATAGAATTTTGTTATAAATGCGATCTTCCGTGGTTTGAATGGGTACTCTGCTGGAAAGTTGATTTTGATTCTGAAGGCCCCCTTATCATATGGACGGTTGTCAGGAACAATAAGCTCTTGCCAAGTCAATAAATTGGCTTCATCAACCTGGAGGTTACAGAAGTTTTTCATTCCACACTTGTGGATTTCTTCAAGCTCCTTCATCAGCCTCCTGTAAGCTTTTTTAATACATTAGTATATTTAATCCTCATGACAACATGAGCACTCTGTGAGACAGGCATTGTTATCTCATTTTTACAGATGAAGAAACTGAATCTCAGGGAGGTTAAATGCTTTCCCCAAAGCTTCCCAGTTAATAAATACCAAAACGAAAACTGGAACCTTGTTCTAAATAGTACTGTCTCCAATACAGCTTTGATCATATTATATAAAGATTAATAGTTAGTTATTGCTGGCTGGATAGGAATTCTTTAAGGGCAAGCCCAATCTTTTCATTACAGTGTCCCCTGTGTGTGACACCATGCCTGCCATACAATAGACTCATGGGTTCTTTGAAGAAACATTAACTTATTCAGACAATAGCTTGTTAGGTTGATCCTTGGTTTAATCGAGTGAGTTTTGAGCAAAATAGCTTTTGTCTCTTCTTTTTTTAAATCCTCCTAACAGATTTTAAGTGTGCTATACATTATCATTAACTATAGGAAGTAAGAGAAATAAGCCAGACACAGAAAGATAGGTACTGTGTGATTCCACTTATATGAGGTGCTGTATCAAAACCAGTCAAATTCATAAAATCAAAGACTGGAATGGTGGTTACCAGGGACTGCAGAGAGGGAGAAGTGGGGAATTATTGAACAACAGGCAAAAAGTTTCACTTCTGTCTCTTGTTTTTTAAATTTGTTGCATTGGAGACCCTTGCTACTTAACATTACTACAGCTACATAAAAATTTCCCATTTTTAATCATTATTTACAAGTCTCATTGAGTTGTTATTTGACTAACATTTATTAAAAACCCTAAATCAATAGCTTCTTGCATGTAAAATAATCTTTCAGAAAATAAATTTGGCTTATATAATAAAAAAGTATATAATTTCCTCATCTAAAACAATGCTATTATCTGATATAACTTGCTGATTTACTTTTTTTTTCATGGAAGTTTGAGCTTGGAGATGAAGATGGTGTTTAGCAGTTATAAAAGTTATTTAGTGAATATAAATTGTACTACAATAACACATTTTTAAAAGATCTCTCTAGTAGACAGGATCTACTAATGTAGAGAATTTAAAATGGAGATACTATTAGTATTCTGTTGAGGACCACCCTAAGCAAATTTGAACATGCAACATTTTTGGGGCTTTCTTTTTTTGTGTGTGCTTTTAAAAAAACAAAATATTTTGTATGAATAAGGGTTAGCTACTTCCCTTAAACATTGCATCCAGGTTATTGTAAAATCAAGTCTCAGAACAAGCTCTGTCATAATAGAAACATTTATTAATAGAGACAAAAATGGCTCATGTAGCCTATTCTGTAAGCTTGACGAAGTCTTAGGTGTCTGTCATTTTAGGTATTGGCTCAACACTGGACAATATCCTAGAAGTAGAACTCAGTTACTCTTTTTTTTTTTACTTTCTGCTAAGTTTAATATTCTAATTCCAAACACTCTGTTTTCTTCAGCTTGAATAAAAATGCATTATCTGATAAAACAGTAAAGTGGGCTAGGGGTTTAAAGATCACATTTGTAGTCCCATTTTTCTTTTCTAATAAGGTGTCACTTTTTTTTTTTATTGTTCAAAATATTACAGATGTCCCCTTTTTCCCCATTGGCCCCTTCCACCTTGCACCCACTCTTCCCTTACGCCTTCCCCACACTATTGTCTGTGTCCATGGGTTATGCATAGATGTGTATAAATTTTTTGGTTAATCTCTCCCCACCCACCCCCACCTTCCCTCTGAGATTCGTCAGCCTGATCCATGCTTCCATGTCACTGGATCTATTTTGTTCATCAGTTTATGATGTTCTTTAGATTCCACATACGAGTGAGATCATGTGATGTTTGTCTTTCTCTGCCTGGTTTATTTTGCTTAGCATAATACTCTCCAGGTCCCTCCATGCGGTCCCAAAGGGTACAAGATCCTTCTTCTTCACAGCTGCGTAGTATTCCAGAACTCCGGTACTCTTATAGCCAGCATTAGGCAACCAGCATCTTTCTAAACCAAAGGCAGGATACAGAATAGCTTACATACCAAGTCTTTGGCCCATTTCTAAAGGTAGAGGCTACAAAGCTTTCTGGATTCTTATGTCCTTTGTATTCATGGGTGAGGAGCGTATTTATACTATTTTAGCCAATTCATGTAAGTTGAAAATTTTTTTGTCTCAGTAATCACCATCCATTCCTAACAGGTGTCATGCTAATTAATAGCTAGCCACTAACTTAATCAATAAAAGCCATTTCTGATATGAAATACGGCTATTAGCAAAACATCTGGGTCTGATCAAAGACAAAGATAGCTAATGTGTTTGTGATCACTGCCTCTGGAGGGGAGCCTGTCCTCTCTGACAAAGTAATACCTGACTGTCCCCGGCATGGGGATTCCTGGTTAGAGTGCATAAACTGTCCACGCTGAATTATTTTTAAACAAATTACAATTACCATTAAATTTTTTTTACTATGATTAGGAATTCAGTTTCTATGAAATGGAAAATAAGAAGGGGATAAATGCAGAGAAATTAAGCTCATTTATAGTAACTGTTTCTTCTTTTTATGTAGTTGTATTTTCTTATATAGACCTAGTGCATTAATCCACAATATCATTGACTTAACAATGATGTTCCTCTGTCTGGAACCAGCTGCACGATACTGGATCGGATGCTCTGAACGGAGTGGTGAGGAAGGAGGTAGCTGCCATCCAGAGTCTAATCAGTGAAGTGACATTCTGGAAATTAATGGGCAGTATATGTCTCTGCCACAGCACTCACAATTTGGCTTATTCAAACCACTACACTTTTAATATTTGTTCAGTTTTTATTTGGGGGACAAGTTGATTATTGTGTGCAAGGGTCGGAAGATGGACAAATCTGCTTGTCAAAAATACCCTGCCTCTAAATTACTATAGCCCACTCTCTGACATCAGTCAGATCATCATTCATTGGTTTTACCCTCTTAGTAAAAAATCTAATGATCCTCTGTTGTTACTTTTAATTTTTTTATATTGACTTTTAGAGAGGAATAAAGAGATAGAAACATTGATGAGAGAGAAACATCATTGATCGGCTGCCTCCTACATGCGAGCCTGCAACCCTGGCATGTGCCTTGACAGGGAATCGAATCAGTGACTTCTTGGTTCATGGGTTGATGTTCAACCACTAAGCCACACCAGCCAGGCTATTGTGACTTTTTAAAGTCCTTTATAAGTAGCGGAGGAAAAGCAACCCTTGTATACTGTTAGTGGGAATGTAAATTGTTAGAACCATTCTGGAAAACAGTAAGGAATTTCCTCAAAAAATTCAAAATAGAACCACCATGTGGCCCAGCAATCCCACCTCTGGGTATATATGTGAAGGAAACAAGATCACTAATTCGAAGAGACATCTGCACTCCCATGTTCTTTGCAGCATTAGTCACAGTAGCCAAGTTACAGAAACATTCTAAGAGTCTGTCAACAGATGACTAGAAAAGTAAAATGTGGCATGAATACAGTAGAATATTATTCAGCCTTTAAAAAGATGGAAATCCTACCATTTGTGACAGGGGGCATGAACCCATGAACATTATGCAAAGTCAAGTAAGTCAGACACAGAGAGAGAAATACTGCATGACATTATGACATTACCTCACTTATATGTGGAATCAAAAAGAAAACATGTTCAACTCATAGTAACCGATAGTAGAATGGTGAGGAGTTGGGGAAAAGGGAATATATTGATCAAAGGGCAAAAGCATTCAGTTATAAGTTAAATAAGTTCTGAAGGCCTAATGTACAGCATGGTGACTATAGTTAATAATAATACAGGAGTGGGCAAAAGCAGGTTAAATTACCAACCATCACTACCCAAAAGAGAAATCCTAAGTAAGGATATGAAATAATAACAGTAATAATAAGACAAACAATACAAATAAATAATACAAAAATGAATGAATACAAGGATAAACTCTGTGTTTTGCATACTCACAATTGTAAACATACTTTTGCCCACCCCCATATATTGTATACTTAAAATGCGCTAAGAGAGTAGATCTTAAGTGTTCTCACTATAGAAAAAATGGTAAGTATCTGAGGTGATATGTGAATTCCCTCCACTGTATAATCATTTTACAATGTGTACATATATCAAAACAACACATTGTACACCTTAAATATATACAATATTTATTTGTCAATCATTCCTCAATAAAGCTGGAAAAAATATAAGGATGTTAAATGAAGGATGGTGAAAGAATAAAAGACTATCCTCTTAGAGCAGGCTCATGCTATGTGGCTTGCCAAAGTAAATATACCTGGTAATTGTGTTCAATATACTTCCAAACAGGAGTTCTAGGAGATACATTTTCTCTAATTCTTTATACTGTCATTGACATTTTAAGTCTCTTTTGTTTTTAATTTTTTTTTTCAATTATAGTCTACATTCAATATTATTTTGTATTAGTTTCAGGTATACAAAATAGTTAGACAATCCTATACTTTAAAATGTGTTCCCCCTGATATTTCCAGTACCCAACAGGCACCATACATAGTTATATATATTTTTAATTTATCTTTATTGTTGAAAGTACTACAGATGTCCCTTTTATTCTGGCATTGACCCCCTCCTCCCTACTCCCTTCCGCTCCACAGGCTTTCACCACACTATTGTCTATGTCCATGGGTTTTGCATATATGCATATAAGTTCTTTGGTTAATCCTTCCCATCCCCCACCCCACCCCCGAGAATCTTCAGTCTGTTCCATGCTTCTATGTCTCTGGATCTATTTTGTTCATCAGTTCATTTTGCTCATTAGATTCCACATATAAGTGAGATCATGTGATATTTGTTTTTCTCTGCCTGGCTTATTTCGCTTAGCATAATACTCTCCAGGTCCATCCCTGCTGTCTCAAAGGGTAAGAGATGCTTCCTTTTTTACAGCTGCATAGTATTCCATGGTGTGAATGTCCCACAGCTTTTTTATCCACTCATCTACTGATGGGCACTTGGGTTGTTTCCATATCTTGGCTATTGTAAATTGTGTTGCTATGAACATAGGGCTGCATATATTCTTTCTGATAAATGTTTCAGGATTCTTAGGATATATTCCTGGAAGTGGGATCACTGGGTCAAATGGCAGCTCCATTTTTAATCTTTTGAGGAAACTCCATACTTCTTTCCATAGTGGCTGCCCCAGTCTGCATCCCCACCAGCAGTGCACTAGGGTCCCCTTTCTCCACACCCTCGCCAGCACTTGTAGTTCCTTGACTTGTTGATGGAGCCATTCTGACAGGTGTGAGGTGATATCTCATTGTGGTTTTAATTTGCACCTCTCTGATGATTAGGACATTGAGCATTTTTTCATGTCTCTTGGTCATTTGTATGTCCTCTTTGGAGAAGTGTCTATTCAGGTCCCTTGCCCATTTTTTAATTGGATTGTTTGTTCCTTTTGTTAAGTTGTATGAGTACTTTATATATTTTGGAAATTAGCTCCTTATCAGATGTGTCATTGGCAAATATGTTCTATACAATGGGTTCCATTTTCATTTTGATGCTGGTTTCCTTTGCCGTGCAGAAGCTTTTTATTTTGATGTAGTCCCATTTGTTCATTTTTTCCTTTGTTTCTCTTGTCCTAGGCATAGTATCAGTGAAAATTTCGTTTTGTGGGATGTCTATTTTGCTGCTTACGTTTTCTTCCAGGATTTTTATGGTTTCACGACTTACATCTAAGCCTTTTGTCCATTTTGAGTTTATTTTTGTTTTTGGTGTAAGTTGGTGTTCTAGTTTCATTTTTTTGCATTTACCTAATTTTCCAACACCATTTATTGAAGAGACTGTCTTTACTCCATTGTATGCCCTTGCCTCCTTTGTCAAATATTAATCATAATATTGTGGGTCGATTTCTGGGTTCTCTGTTCTGTTCCATTGACCTATATGCCTGTTCTTGTGCCAGTACTAGGTTGTTTTTATTACATTGGCTTTTTAGTATAGCTTGATATCCAGTATTGTGATCCCTCCAACTTTGTTTTTCTTTCTCAAGATTTCTGAGCTATTCAGGGACTTTTTTGGTTCCATACACATTTTTGGCATGTTTGTTCTAGATCTGTGAAATATGCCTTTGGTATTTTTATAGGGATTGCATTGAAGCTATAGATTGCTTTATGTAGTATGGACATTTTAATGATGTTGATTCTACCAATCCATGAACACAGTATATTGTTCCACGTGTTTATATTTTCTATCTCTTTTTTCAACTTTCTGTAGTTTTCTGAGCACAGGTCTTTTACTCCCTTGGTTGTTTATTCCTAAGGCCCAGCTGGATGTGGCTCAGCGGTTGAGCATCGACCTAAGACCCAGGAGATTGTGGTTCGGTTCCTGGTCAGGGCACATGCCTGGGTCATGGGCTGGATCCCCAGTAAGAGAGGTGCAGGAGGCAGCCCATCAATGACTCTCTCATCATTGATGTTTCTCTCTTCCCCTTCCCTTCCTCTCTCTGAAATCAATAAAGCTATATTGAAATTTTTTAAATCAATCATTAATTACTGCTGAATAAGAGAAATTATTTTTTCTCTCTCCTACAACTTCCTTCTGTCGATTCTATAACCACACTTCAGAAGCTCTAGAATTCATGTACTTGAAACAGTCCACCAACTCTTGCATCTCTGATTTTTAAATACCCAGGGAAAATGAATAAAGACCCAGAGAAAAATAAAAGGTGAGTAACTAATACAAATTCCACTCTTTGTGTACTGCTCACTCCAAAATGTGGTCACTATAATCTAAGAAGTTAAAATAATGTGACACTTTGACCTCTAAGTCAGTCAATTTAAGACAAGAGTAGGAGTAGTCTTTTCAAGAGATTGATTGAAATCAACACTTTGGGCTCTGGTCTAAGAATAGTTGTTAAATGGTTTTAGGTTCCAGAACAATAGTTATCTATATACAAGTTATCAGTAGCTGATTGGATCCAATTATTCCTTCAGACATCTAAGAAAGACAAACCGTGGACATAAAAAGCTCTTGCTCATTTGCATGTTCATAATACCTCAGTGAATCACGGGGACTGGCACTGAGGCTCCCTGAATATTAATGCAGAGCCAACAGCTGAGCTGAAGGGCAAAGCAATATATAGAAACAAACTGCAATTTCTCTCCGGAATTCAAAATTTAACTTGATGGTGGACAGCTTTTTAAACCATCATTATTATTATTATTATTTGATCCTTTATAATAATGCTCCCCATTTCTTAGAGTTATCTAGTTGGATTGGTGCAGGATTACGGCACCCCTTTTATTTGTATTTTAAACCAGATTTAATCATGCAGTCTTCTTTTACACCAAAACCCACAAACGATGCCCCTGTACATGCTCAATATCAATGCAGCATGCACCCCAAAAAGGAAGACTCCAAGTTGTACACTGCATTCAGCTGAAGGACATTTCTATTTTTATGTGCTTTTAAAAGCTTCAAATTTGTGAGCAGTTAAAAGTTTGGACAATTAAGTACCTCTGCCTTCAGCTCTCCTCCCCATTCTGCCCTTTAATTTCTTGTAAAAACCTGTGTCTCCTGACCCCACCCTCTGTCGCAGCTCAAATGACTATTTCTGACTTGACTGCTGCCGAGAGCCACAGATTGAGGCCTCCGGAAGAAAGGCTGCAAGTGCTTCCATGAGATGCAGCAGGGTATTTGTGGAAGAATCTGTGGGAGGGAGATGTGTTCGGGGTTTGCATGTGTGATGTATTTGTAGCAATGCCATTACAGTTATTCATCCGTGATCGCAAGATGGTTTATTATAGGATTCTATTTTCCTTAGAGAAGTGGCAGATTAGAATAAACTCTCCCTGACTGGTTGCATTTCCTTTTCTTGAAGAAGGTGCTGTCTGCCAACAGAGGTTTCAGAAAACAAACAAGAGTAGATAAAACAGTATTTCTTAAAAACAGCCTCAGGTTTAGAAAATAGAGTTCTGTGCCTTACTGATTATCATGCTGTTTTGTTTTATTTGTTTTTATTAGGCTTCTAGTTCAAATGATAGTAAATAATAACAGCTATGGCTTATCTTTATTGACCATGCACTGCATCAGTCCATGTTTCTTGCATAAAAACTACCCTTAAGCCTGGCCGGCATGGCTCAGTGGTTGAGTGTCAACCTATGAACCAGGAGGTCATGGTTTGATTCCCGGTCAGGGCACAAGCCTGGGTTGTGGGCTTGATCCCCAGTGAGGGGCGTGCAGGAGGCAGCTGGTCAATGGCTCTCTCTCATCATTGCTGTTTTTATCTCTCTCTCTCTCCCCCTTCCTCTCTCTGAAATCAATAAAAACATTAAAAACAACAACAAACTACCCTTAAAGTCAGTGGCTTAAAGCACCAAACTATCATTGCTCAGATGCCTCTGGGTTGCCATGGGTTTGGCTGATGTGGGGATTGACTCAGTTTGGCATTTCTGTTGCAGGCTGTGGCAGCCAGCATGGCCTACTTCTCACTGAGTTGGCTGGAGTGACTGTTTCATTTGTCTCAATCCCCATTAGACCTGTGCATTAACCAGGTAAGATTCTGCTCATGGTTTTAGCAGAGGCACAAGGGTACGAGCAGAATATATGAGGCTTCAAGGCTTAAGCTAAGATCCAGGACACTCACTTCCTCTGTTGGTCAAAGTAAAATATCGGGAAAATATACATTATCTCTTTAGTGGGAGACCTTGAAAAGTCACATGACAAAAGGAAGGGTGAAAAATTTAAACCAAGAACACAATCTACTACCCACACTATAGCCCAGGCTCCTTTGTTCACGTTACATCATTTCATTTAATTTTCAGAGCAGTCCTATGTACTGTTATCACCATTATTTTACAAGTAAGAAACTGGGATTCAGAGAGGTTAGGTAACTTGCTTAGGACCACACTGCCAGCAGGTGATAAAGCAGTGACTGACGTCCAAACAGGTCTTAAACACTATGCAATTCTTCTCAAATGCTCCATCCTACCTGATTTCAAAGGCCATTTCTATATTTAGCAGAGAGATTATAAAAGATGTGGGATATAATGTTCAGTCATCATGATCATGATAATGAGTAAGGATAGAGCATAACGAAAATTCTGCTGGGATAACACTATTCATTTCTAAGTCAGCTCAGCCTAAACATTCATTCACTCGTGAGGCGGAATAAAGATAATGTCTTCAGCAGGGAAGAACTGAGGGCAAATTAATAAATTAAATTTCCATTTATAGTTCTTTTGTGACCAATAATTATTCCTATAACAATAAAGACACTTTTCTTTCACAACAAATAACACATAAAATTATAACTGATTCTATTCGGTAAAAAGCATGTGCAACACAAATATAGTTTTGTAGACTCTAATACCATTAATTGAAAGCCACAAATGACTATAATAATGACAGAGAACCTTAATGAATGGAAATTAATTGTTCCAGTGTCAGTAGAAATATAAGTACACTCCTAATTAAAGTATTTTCTAATTGTCTTCTTGGCAATCAACAGCCATGTAGTCTTAGAATACATTTATATTTGCATTGGTCTCTCAATTTTACATATTTTCAATTTTTGTCTAATAGTTGTTTTCAGAAACCTGAAGAAGTTTAGTTGAATCCAAAAATAAGTCTGTACCATAGGACTTAGTGCTAATTCTATACTGTTTCCATACTGTTCTTTGTTGTAGAGAATGTAGTTTAGTAAATATCACAAACTGTTAAAAGAGCATAATATTCTAAAATAAACATGAAACGACAGGGCACAATTAAACAAGATGGGCTGTGAGAGAAATCCAACCTCCATGTCACAAAATTTCTCCTGAAGGTTAAGCCGTACACAGAGACTTTATTTGGGAATAAAGTTAGCATTCATAGACATCAGAATACTAAAATATTGAAATGAATGTCTATGTGTAGCTTGTGAAATAACATACAGAATACTTGTCTTAGACACTATTACGTTTTTCAAGATTAATGGTTGCTCTGAGTCTCACACTTGGTCTACTTCCCTTACTGCACGCCAAAAACATTTCAGAATCTCATTAAATGCAGACTGGAAGTTAGGACCTTGAGAGAATTTCTGTTTGTTCTGCTGAGGAAAGTACATAGTACATAATAAAAATTCAATAATTATTTTTGAAGAATGCAGTTTTATGAGCTTTTACGCCACTAGACTCAAGCAGATCTGGCTTCTTAATAGTTGCACAGCCTCAGTCAAGTTATTTATTACTACAAAGCCCCATTTTTTTTTTTTTTTTTACCCATAAAAATGGGGATAAAAATCTACCTATGTCATAAAGTGGTTTAAAGGAGGAAATCAAAACATTTATTCATAACTAAGTTTCCCCAACCTTTATCAATTGGTAAGTTAAAATGGGAGTATATTATTAACTCATATTTTAATAATTCTAGCCCCCATTTGCTGAGGCAGAACTTCAGTCCCTTCCCTCTAGATCTCTCCCAGTTATGTGTGATGTTACCAGGGAGGGCCTCAAATGTGCTCATGAGAGGACATCTCTTGTTTCTTGACCTCAAACCCTTACACTGCTGCTCCTGGCGTGCAACAGCACTTGAGTGCATTCTCCCCTAGCTGACTGCAGCTACCACTCAGCACTCCGGGAAATGAGAATACTGTGTGCTACATTGCCATCTCTTGTTCCTGATGTTGCAGATTCTCTGAGCACCCAAAGGACATTCACTGCATTTTCTGGGGTCCTCATTGAGTTGATGCTCCCATGTATTTGATGCAAAATGGATCATCTTTGCCCTTCAGCCTATAGGACCTCTCTCTCTAAAGTTCTATTATAAATCAAGTTTATGAGCTAAGGGAGGTTAATATCTGAGATAGAAATCATGGCATTGTATACATCTGCTTAGGTAAATTCATATAAACAGAACACTTCCTAACCTTCCTAAGTGTCCTTCCCACTTTAAGATGGATTTTGGCATACATAAGAAGAAAAAACTCACTTATATCTTGCTGCCAATTACAACCCTTTAGAATGGATTACTTGGGGAGATAAGACCCTGTGTTTGGTAGGGTTTTATATACCTGGTGCATTTTGACTTACCATTAATATGGACTTCATCATCTAAAATGGCTCCTTTAAGATTTTTCTGGTCAAGGCCCCTTATAGCATCCCCTGAGATATAATTTATTTAGTCTGGAACGAGCTGTTGGCATAGGTAATTTTTGAAAGTTCCCTAGATACTCTTAATGCTCAGGGTTAAGAATCACTATTCAGAGAATCTGATGAAAACTGTTTTACCACATAAAATGTGCATTTGGTTTTATTTATAATTTTAGTAGAATGTCAGGTGTCTGTGAACAGCCTGAAATCTACTTTAAGGATAATTGACTTAGGCCCAGTAAGTTTGGTTATTTCTCCATACGAGGGAGTAGCCATGATGGGCAGACTTCTAGAAGAGATATTGATGGGGCCATATCCCAGAATGAAGTCATAATCAGCTTCGCCTAATACAGTGACATTTCCCCCCTTATTTAGCTGTATTTTCCCAATGTTTCTGGTATTAAGCTATGCTATCTTGCAGTAGGTGATTAATAAATGCTTATTGAATTACATATTACTAGTGAAATGAAGAAGAATATTTAGATACAGTAAATCAGAATGAGACTAATAAAAAGAGATTTACAAGTGCTTCATTTGGGGGACAGTAGAATGACCGGGTTTCATTGACCAGGCAATTAACATTGAAAAAAAATCTGTGTCCAAGACCTAGAGAAATGGTACTATCCTTTTTCTTTTTTTTTTTCTCATGTAATAGAGGAAAATGTCAGTGAGAAATGGTGTGGAAAGGGAGTCACAGAAACACTATGACAGAGAGAGAGAGAATATTCGCCTCTGTAAGGAAGGAGATGTATAAATAATTGTATAAGGTACTCTGGATGAGTATGAAATAAAAGTCACCTTTATAAAATATCAAAACAAAAAAGATTAGTTTAATTATTGTCAGGAAGTACACATGAAATGGAATATGGATAGAGTTTCAATTTTTTCTCAATATTACCATCTAGAGGTAGCCACTCTGAGTATGTATATATATATATATATACACACACACACACACACACACACACACACAGTTTGACATTTTCTACACTCATACATGGCCTCATCTTTTCTTTCTTAAGTGAGATAATGTCATCCATTTTAATTTGTAATTTTTTCATTTAATATACTCTTCATTGTCATTGAATGTGTTCCACAGCATCATCTTAACGGCGGCCTAGCTGCTGCACTGCATTAGCATGAGCAATACCAGAGTGAATATTCTTCTGCGTAGATCTTTGTGTACATGTTTGCTATCCAACGAAATTCTTAGATGTGCAACTCCTGGTTCCAAATAAATCAAAATGAAACTGCCAGTTTATAATCCATGCGGTACTGAGGCTAAACACTTTACAAAATGGTTATATACATTGACAATCCATCTGAACTGTGTACAGGCTTTTAAGAGAGATTCCTCCCAACATCGCATTGCAGAGAAAGTTGATCTCGTGCATAGAAGTTCAGTGTCCCTCTCATGTGCATCTGGATCGCCTTTGATAAGCCAAGGCTTCTAGTATCCAACAACAATTTTATTTTTATTTGTCCATCATCTCCAATTTGAGTATGAGTCGTTGTGGGTAGAGGCTATGTTTTCTCTATTATTGCATTCCCAATATCAAGTCTGCATTCTTCATAAATAGGCATGCAAACGATTGCTGGAGTATCAGCTAATGGTATATGAAAACAAATTTGTTCTCTCCATGCTCCAGGGCATAGAATAAGAAATTATAGTTGATGATGACAACCTGCCACCATATGACAGTGGTATCGCATAGAGTGAAAGTAACCCAGTTAAAGCAAATGTAGCAACAAAGACGACAAAAACCCACCAAAGGTAGGGGTTCTCTGTAAAGAGGCACCGTTAAGGAAAAAACACTCATACATCATGTATTCGATATAATTTAAAATGTAATAAAAACTAGTGCAGTCCACTTTCATAAATATTTTTCTATTTTATTGCGATTTGACTCTAAATAGTGCCCTTTTAAAATATTAAATCATAAACTTTTACAAAATTAATGATTAAAATTTGCAGTAAAAATAGGGACTAATCTTATAAGGCATATGCAACCTCAGTACAGGCTCTACCATTTTAGACAATAAAAACAAATAAAGTTTCCATGTAATAAGGAGCCTCAGAAAAATTTGAAAGTTTTAGTTGACAACAGTTTCTTCTGGAAAGGCCAACATTGTATTTGTATACATTTGGTTGTTCTAAGAGACACTTCTTACTTTATAAAATAGTATAAGAAGCAGCTATTTAACCTTACAAGCAAACAGCTTACACAATTTGAGGTCATATCTATTCAGGTAACAGATATCATATTTTCGCTTGGATAGAAAATATTCTACATTGTAAAAGTGTCAAGATAGTCTGAATAATTTAGATCTTTGTAACTCAGACAAACCTTGCTGGCAACACAGCGTATTTGTTTTTCAGTATTGTTTTGTGGAATATGCTACGTAGGCAATTGAAAGATGATAATCATTTTTTTTTGGAATACTGGTTTAAAAGATAATTTTGTTTTCCGCGCTTCAAAGATGTAAAGCAAAAATTCTATATAATCTGTAACTGACAGAACTGTTTTAACACGTGCCATTTTTATCTCTAGAGTATATTTATACCTTAACCTAATGCCATTTTTAAAAGAATGCCAGGCCGGTGCTGCTTCCTTTCATTGTAACATATTACCCAAATAAGAAACGAAAAAGACTAATTGGTTTCAACAATAAACACTATCACCTGCCCTCTACAGGGCTTTTCAAACTTTAACGTACATGTGAATTCCCTGGAAAATCTTACAAAAAGGGGATCTTGGTTTAGTAGTCTGGGGAGAGCCAAAGATTCAGAATCTCTAACCGGCTTCCCGTTGATGCTTCCAGATGCTCCAGGTCCGAGGCCTGCCGGTGGAGCAGCCGCCCCTGCGATTGCAACGCCCGTGACCGAGGCAGCGCGGTGAGCAACTGAAAAAAGCGTCAAAACTTTCCCTTGAGAGGGACAGATACTGATCTAGTGATTTTTAAAAAATATATACCTTTATTGATTTCAGAGAGAGGAAGGGAGAGGGAGAGAGAGAGAAACATCAATGATGAGAGAGTCATTGATCGGCTGCCTCCCGCACGCCCCCTGCTGGGGATCGAGCCCGCAACCCGGGCATAACCGCGCAGCCACGCCCGGCCTGGCTGATCTAGTGATTTTTGTTCTGTGAGTGGTTGCTTGCTTGTTTCGTTTTTCAAATTATTTGATTATTAGAAGTAAAAAAAAAAAAAATCATTTTTTTGTCTAGTAAGCAGCAACCAGGTTAAGTTGTATGTGAGGTTCAGTGAGTGACTGTATAAACCATCTTTTTTAATAACCTCAAATGAATAAATAAAGTAATGAAGCAAAAAGAAAGAGGGTATGAAGGTTAACTAGAAAAAAATAGTAAGCCCACCGATAGTTTCAAAGGCCTGATTTATCACATCCAGGAGAGCCAGGCCGAGAAGGGCGCAGGGCTAGATAGCTCAGGGGCGGCCGCGAGAGAGCGAAGGCCAACTGGCAATCTCAAGGTCTGGTTCAGCTGGAGCAAATCAAACTCCAACAGATGCAAATATTTTGCCAGTAAGTAGCTGTTTGGGGTCATGGTTTTGTTTAAAAAAATACTGAATAACAATGGAGATTGAAAAGGATAGTATTTGCTCGTCAAAATACTTTAAAATCATTTGTATCCTTCTGTGAGCCTTTTATACTATGAAAGAGAATTCCCAGGATTTCTGTTTTTGCATAATAGTTACCAAACCCATTAATTTATCAAGTTTCACTTCAAATATTCCTCTTTGGCTGTTTGACAAATAAAAGATAAGACTTTGAGGGCATGAATTACAGTTCAAGTTTGTAAATGGAATTGATAGGAACCGTGATATTCTTTCACTAAAAAAGAATGGGTTTGCAAGGTGTGTTTTATCAGCCTGGCGTGCTCTTCTTTAAGATGAAGGCTGTGGTTCTGTAGATTTTCAAGACAAAGAAGTGGTTCCAGTAAGTCTCCTTCCCAAGTGAGTAGAAAGGTCCTCATCCATGTCATCAATCATTGCATTTTTATCAATATAAAAATCATGAGATTATTGGCCAGGAGGGGAAAAGATCTACTAGGGACAAACAGCCTCTAAGAAATACTACCATGAGAAAAGTATAATGAAATAAGACTTAATCCCAGATACGTCCTGCCAGCTAAGGCATTGTTAGCCTATAGGACACATTCAGTTCTCAGTTTGGCTTTCCAAAAGCAGACCCCGAGGTGAAGCTCTGCATAAAAGTGGTTTATTAGGAAGTCTTTTTGGCAGAAAACCAAAGAAACAAACAAACAATGAAAAAACGGTAGGCAAATAGAAGTGGGGCAGGGGGGAAAAGGCCCCTCAAAAGTGTATATATCAAGCAAAGTTCCACAGAGGGTAACCCTGAATTAGTGTTCAAGTTGCTGTCCTCTGGACACAACATAGACCACACCTAGAGTTGTCTCAACCAGAGAGCAAAGAAGCTGGGGTATTTATACCCTTGCACCAGCCGGCCCGCCTCAGTAGTTAAGGATCACGGTTTGGGGGGGTCATAAATTACCAGAAACTTCTGGCTCTCCCTGTTCAGGCAAAGCAGTTCTGTGGCCTGAGTGGAGTTTTCAGACAAACACATGTCGCAGGGCGATAGGAGTGAAGGCAAACTGGGAAGCTCTGTGCACACAAATAGTAAAGGGCTGGATAGGATAGGAGCAGGATACAGACTGAAGAGGCTTTCCTTCCTTCCCAGTTATCCAAATCAAGACCATAACAGAAATGCTTTTTTTTTTTATAAAAAAAAAATAATTTAATCTTCATTTAAAGAACACTAAAAGATGTGAAATTTCACATAGAAATAAAAAACCCATTGAGAGGAGAAGCTTCATACAGTTTGTACAGTTTGGAACTGTTCAAGGATAGTTTTGTTATAAAAAGAGCTATGATAAACCACATTTAAAAAAGAGTTCTTAGTAGAGAAACAGTAAGACGAACCTGTATGAAACATAGTACACAACAAATTTATGCCTCAGCCGTACAATCTAACAGCTGAAGGTCTTGGAGTGCCATCCTTCAGAGACAATTTCTGGCACATTTTGATCTTCCTCTACTCTCCAGAGAAATACTTCTCCATGAAGTTTAATGAACCTCTGTACACAGACTCATTTTCATGGTTTTGTAGAGCTTCAGTTTTGTTCAAACATTCACATTCTTCAATCATTATACCAAGTTTCTCAGTCTCACCTTCTTTCTCAGCAGCCTGAAAGATATTTGAAATGACATCCAGGATAGCCAGAATAATTCGGGCAGCTTTTGCAGTTAAGAGGTTCATCAGTGGTTCTGTTATGCCACAGTGAACGAGGTACACAATCTGTTCAACTGCTCCACCACTTGTGGAGTTGGGTCACAGCCCATACAGCTTCCTTTTGTGTCGTAAAGCCTGCCTAAAAGAGAGCGCCAATAAATGGACTAATTCACGATTCACAGCTTGCAGTATGTGGTCCTGGCGTCCAGCTGTGATGTTGGACATTGTCCATCCATGTAGCTTCCTTCTGAATATTAGTTTTGGAGGTCGTTAGCAGGCTGGGTAAGACAGCAAGTGCGCCCACATCTATTACAACCTGAGTCTGTTCATCTGTCCCAGTGATGACATTTCCTGTGGCTTTAGCCCAGAAGTCACAATGAGCAATTCAGTAGCTCTTAGGAGTCTTACAAGTTGGGGCAGAACTTCTACTTTCATGATCATTTCAATCAGTTCATTTGGACCATCAGTAAGGTAGGAAATGGCCCATCAGCTCTCTGCTAATACTTCTGGATGATCCTGATGAAGGAAATGAACTAAAGTAGGAAGAATTTGCTCAATAGCATGTAACAGGGGTGTAGGATTCTTGTTGCCACAAAGGTTCAAAAATGTCCAGGTAAGATTACATAAATAACCACATGGTAACAATGTCATACCAGGAACTGCAAGAAAAGCCAATAATGGGTGAACTACACCATATATGAAAACCAAGTCTCAAAAAATCAGAACCATCACCTGCAATGTTTCCTAGAGCCCATACGGTTTGTTCACTGATGTGAGCATGGGGAGATGCCAACCGAGAAATGAAAGCTGGGATAGCACTTGCATCTACTACAGCACTGGCCTGTTCTGATGTCCTGGAAGCAATGTCAGTGAGGGCCAAGCAGATTCAACATGAATGCAGCTACAATCAATTCTGCCCAAGAAGGACACAAAGTATGGGATCGAACCAGCCCAGTCTATGTGGTGTATGGGTGGCTGTTTTTCCCTAGAAATCAGTTTCCTAGTAGCTTGAGTAGCTTGGAGGCGGCTTTCCAAGTTGTTGCTGTTTATGCCTTGGGCCATGTCCCCAACAGACCAATTTACAGTGCCCTGGCTGCTGCGCTTCTCCTGCAGTGAAGGAGTGTCATCAGTAAACGAGCTGACATTTCTCCTTTTGAGCATCTGGTGGCCCTTCTTAGCTTTCCTCCGCTCCACATTAACTGCTGTATGGCCTTGAGTCTGTTAAGGGGGGCAGCTGGTTGGGGGACATGGTTGTGAGAAGGGAGACAGCTCCACAGTCGGCTCAGGCTTTCGCAGGAGACAGTGAGGGGTGCACAGTCTGGGTGGTTCGGCTGCTCTGCAAACGTCCCCCATGGATCAGCCCGAAGCCGGTATCAGAAACGCTTAGTTTTTAAAACAAAATAAAATATTGCAGTATATACGACAGACATAGGTTACAATAATCATGACATATAAAGATGATCTTACAAATCAATTTTTTAAAAATCAAGTGCATAACAAAAAAGAATAAAGTATATGAAGTCATTCTCAAAAGGACTAAATATAATCAAAACAGGAAAATATGTTCGACTTCACTAATAGTCAAATTAAATATCAATTAGGTTTGTCATGTTTTCTTATTAAGTTTTGGGTGATTTTTAAAAAGAGAAATGCTTATTTTTTTAAAAATAATATTTGTGGCCTGGCCGGGCATGGCTCAGTGGTTAAGCATCGGCCTAGGATCCAGGAGATCAAGGTTCGATTCCCGGTCAGGGCACAGGCCCAGGTTGCGGGCTCCATCCCCAGCAAGGGGGGGTTCGGGAGGCAGCCGATCGATGACTCTCTCATCACTGATATTTCTATCTCTCTCTCTCTCTCCCTTTCCCTTCCTCTCTGAAATCAGTAAAGCTATATTAAAATAAATAAATAAAAATAATATTTGTATTGCTTTATTCCATCACACAAAAAATGATATTATCAAACAATAAGGAGAAAATATCCAGATATTTGCCAAATTAGTGATAGAAAACATTTACAGTTACCCTTTAATGTAACTTTGATTACCTACAGAGCTTTCTGTTGACAAGTTGTTTCTGGTCATAGGTGAGTTTCATTCCCAGCACTTTAGTGTTTGTTTTTTCTCAGAGAATGATTCTTTAATTTCTCAGGGCTACTTAGTCTAAGTCACCTACTCAATATTTCTAAAAAAGCTGCTGAGGAGCAACTTTCTCTAGTCTCAATTCCGTAACTCTTCCATTTTTGTTTCATAGTGGTTTTTAAAATTTCGTTTGCTTTGCTGTTTCCACATTTCCTTAGTTCTTCTGTTTTATTTCATTTGCTTGTTTATCTAATGCTTCTTAAAATCTCTCCTGTTATTATAGATTGTTTCTAAATTTCTTAGTTTAGTCAGAACTTTGACTTCATGTAACAAACACACAACTGAAACTTGCTTCAAAGTTTAGGTTTCTCTTCCCTCCCATACTACAAATTTACGGCCTTAAAGTGAAAAGGCTCGTGAGTACACAAAAATAATCAATTTCTAAACAGAGTGAACATTTTTATCTATCTTCCATCTATTCCATCTTCTCTTGATAATAGTTTCTCATTTTTGGCCAGGGGAGAACCTAATTTCAATCAAGTCCACCCAGAGGAAGCAGAACCAAGAGATGGAGAGAAGAAATCCTAAGACCAGAGATATTCCTGAGTTCCTGAAAAGTCATACCTGGTCTTTGCATTTTCTCCAGACTGCTCCTTATTTGCTAAGGCTAATTTTAGCTGTTTCCTGTCACTTTCAACTGAAATAATTCTAACTAAACTATACAATTAGTCGGTAGTATTATCATACTTAGGGAGCATCCTTTTCAAAATAAGTTATGAATTGAGTTCACTGAAGCCTCACAGAATGTTAGTTTTTAGAACAATGAACCCAGAATGAAGTATTGAATTTTACATGCTATACTACAGGAAGTTTTAAACTCATAAACAGTCTGCCTTAACATAGGACTAAAATCTTCAGAATGAAAATAACTCCATAAGGGAAAACAAAATTATGTATACAATGTTAGAAACTGACATTGCTTAGAGAAAAGCATGCTGACATGTCATAACAAACTATTTTCAAATCGTTTAAAGATTCCATATCAGATAGTGTTTGTTTTTGGTTGAATTGCTGTGAAATAATCCGTTAATATTCTTAATGTGAAACTGTTCTTTGAAAGCTCTAGTTTGTGCAGTTCAGCTTATCCAAAGGTAGACTGAGGCAATGCAAAGCCTCGGGCCTGGGTAATCACTTTTGAACATTGCATCGGCTAGGACTTCTAGCTTATCCTAATTAATTATTCAGTGACATTCAAATCATTTTCCCTGGCTTGTGATCAGCTAAAATACAACATCTGCCAAGCAAACCACTCAAGAAGATGAAGAACACTGCATTTTCCCAAACACTCCCTACATTATGTTGGAGCAATTTCATTAGGTCTCAGACTTTCATTTTTAAGAAACTCCAAACTCAAGTTCTCACAGCTATCGCCCGGTTGTAGCTTCACGGAGAGGGGAGAGCGTTGCAGTGCATTACAATAGGGGGGCCTAAGAAGGATAACTGGATTGAGTACTGCTGCCAGTTAATCACTTTGAGAAAATGGCCTTCACCCATAGCAGGAATAAGTGTGGCTGGCAAAAAGTTATTTCTGACTAATGCAGTCTGAAGACTTGAGGCCAAGACAACTACAGGGTAAACCCTTTATATTTGATAAATATAATCCCTCAATTTCAGATAAAGTGTAATTCGCGGTCATTTCCTCAAAATCTCTCACGTTGCCTTTTCACATGTCAAATTTGATTTCCAGTTGGAACGATAAGAAGAAAGTCTCTGCATATTATTTGAATTAGTTACGAAGCTAGCAACTGCTTCTATGCTATTTTAGTTTGAAGAGAGATGAAATTTTTCCTCAGGACATCTTGACTTAAATATATAATTGAGGCCTGTCAGAGTCCCCACAAGCCCCCGAGAAGTTTTGGGTAACTTCATCCCCTCCCCTCAAAGACACACACATACATATACATGCCACCCCTAAAGCAAGGCAGCTAGGAAGTATTCTCATATAGAACAGTGATATTTATACGACTATAATTTATTTTCTTGAATGTTCTAAAGAATCCAAAGTTCAATCTGAGTTTTAGATACGACTTAGGGATAGGAGTAATGTTAACAACAACAACAATAATAATAATTACTAACTTCTACTGAGTCTTTTCTATGTGCCAAATACTTTTGGAGCCACTTTATATGTATTACATCATTAGTATATGCCCAACATTTTTCTAAATGCTTCACATGCAAATAACTCATTTATTTTTCCTAACAGTCCGTCAAGAGGTATAATACTCTATACATATTCCTGTTTTTTAGATCAGGTAGTTGAGCCCGGCCAGCATGGCTCAGCCGTTGAGCATCGACCTAGAATCCAGGAGACTGAGGTTCGATTCCTGGTCAGGGCACATGCCTGGGTTGCGGGCTCGATCCCCGGCAGGGGGCGTGATGGAGGCAGCTGATCAATGACTCTCAACATTGATGTTTCTATCTCTCTCCCTCTCCCTTTTCTCTGAAATCAATAAAAACATTTTAAAAACAAAAACAAAACTTAAGACATAGATCAGGTAGTTGAGGCATAGTGTTTAAATGTCTTGCCCAAGATTGCACAACTAGAAAGTAGAAGACTTTAAATATCAAACCAGACAGCCTGCACCTGGAGCTTCCAGCCTAAATCACCCATTTTAACTCACAAATTCCTACACTTTTCCAAATATGGATGATTGTTGGAATCAAGTAAGTTATTTGTTTAGTGAATTCAGACAGCAGAGTAGTAGTTAAAAGCATAAACTTTTAGTCAGACATACTTTCCTACTTACTATGTTGAGTGACATTCAGTAAGTTAACTTCTTTGTGCCTTGGTTTAACAATTTTCTGTAAAATCGGAATACAAATATATCTTATGTAAGAGATTAAGGAAAAAATATGTATTTGTGTGTATGTCTGTGTGTGTTTAGGTAACATCACTTTTCTAAGCATTTATTATTTTCAGTACATGGTGTTTTTATCTATTTTGCCCTCTCTGCTTATTTCCAGGAAGAACGTAAGTCATCTTAGTAAAAAATATTAATTATATGGGCTTTCTCTGCTGAGACAAAGTTAGGAAGAGTGGAATACTAGAAAACTAGGGTCCAAGGTAGGGAGTAGAGAATGGAGAAATAGAAGGTATCACTCTGTCAAAGGAGAGATAGAGGGTCCAGCAGCAGCACCTCTGAAGAACCTATAAAAGCGCAGACTTTGACTTTTTCATGTTCAGGTTCAGAGAGTATGAAGCCATCACATGGTAACGCCAGTCAGGAGAGAGCTTCCCTGTTTCCCTCACTGGTCATCTCTCCCAACGCTTTGACAGTGGCAGAGTTTAAGGAATCTGAAGGAAGAGTAGAAATATTAGGCTGGAGAAAAGTGAAAGGAGGTTTATCTATGATGAGGTGGAAGGGTTAAACAATATTCTGGATTGGATGCTTTAAATGACAGAATAGAAACTTTGTTTCTGACTTGGATTAGCCACAGGACTTTGTGCTTCTTAAAGCTGAGAAATCAAGGGGCCTGCCCTTTTAACCTCAGTGGTAAGAGGGCCGTAGTTAACACAACAGGCTGCAGAGAAAGCGTGGTAATCAGCTGTCTAAGGATGCCCTGACTTGCAAAGATCTCTGGCTATGCCTAATTAATCATAAGATACCTTAAGTTGGACTGAATTTGCATAATCAAATGCAGAGCAAAAGGAAACAGAACTTTAGTCCTTCAAAGCAACATGAGAATCACAGTTTATGACCCCATTTCCAATGCTGAGTCAGGTCCCAAACCCAGAGCAGTCTACGATGCCACCGAAGTCTCTCCTGGGACCCCAAAAATGTGAGTGAGGACTCTGTGTCTCTTTCTAGGCTTCCCCAAGTGCCTCATACTGATTACCCTGAGTTACTAGGCGCTGAGGAAGTGAAATCCAAATATCTCAGGTACAATTGTCGCGGGTATTGATTAACACTAAGTCTTGAGGAAACCAATGTCACTGTAGTCTAGAGTAGGAATTTTCAGTGCTTATGTTTCAAAGAAATTTCAGTTGAAGTCTTTATGATTTGATATAGAAGTATGTATAAGTATTTGCGCGTGGAGGTATGTGTGCATGCAGGCCTGCTTATAAAACAGCAGGGCCTGTACGTGGATGCTTTAGGAAGTTGCAAGTAGAATCCTTTGAACCTTCTGTCTCCTGCCAAAATGATTAATAAAACATCCTTGGGGTGACTAGCAGAGATTAGAACCACCGCCAATGAATCAAAGGAAGCAGAAGTGGCCATTGTCAGCACGTCACTGTCGGTTCTTGAGTTTGGTCAGCGCAGCATGTTTATGGGATTTGGAGGACAGTAGATTACTATGATCTTAATGAGGCAGTGACTCCAACTATAGCTGCTGTTGCAGGTGTGTTTTATTAACTAGAGGAAGTCATTGTAGTTCTTGGCATTCAGTATTCATTTATTGATTTTCTGAATGCATTTTTTTTTTCCCATTTCAACACATTTAAACAACCAGAGTAGTTTGCATTCCTCCCCCGGGACAACTTTGCCTAGATTCCCTTTCTTAGCTCTACCCAGATTTTTTTTCTTCCTGTTTGTCTTAATTTCCTGCCTAAACAAAATGTTGTCTTCTTCTTCTAGGAAACGAAAGAGCAAGACGACTACTCTACAAAGGAATGGGAACATGGTTTTTAGGATATTCTTAAAGAGAAGGCTAGAAACATAACTGTGGGCAAAGGGTATGCTTCTGGCTAATTTTTAAAGCTCTGTTGAACTTGTAATTATGGTGTTCAGGTCAGCAGACATGATTGATCCTGAAATATGCTGGATGTTGGGAATGCCAACATAAATAGGGCAAAGCCAGACCTTTATCTGAGAAAGAAACCTGAATTCTGGGGAAACCATAGAGACATAAATCAATTTATTCCTTCAGCCCACAAACACTGAGTGTCTACTCTGTGCTAGGAACTGTGCTATCTGTTTGATATATAGAGGTTCAAAAAGTACACATGATTATTAACTCCTGAAACTTATTTTCTAATGGGTAAGATAGATTTTAGTGGGGGGGAAAAACACAAATAAAATTTAGAAACGTTTTTATGATAAGGTGTTAGGGAAAAAAGAAAAGCATTAATGAGAACTTCTAAGAGGGAATTTAACCCGATCTTAGAGGTGAAGGGTAGCTTCCATGTGGTGATGATGAGGAATAAAGGGTAGGGTCCTAGTTAGAGTGAATATTATTCACCGTGTCCCTGCTCCAGATAGGAGACCCATTAAAAGCCCAAGAAAGCTCAGCATGATGGAAGATCTGAAAAAGAGGCAGGAGGTAGGCATTATGAGAGACAAAGCTGAGGAAGAGGAGGTTGGGTCATGCTGGGCTTCGCCAGCCATATTAAGAATTGTGGTCTTTATCTTAATAATGTTAAACCACTGAATATTTATTTTTCAACAAGTGGCTGACATGATTATATATGAACTTTCTGGCCATATTGCAGAGCAGGGGAAAAGGTAAGAATGGGTGCAGGTAAACCAGTCGGAAGGTGATTGCCATAATCAAAGTGATAATAAGTATTCATTCTAGAGAAATGATAAGGATAGAAATAAATCAGTGGATTCGTGAAATATTTAGGAGGTAAAACTGATAAGGCAAGGATATGAAAGGTGAAGAAGGAGATTCAGCCAAGGGTGACTTCTTATTTCACGGTTTATGTGCCTGCCATTCTTCAATGGAACGCAAAAGAAGGACCATATTTTGAGGAAAAGACAAAACATTTTATTTTATTTCGAAGAGTTTATGTCATATTCAAATATAAAAGGAAGTATTTAGAGTATATGGTATGGTGGTTCCTAAAAAATTAAACACAGAATTACCACCTGATCCCATAATTCCACTGTAGCGTATAGACACAAAGAATTGCAGGCAGAGGCCTTGAACAGGTATTTGTACACCAGTGTTCATAGTAGCATTTTTTACAATAGCAAAAAGGTGGAAACAACACAAATGTCCATTGACAGATGAATGGATAAACAAAATGTGGTACATATGTGCACTAGAATATTATTCAACCTTAAAAATGAATGGAATTCCGATACATGCTACAACATAGATGAACTCTGAAAGCATTATGCTAAGTGAAACAAGACAGACACAAAAAGACAAATATTGTATTATTCCACATAGGCAAATTCATAGACACAGGAAGTAGAATGGTGGTTGCTAGGGGCTGGAGAGAAAGGGTAATAGGAGTTAGTGTTTAATGGGTATGGAGTTTCAATTTGGGAAGATGAAAAAGTTCTGGAGATGGATAGTGATGATGGTTGTACAACAGTGTGGGCACACTGCATGCTACTGAACTATACACTTTAAAATAGATAAAACTTTAAATTTTTTGTTCTTTATATTTTCCCATATTATTAAAAAAGTATATGGATCTGAAGCTCAGAGTCCTAGGCTAGAGATGTAACTGAAGAAGTTATTGCTGTATCTATGGTAATTGAAGCCAAGTACAATTGCCTACTTTGAATATAGGATAGAAAGCAAAATAACTATATAACTAAACCTGATGAACTCAAGTATTAATTGTATCCAGAGGAGGACTGGTCTTCAGGAGGGGCAGAAAAAAGAAGGGATGACTAGAAATTTGAGAGGAAGACAAAGGGGGGACAATATCAGAGCAGTTAAGGGGCGAGAACATGTCTAGGAGCCAGTGATCAGTACTGTTTCACTGTTCCTTGCATCCCTCTTGGTGGAAGAATTCCATTTCTCAGTTATCTTAAAGACTCCTCCTGGGGCTGTAATGCTAGAATAGTTCATTTTTTGTCTAAGGCAGAGCTCTCTGTAATTCTAATTTGAGTCCCCTCTCCCCCATTACTTAGTATGTCATAGGGAATTCCCATCAGGCCACAGATGTGGTTTGAAGAAGGAAAAGTAATTTGGCAGGAATAAGGCACTCTGAAAGTATGAGTTATCTGCTCATGCAAATTACTTATGCCTTTAGAACTTGCTCAGGCTCAGTGCTGTACATATATCTTTTCACTTGATATTTAAAAGCTTCTGAGTATACCAGAATTAATGGCTGGGTGTAAGAGATTGTATCCGGTTTATGACAGTGACTGGGTCAGGTATTCTTGTGGGTCCTCAGGCCAGAAATTCAGCCTCTCTAAGCTGATCCAGAGGTTCTTCTCAAGAAGAAAATAGTTACTTAGGAAAGAAAGCAACACTTTGTTCCAGAAGCCTTGAGTCTCCATGATACTTTTTTCATGGTTTACAACAGGCTTGATAGCACACCTTTATCTGCTTCCTACTATACAAGCACCACAGTATGTGCTGTTTTATAAGGATCAGTTGGAAAAGTCACTTGTCCTGTACCTTGGATCAGCTAGAATGTCTTCTTTTGCTCAGGACTCCACTAAAACTGGCAGGCTTTTGCTTTGTCCAGTAAATAGGTTTAACTGGTACAATATAACATGGTATATTTCTTAAATATCTCTAGAAGTCACCCAAGAATGTAGAGTGGTAAGGAAACGAAGGCGTACAAATACATCCTATATTTTGCTCCAGATCTCTGAGACGCAAAAAAATTTCCCAGGTAATAAAACCCTGTCCCTCCCAATCTCTGGTGCCACACTCAGGCATTTAAGGTACTGTTTACTTCCCTTTTCCTAGATCCTACTGCAAGAAGTCATCACTGTAGAGGTTCATCATGACCTATAGTAAGAAGAGTTAGTTGAGGCCCCTGTGGATTAAACAGTGGCACAGAGCCTGTGAGTGGGCATATCTCTATGGCAAGATTGTGAAAGTTTGTTCCTGCCCTGCAAATCCCAAGATAATGAAACTGTTCTACAGTGTATGTGGCTGAGTTAGGAAAAATAAAGTTCATAAAGCATCACTGCTGTCCAGAGCCATGCAGGGTCTTGATAGTAGTGTTAAAGTATGCACCAGAAAGAATGTGTATGAGAAAAAACCAGTAACAACTCTATACATCATATATCTCCTTTTGCACAAAGTTAAAGTTAAACATAATGAAAAAAATCTCTTAAGTACTGGGAATCAGTCTTCCTTTTCATCATTTTTCCTGCACATGACAGGCTCTCCACCTCTTTTGTATTTTTCTGTCCATCCAACCCCAGTGTCCAGTTCCTTTCTGAAACAGGGAAGTATATAAATTCAAGCTTTTAGAGTAGTTGAATAATTGGCTAATTGACCTCCCTGCATTATCTTAGCCAAGAATTGGTACTTTAATTCTTTCAATTGTAAAGTGGAAAGTGGAATTTCAGACATTGCCAAGCAAGTGGAAATACATTTTGAGTCACTGATACATTTGAAGACTCTTTATCTATGAAAATAAACTGGATTTCCTCAATTTTTGGTGATTGGATGGCTGGAACCATAAGGTTAAATCTGCATTCTCTTTGTTCACTTAGAAACACACCCTGGGGAGGGGAGGTCTGTATGGGATGGCTTTGCCCAAGGCTAGACCCAATATCTTGCTGGAGGGGAGGCAACAGCTTCTTTGGCCAAGTTGTATTGCATGACGGTGGAGTCCTGTCTTAAAAGTAAATATCTATCGGTCGGTTAGTACCTTTGCATTGGGCTAATGAAGGAGCCATTATTCTCAGCAGTGCCTAAAGGAATCCTTTGTGTGGTAAGTTTGAATGGGAGTGGCACAGCTATCTATAGCTAAGGCAGAAAAATACACACTCGCGTGAGCATGCTCACACACCACAGGTCAGTTAGCAGAGGCAGTGAAGCAGTATAGGTATTACCATTAAGGTAAGAGTAGAAAGAAGTTAGAGTGGTGGCGAAAGCAGAGACAAGGAATAGTCCAGGCATAATGTTGTATTCTTTGATTGTGAAACACTAGGTCACTTTTCCTGAATGGTGTGACAAAGCAACAACAGGTCACTAGAGCTGCAGCATCCTGAATTGCATTAATGTTCTTTAGGAGGTCCACTCTAAAATTAAATCCCATTAACTAAAGCAAACTGAAGAAAAAATAATCTAGTATACCGATTTCAATCAGATCAAGCATTTACTGTACAACCTTTCATCATGTAAAAATATATCAGTCAGCAGTATTTCATTTTACTAAAACAAGCTGCATGTTTACCTTATGTGATTGGGTTAAAATTATATAGTCATAGCTGAAATGGTACAGTAGAGCAATTCTTTGAACAATTTCCTATTGAAATATCTTTCAGAAAGAGTCCACATTTTAAGTCTTTGTTCTCTGAATCTTTGTTGACTCCAGTTTTATTTGTAAGATAACTGGCCTCCACTACATCTTTTTAAAGTTGAAATTCCCAGTCTATGCTTATACTACAAAAGTTAATTTTACTGCATATCTAACATACTGTAGAAATTAGATAATTATTTCTGATCATAGATTACAAGAACAAAACTGCATTGCATTTTTTGGTTTTAATTTTATTTATTTTTTGTTGGGGGGGAGTGAGGGTTAATTTTAAAATGAGACTTGGCAGACACTTAAAAATATATTTTTAAGGTCAAACTGCTGGTATATTTGGTAAATGCATTTTCAAAATTTTCTCTGAATATAGGCATTTCCTATGAAATTAGAGAAGGGGTAGGCCAATATTGAAAAAGCAAAATACATAGGAAAAAGCAAAATATAATCATTTGTTTTAAAGAGTGTCCAATAAAGATGGATGATTGGCTTCTATTTTAGAGTTATATTTTATCTGAGGATTAAATCTTCTTGAAAAAAACTTTTCTGTCTTCATTTAAAGAGTACACACCTCATATGTAACAGTAAAATTAATTTATGTAATGGAATTATATTATTTGTAGTTGCAGATAATAGCTATTAAATTTCCGTATGACAGAAGATTATGGGTCATTGTGATTCAGGTCAACACAAGTTCACGATGTTCGCAAAATGAGTATTTTTATATGTTGTTGAAGCTTCCCAGAGTCTTCCCTGAGTCCTTTATTTAAAGGAAGAAGACTGTATTTCTCAAGAAAAAAATCCTGTAAAGTTTTATATACTTTATATTGACCCTTTGTCTTCCTGACATATTTAATAGTTCCTGTTAAAGCCACAAGATATTGAATGAGAGGTTCTCAGTTGTGTCACCGCTCCATTTTTTAAAAATTTATCTTTATTGTTGAAAGTATTACGGATATCTCCCCCTTTTCCCCATTGATTCCCCCCACCCCTCACCCGCCTACCCACAGAGGCCTTCCCCACACTATTGTCTGTGTCCATGGGTTATGCATATATGCATCTAAGTTCTTTGGTTAATCTCTCCCCACCCACTCCCCCACTCCCCTTCCCTCTGAGATTCATCAGTCTGTTCCATGCATCTATAACTCTCGATGTATTTTGTTCCTCAGTCTATTTTGTTTATTAGATTCCACATATGAGTGAGACCATGTAAAACTGAATCAGGAAAAGTCAGAAAACCTGAATAGGTCAATAACAGCTGATGAAATCAAAGCAGCAATAAAAAATCTCCCAGCAAACAGAAGCTCTGGTCTGGATGGTTTCACAGGGGAGCTTTCTAATTCTTTAAGTTGTAGGGGTAGATAGTTTACCAAAAATTTGTCTTGCTTTTTGAGCTAGGCCTGCAGGGCTATGAACTTCCCTCTCAGGACTGCTTTTGCTGTGTCCCACAGATTTCAGGTTGTGCGCTCCTTTTCATTTGTTTCTCACTGCTCCATTCGAATGAACCTTCAAAGCTTTAGTCTTCAGGAGCTGGCAGCTATTACAAGGAGACCCATCTCCCTAAAGTCTTTAAAAGGAACAATCAGCCTCTAAGGACTGAGTCCTTCTATAATATTTTGTCCCTTTAGCTTTGAGCATGCCTAACTCAGCTTTTGATTTTACAGTGGCAAGCCTTTCTTTTTATGCCAAGCAAGAAAAGGAAAAGTAATTGGCTTGATGGGCACTGATCTGCCCGTGGTGGTCGCTGAGAACCTCAAGTGCCCTTTCCTCCTGCAGCCCCTGCTCTCCACCATCGTGCTGCAGGAAGTGGGGTGTGACAACTGTGGGATTCAAACCTTACATCCAACAAGTTTTGGGAAGTGAATAGCATTTGTTCACCATGACTTCAGTTTTAGTTTCATCTTTCTAATTAGGTTTCTACAAACTTTTTAGTGTATTTACTGTTTATTTGTGCTGCCATCAGACTATGCAGTAGCGACAAAGTCTTCCCCAGTCGTCAGCTTATAGACACTAACTGTTAATGATCCTGCTCCAACCAGGTCCCCTCAAATCCCTTTTTACCATTTTTGGGGGTACCATCCATTTCCCTTTTCCTTCCAAACACCAGTATCAGTACACAGCTCTTCTGTCCTCAGGCTACTGGAGCTGCTTTTGCCAACAGCTGAAAAGATTTGGAAGCATCTGGGACTTACTGTGCCCACCGCCCAAGGTAGCCTTAACCAACGGCTGAACCATGGAGCAGTATGAAAGTGCAGCTCCCTAACCTGGGGTAAGAATAAATCTGAGGCATAAGCTACTCTCCAGTTTCCCAGCAGGATCAGATTGAAGCTGTACCACCCGAGAAACTTGCACTAGAGATTGAGCCCTTCCTTGGCCTCTGTTATCTCTTGCAGGAAATCCCTGGGAACACTTCCTTAGGTTATTTTAACCCAGATCTTCACATCAGGGTCTCAGTCTAATTTAAGACACACCTACAAGAGAGACCTCACTGTCACGCCAAATTATCTCCTCTTGGTGGCACCACTAAGCATATTGGAGTTGTTCTTCCCATTCACAGCATGACCCTTTATTGAATATCTGCTCAGTAACGGGCACTGAGAGATAAAAATAAGACAATGGCATTATCTCTACTGCCCATTAGTCAAAGAGCTAATGATCTCTGCAACCAAAAGAGAAGTGACAGCTGATGTGACCACAGGTAAGATCTGCACAGCTGTCATTAGGAAACAAAGGGGAAGCAGCATGGGAAGGAGAGCAATTTTCTGAGCATCAGAACCACAGACTCTCAACATCTGAGATGCATCAGACACTTCCAGGTTGTACCCCAGCATCTTTTATCATCAGAAGAGATGATGCCAAAGCAGAAATTGTCATGTATTAAAACTCTATAAATAGTTGCAGGCTCGAATTATAAAAACCAGCTTATGCCCAATTAAAGTGGGGCTCAAAATGGCAAAAATGAGTGAAGTACACAGGTGGACAGTACAAAGAAAGTGGAGAGACTAGTCCAGAGACTGATGGCCTGGAAAATCCCTCTAAGGTCAGAAGCCATAAATATGCTACATTTAGAACATTCAGGATTTAATATGGAATCCTACTATATTATGTGGAACTATGCTGGTATATTTAGTAAATGCACTTGCAGAATTGTCTCTGAATAGAGGCATTTCTTATGAAATCAGGGAAGGGGTAGACCAGTATTAAAAAGCACATAGGAAAAAGCAAAATACAATTTGAGCGCTATGCAGACAATTTGAGCACGGACAAGACAGAAGTCCTGCCTCTATGGATTTTATAATGTAGTGAGATAAGCAGGAGTTAAACAGAAAAACCAGCAAATATATCATGGATGTCACATAATGCAGTGTGCTGATAAGTGTCATGAAGAAAAATGTTTTTAAATGGGAAAAAAAAGTATATATTACTCAGTAAAAAAAAACACCTAACAACGAAACAGAACCATTTGGCTATTATAGTGCTATTTGTGTTAAAATTAGGGGGAACATACATAATTACATATATGCATGAAATATATTTGAGGGAGATGCATAAGATACTGTTGACAGTGGATATTTCTGAACAGAGGCTGAAGAACTAAATTGTGACAGTAAAAATTATTAAAATATTAGATTATAATTTTCTGTTGTGTAAATGTACACATGACTTTTTTATCATGTGCATATAGTACATTAAATTATTTACTGCTAAAATTAAAAAAATATTGACTAGCCTTTTACTGTAAGCATAATAAAATACCAGGTTGTGATAATGGCTTACAGAGTCTTCTATGATCAGGCCCTGCCCAAGTTTCTTTTCTCTTTTGTTTTCCACTCTGCCCTTCACTGGCTATCACATAACCAACTTAGTTTTGTTCTTTCTCTCTTTCAGACCTGCACATTTAGTAGTCTGTGTCATATGAACTATTTACAACTCGAATTGATACAAAAAGTCATTTTATTTAGAACTAATATCCCTAAAATATAGCTACTTTGAAGTTTTTCTTGACTTAGATGGAAAATACAAATTGAGAGCATATAGGCTCATGTCCATTAATATTCCCATGTGTCACCAAGTCCCACTGAAATAAGCATTTTTTTAAAAATGGTCAAAAACATATTTTCCTGTGCCAAGCAATTTTTCTGTATTTCTTTGCACATTTACCTGAAGCTTCTTTAGATATATGCACATTTATCATTCTATCAGAATGACATTTAATACATTAAGGAAAAAAGCTACCAAAATATCACATTTAAGATCCAAATCAAGTTGTAGCAATTCATTAACTTTATGAATCTAATAAGGTTATAGCTCTTCATAAAGTAGCTGATTTTATACTATAAATTATTTTTATGTTAAATAGATGTTGTTCTTTTTTGGCTTCATTTATTTCTGGAACGTTGTTTTAAGAGAAATATGGCTAGGATACTCCAGGTTTTCTAAGCATTTATAGAATGAATTTAAATCTATGTCAATAAGGGAAAAACAGATATAATTGCAATTCATTAAAAAGTAAGATTTTAAACTTCTACATAAATCATTAATATATGTCAAAACTATAGTATTGGTTGCTGGAATGGAAAGATGTAGTTATATGTAATAGAAATATCAAAAAATGAATAAGTAATGATAATTAACCTTCTTGAGACATCTATTTCTGTTTCTTTTTTCATTGAATTTACTGGGGTTACATCAGTTAATAAAATTATATAGGTTCAAGGTGTACAATCCTATAATACATCATCTGTATATTGTACTGTGTGTTCACCATCCCAAGTCATCTCTCCTTCCATCACCATTTATTCCCCCTTTACCCTCTCTTGCCTCCCCCTACCCTCCTTTCCCTCTGGCAATCCCCATATTGTTGTCTGTCTATGAAGGTTTTTTTTTTAATCCCTTCACCTTTTTCAGCCAGCCCCCCTACACCCTCCCCTCTGACAGCTGTGAGTCTGTTCCTGTTTTACTTGCTAGTTTATTTTGTTCACTAGATTCCACATATAAGTGAAATCATATGGTATTTGTCTTTCTCTGCCTGGCTTATTTCACTTAGCATAACACTCTCCAGGTCCATCCCTGCTGTCCCAAAGGGTAAGATTTCTTTCTTTGTTATGGCCAAGTAGTACTCCACGATTGAATGTCCCACAGCTTTTTTACCCACTCATGTACTGATGGGCACCTGGGCTGCTTCCAATCTTAGCTATTGTAAATTATGCTGCAATGAACACAGGGGTGCATATATTCTTTTAAATTAGTGTTTAGGGTTTCTTTGGATATATTCCCAGAAGTGGAATTGCTGTGTCAAAAGGCAGTTCCATTTTTAATTTTATGAGGTAGTTCCATACTTTCCACAGTGGCTACACCAATTTTCATTCTCACAAACAGTATATGAGGGCTCCCTTTTCTCCACGTCTTCACCAACACTTGTTTTTGTTGATTTATTGATGAGAGTGATTCTCACAGGTGTGAGGTGATAGCTCATTGTGGGTTTAATTTGCATCTCTGATGATTAGTGACTTTGAGCATTTTTTCATTTGTCTATTGGCATCTGTATGTCCTTTTTGGAGAAGTGTCTATTCAGGTCCTTTGCCCATTTTGTAATTGGACTCTTTGGTTTTTTTGGTGTTGAGTTGTATAAGATTTTTATAAATTTTGGATATCAACCCCTTATCAGATATATCATTGGGGACTATGTTCTCCCATCAGTGGGTTGTCTTTGCATTTTGTTGATGGCTTCCTTTGCTATGCAAAACCTTTTTAGTTTGATGTAATCACATATATTTATTTTTTCTTTTGTTTCCCTTGTCCAAGGAGATATATCAGAAAAAAATATTGCTAAGAGAATTGTCAAAGATTTCACTGCCTATGTTTTCTTCTAGGATTTTATGGTTTCCAATCTAACATTTAAGTCTAATCCATTTTGAGTTTATTCTTGTGCACAGTGTAAGAAGGTGACCTATTTTCACTTTTTGTATCTATCTGTCCAATTTTCCCGGCACCATTTATTGAATGGACTATCTTTATCTTATGTTCTTGCCTCCTTTGTCAAATACTAATTAACCATAAATGGTGTGGGTTTATTTCTGGGCTCTCTGTTCTGTTCCACTGATCTTTATGTCTGTTTTATGCCAGTAACAGCTTGTTTTGATTCCTATGGCCTTGTAGTATATTTTGATATCAGGTAGCCTGATTTCTCCAACTTTCTTCTTCTTTCTCAAGATTGCTCTGGCTGTCCTGGGCCTTTTGTGGTTCCATATACGATTTGTGGAATATTTGTTCTAGCTTCCACTTACTCTACCACCCTCTTGGATCTCTCCTATTTTTGTTTCTTTGTCCTGTTTTCATTACAAGTATAAATGTTGTTATTAAGATATTGGGCAATGGAATATCCAAAAAGGTTGCATGTGATAATTCTCACAACAAGTTTATGTGCTGATAACTATCATTAAGAAAATTTTTAAAATAAGAAAAGTACATATTGCTCAGTAAAAAATAAAGAGAACAATTTGCCTATTATAGTTATATTTGTGTTAAAATTGGAGGGAATGTACACATATAATTACATATATTTGTGAGACATATTTTGAGGAGACACATAAGACACTTTTGATAGTGGAAATTCCTGGAAAGAGGCTGAGGGATTAAATTATGACAGAAAAAAATTAAAATATTAACATTATTAAATTTTAACTTTCTGTGGTATAAATTTTGTACACATACTTTTTTATCAGTTGCAAATAGTACATCAAATATTTCACTGCTAAAAGAAAAAAAATATTTAATAGTCTTTTACTATAAGCTCAATAAAATACCAGATTGTTACAGTGGCTTACAAGGTGCTCTAGGATCAGGCCCTGAACATTTTTCTTTTATCATTTTTTTCCACTCTGCCCTTCACTAGCTACCACAAAATAAACTGAATTTATTTGAGGTCCTTATTGCAAAGATGTAATATGCCAAATACTGTTTCTCTGTGGAATTTTTCTGAGGAGAGTTGGGTTCTCAAATGGATCCATTACCCTAAAGAGGGAAGAATCAGAGACTTAGAGAAAATCGTTTCTTTACTTTGGCGAGATATTTTATGCCCCTAACTCAGTAGTTTTTCAGCCAGGCCCGATTATGTCCTACAGGGGACATTTGGCAAGTGTCTGCAAACACTTTCAATTGTCAGGAGGTGGAGAAGGGAAAGGAGGGCTCTAAAGGCATCCAGTGGGTAGAGTCCAGGGAGGCTGCTAAACATCCTAGAGTGCACAGGATAGATAGTCCCCTACAGCAAAGAGTTACCCAGCTCCAAAAGTCAATAGTGCTGAAAACCTGGCATTAACCCGTTCCAGGTCCTAAGATAATATAAGAGATGGGCTCCAGTATTTTGTTATGCAACCTATGTGCCAGCATAGGAAACAATTATTTTAATCAGATCATTAATAGATACACTTCATGTGTGAATTGTATTATGAACCATAAATGAAAAGCCTATCATTTTACTAGAATCCTCTCAC